>NC_071286.1:45750279-46056789 GCF_943735745.2 Anopheles bellator
TGCTAGTTCCGATGGTTTTGTTCTTTCTTCAGTAACTGCTTCTTTGACGAACTCTGTTTTAGCTCCCGTTATGTCTTCCTGAACCTTGGCAACCTTTTCCTCAATAACTTCGATAACCTGCTTTTGAACAACTTCTTTCGCTGGCTCAGAGGGCTCTGGTTCTTCACTGACTGTTACTGCTTCTACCTTTTCCTCGACAGCATCGACTGCCTTCTTCTCAACAACTTCAGATGCTAGTTCCGATGGTTCTGGTGTTTCTTCAGTAACTGCTTCTTCGACGAACTCTACTTTAGCTCCCGCTACGTCTTCCTCAAGCTTGGCAACCATTTCCTCAACAACTTCGATAAGCTGCTTTTCAACAACTTCTGTCGCTGGTTCAGAGGGCTCTGGTTCTTCACTGACTGTTACTGCTTCTACTTTTTTCTCGACAGCATCGACTGCCTTCTTCTCAACAACTTCAGTTGCTAGTTCCGATGGTTCTGGTTTTTCTTCGGTAACTGCTTCTTCGAAGAACTCTGCTTTAGCTCCCGTTATGTCTTCCTGAACCTTGGCAACCTTTTCCTCAATAACTTCGATAACCTGCTTTTGAACAACTTCTGTCGCTGGTTCAGAGGGCTCTGGTTCTTCACTGACTGTCACTGCTTCTACCTTTTCCTCCACAGCATCGATTGCCTTCTTCTCAACAACTTCAGTTGCTAGTTCCGATGGTTCTGGTTCTTTTTCTGTGGTGTCATGAAGCTTTGTTGTGATTACTTCAATTACTGTATGTTGCATTTGATCTGTTAACTCGCTTTGATCACTTGCTTGTGTATGATGTGCTTCTATGTAAGCTTTTGTTAGTTCTGTGTGTTCAAATGTTGTCATTTTATGTGTTGCCAGTGTACCTAATTCTGATGCTTTTTGCCTTATTTCGGTAGCCGAGGTAGCGATTGTTTCAACAACTTCGGTAGAAGATGTCTGTTTTTCATATGCACTTGGTTTATCATCAAAAATGTTAAGAATGTTTTGGTCAAGTTTTGAAATTGTCGTCTTAGTTATTTCCAACTGTTTTAACGATTCTTTGTGAGATACCATTTTGTCAGTTAAATTACCAGCATTTATATCCGTTTCTTCTACAGCATGTGTAGTTCGATCGTCTTTCTCCATTGTATTAGCTGACCTTTTCTCAAATTTTGCCTTCAACTCTTGAATGTTTTGGGTTTTATACTCCTCGTCATAGTCATGCCTATCGTAGGATTCCCTTTCCATCACACATCTTTCTAGATTCTCCGATTCTACCGTAGTTCGATCGGGTTCATCCTGGGCTTGCATATCAACAGTAATGCCGACGTTGTTTAAAAACTCAACGCCGGCAACCTCAGTTTGCTCGGTTAACTTCTTTTTAGAACTGCTCCGAATTGTGATATCTGTCTCTTTTTGTTTGTTTTCAAACATTTTAATAAGCTCATTAGTTTTGCGCAACATTAAATCTTCTCCTTGCGGTTCATCCTCAACAAGATCTTGAACGTGCTTACGCCCAACTAGTTTTTCGCATACAGGTTCGTCTATTTGTGCCCTATCTGTTGCTCTTTGCCTCTGCTCTTCTATTTGTCTTGCAGACTCTTGACGTAAACCAAGGCTTTGCACGCCATGTACAAGTTTGGATATTTTCTGTTCTACCTCACTAGACGTTTCTTCCTTTCTTACTTCCACAGGCTGAATAATTTGAGATTCTATATCTGTAACGTCGGCCGGTATTTTGATCTCCTGCTTAATTGGTGTTATCGGGCGAATGCTACTTTCTGTCTGTTCACTAGTAGCCTTGCGTTCTACTTGCTCTACAGCTATGCGCTTTTCCAGCTGCTTAATAACTTCGTGCATAGGCGGAATCGATTGTGACAGCACGCTCGGCTCCACCGTCTCTTCTTCTCCAAAAAGCTTGCGTAGTTCAGTAATCTTACCAGAAGCTTTTTGTCTTTTAGGCGAATCTTGTTTTTCTACTTTATGGTGAAAGTCTTCAAATTCAACCTTTTTCTTTGGTGAACTTTGAGTGCTGTGTGCTTTGTGACTCTGTTCTAGCATTTTTATCTTAGCCTTAACATCACCCGAGCCGCGGCGCCCCGTCAGCAGCTCTTCGTCTGTCAACTTGCTAACGTCTCTCTTCAGTATGGATGTGATGGGGGCATCCAGTGGACTATTGGACGCATCTTTCGTTTCCACGCGATCTGTGAGTGTCGCTGCTTCGGACGTATCCATCGCGACCGACAACGACGGTTCCTCGAAATCCATCGGACTAGTTCCAGTGTTCGAAAAGTGCACATCATCATCGGCCATTTGAAAATCAGCAGTAATGTCTGTTTCATCTGGTTGAATCGGACTCAAACCGGCATCGGTAAGCTCTAGCTCTTCGATTTCAACATCGACCGCTGTGTCGGTGATGATGCTAACTTTTTTGTTCTTTTCCTCCGCTGACGAAGATGCTAAACCTGGCGAAGTCATCGTTTCAGTGAATCCTTTCGTCAACGAAATTCCCGTATCGGTGACATGTTGCGACACGCTTGCCTCAGTTATTGGCGATCCACTGCTTGAGTCGAAACTTCCAAACAGATAAACACTCTTTTTCTTAGAGAATGATACTGCATCGTCCCTCTTGCGCTCAGTCTGTTCCGAGTCAGGATCGTCTATCAACTTGAACTGTTTGTAACGTTTTCCATTACTAACTTCCTTTAATTCTCCACCGCTGGTGCATATCTCAGCCGTCTTTTCACGGCCGTCCTTGGATGTATGCGTCGTCGTTAGACTAATTGTTGATTGCGAGCTAATCGATATTTCCACGTCTTTGTGCCCGTACACTGTCAGACGGCTTTCCGTGATCGCGGAAGTGTCCGAAGTTTTGATCTCCTTGCGTCCAATCACCAGCTTGATCGCGGGCGAATCACCTCGCCCATAGCGACCGCTATGCACGCTATCCGGCGATTCTACTATCTCGCTCATCGGCGAAGTCCCTTGGTGAGAGAATCCCTCCTGTTTGGTGGTCTTTTCAAATGTAATCGTCTTGTGGGCTTTCGCTGTGTTTGTTGTCGAAGTAGACGTCGCCGTCGTTCTGGTGGTCGTCGCGTCAATGTCTAGGTCAAGGTTAAAGTGTTTTCGCGAAGACCTGATTTCACGCCCCTCGTCAACCGTGACCTTTCCTTCGTGAAGCTGGGCTAGCTTCCGCCCATCACCCATGTCAGTCGACAGCGGACTGAGCGTGTCCAAATCCTCGAACGATGCGAGCGCCACACCAGCAGACGTTGCAGCATCCCGTATCGGTGTAGACGTTCTGCCCAAGCTAGGCCGTTGGCTGGGCGGACCAGTCGCATCCGGTGTATCCAACCAATGGTACTCGCGGAATGCTTCGAAATCGGTCGAGGACATGTCGTCGGGTACGGAGGAATTTGCATCGTCTGTGGTGCATTCACGTTTGTATGTGTATGTTTTGGGGAGGGAAGATCATGGTATGTTCACGTCATGGACAAGATTTGCAATTGCCGACGGATATTTCGATGGTTTGTCAATTTGGTTCACCCGCGCATGTTATGTGTGTGTTATCGACAAATCCATCACGTTTGAACATTGAATGCAGCGTGTAATTAATCATAACAATTTAATAAGGATCAGAGGAAACATGTGTTGTAGATATTGTTTTGCGACATTAGATGGACTGCGTCACGGGTGAAGAATGCATGAGCTGAGCGAAAAAGATTGGTTTGCATGAGATAACGAGGAATAGCCTTGGAACAATACTGTTTAAAATAAAAGATTCTTCGTAACTACCAGCGGTTTGACTTTGCTCAACTTGCCAGTACTTTAAGGAGCATCAAGGAATCGGAACTATGTGTCTTTTGACCGGTACTGATAACTTCGGTAAATTTCATGAATACCCGAAAACATGTTTATCTATCGTTTGTGTACGTGTATGGTTTGATGTTGTATGGTGGTAGTAATGTGCTGTTACTTTCAATTTAGCACCCAGTTTACGTACATGCGAAACAACACGTACAAAATGTGAATATGGAATTATGTTTAATCTAACGATTTTCACTTCTTTGCAGAGCTAACTGTTTTAGATCTATGAAAAAGATGTCATTGGTTGAATAGGAAGGAATATTGTTTAGCAGTTAAAGCTTAAAGTTTTGAGCAAAACCAAGAGCATGAAATTTTGAAGGACTCCGAAATAATGCTCGATGAGAAACGACCAAACTAGATTCGCTAGCGTTAAACGAACGAAATTTGTTCTAAGGGAAATGTAACGAAAAGGCTTCAAAATTTCGAACTCATTGTTTTGCAATGCGCGAAAGTGCTCTAAAGTAAGAAAAATAGAAATAGGAATGAGGGAATTCAAGCTTCATTAAAATTGCCTTCCAATGTACGAACCAATAATACGCATCAAGATAAATGGAGCCCATTAAAAAAACATTAATGACACCAATAGATAAAATGTAACTGCATAAAATCAGGAAAGAACATCGACACCAAGACAACAAAAACTAACATAAGATTTTCTTCTAATGTTACACTGATTGATACGTCCGACAAATCAATTTATAGTTACACACGTGGCAGTTAGTTGCTATACAACAGTTAGTGGCAACAATTCATACAGTTAGTTGAGTCACCCAACAGAACAAAAACACATGTATACCTCAACACACCAAAATCATTCTTACAGAATCTTATTTCATCACTTGTGTACCTCAGGCGGGTAAATCAGCACATTACATTTCTGTTCCACAAACCTTTTACAAAAGGAAAGTCTATCCACTACCGTAACGATGAATGCCTTGCAAGTGCCTTTGCGATCTCCATGTTTTAATATCGATTTTGCGCTTACCTTAGAGCAGAATGATCAGAAAACGAGATATACTTAGATCAGTGAGGGGCCCAAAGGTAATTTCACGGATTGCCAATAGCAAACAGCAGATGAGTCATTCACTGTCTGTCGAAAAAATCACAACGATGTTTAGAAATAAGTAGCACCGTTTCTTTCACTGAGCCCGTGTCAGCTAAAACTTGTGATAACAATTTTTCTATGAAGCACCGTGTCGTTGAAAGATTCAACCGAAACTAACGGTTCGGCTGGTTGGGTAGTCCCACTTACACTGTGTGGCGTTGCGACATTTCAGGTCGCGCCACAAACATACCGCACTTCCGCGTGCTGATTTTCGTAAGAGGATTATAGGAACGAAGATAATATTCTCCACGTACGGTCACCGCGTTTCGCAGGAGCTAGCCGTAGCGGCAGGCGGGCTTCACTCATCGCGAAGCCCTATACTGCACAAAGTGTGTTGTGCAACCAACTCCCCAAGGACACATTGGTTGTGACCGAAATCGATTCTGCGTGGTCAGAAATGAGTACACTGGAGTGAAGTAATAACGAACAGTTTGTTTCTGTTGCTGCCACTCCCGGTGGGAGTCCTAGTGCCACACGGGGATAGAGCAGTTTACGTGTGCCTTGAAAAAGATTACCGTTTTAGCCATTTTATTTTCATACGCAGAGTTGGTCTTCGATCCGTTCGTGGGTTGTTGCTCTATAGCTACCAGTACGCAGTTGTTCATGCAGCTCAGATCTATCAACATGGGCATCAGCTGAGAAGTACGTCACAGTTCCCCAATTCCTTTCGAAAAAGGGCAGCAGAAACATGGCGAAAAAAATGTTTCAAATCCACTCAAGCCTGAATGAAATCCTGCATAACCATTTGCTCGTTGCGTTGCTGCGTTGAATGCTCACTACTTGCTAACTGTCAATGCTGCCTCTAGTAGTACAGCGGATGCCACTACTAAATCAAGGTATTACGAATCCCTGGAAAACAACTAATTTGGCGGTTTAATGAACTAAATCCATTCCTCCTATCTCCAACAACATCAATATACGTATTTCAATCAGTGTTTCACGCCGATCAGCAGTTCAATCTCTTATTGCAAGCCTACTCCAATTATGAAGAGACACCGTAAGTCGAAAGTATTAGATATAGGTTAATACAGATGTTGAAACTGGCATACTGGTGCGTCGTGTTCATGTGACTGTATGCGTATGTATGTGTACAAATGTATGGATAGTGTGTTTGTTGCGAACGAAGAGCGAGGTTCAATGCAGTGCGCGCGAGGTACGTGATTTAATTGGTACAATACGAAAGAGTATTGGTTGTCAAAATGATTACTTTCATGCCTGCACGCGTCACGTAAAACAACAAAGAACCAAACAAACTTATTACCAAAACAAAAGAAGGCTTAGTAGAGGGCTAGTAAAATGGTCGAGAAGAAGCTTCTCAAGTACAACAGTTAGATGCTGCAGCCTGTTCAGCCGCCGCAGAGACCAAACGCTGGGATGTGCAATTGAAGGGGTGGACTCGTAAAATGCTGAGAGATGCTTGGAAAAATTAGAAGACCGAGGAAAAGGGGACTTGTTGAAGTTATCAGAACCAATGGCAATAGCGTCGAGTCTTACGAACGTGCAATTAGATTCGTGAAAGGCAGAAGAGGTTTCGACAAGAAATGCTAATTTGTGTTAGTCTTTTCCTTTGCAATACCGATCTACCACTCACACACCTAGTAAGCATTTAACGTTTTTATTTTCTCCACCGAAGTAGGTCTTTTAAGGAAGAATGGGTGCCTCACCGGTTGAGCACACGAATGGATGCAATGATGGACAATGGTCGTATAGTGGAATGTTGGTTCGATGCGTATTTTTGATGTGAGAAGAGCTAGCAAGCCTTACAACTGACCATGGGACAAATACACGCCTAGCCACGAGCTCTTCGAACGATACTGCTGTTGGTAATGTAAAAACTGACCAGTGACCTAGGCATAAAAAGCGATTTCGCGGGTTTCATCTATTGAGAACTCAAAATTACAAATCCGATTACAAATTAACTAGTTTTAAGAGAAAGAAAACGAAAACAGTCAGTACAAAACAAAGGTGTTTTAAGACTATTTGCAAAGAATTCTAACAAGTACACAAATTTGAAGAGCTTTACGTGACTACAAGAAATTAACGGATATATAAATTCTAGTTGGATAACTTAGTTTATACGAATTGGGTCTCAATAGATATAGAAACGAGTAGCATGATAACGTACGTTGCTGATAAGTCTTGAGAAACAATAGAACGCTGAATGTGTAGAAACTGATGAATCGTCTAGCATAAAACAACGAAAATGTTCAACAGTGCCCAATAGAAGATTTGCAACCAGTGAACCGTTAGCTATCAACCGGAGAAGGAACACAAATGAAAAGCACAATGCAATTACCGGAAAGAAAAAGGGTTGTGAAATAAGCCGGTTCCAATCATGAAAATGATATGTTCGTTTTGTTCTGTAGATGATGAATATACAAATTTATATTTATACCGCCAATCGATGTACACCACAATAGCTGAAGAAATCGAGTGTGAGTATCACAACATGTTTCTTGGATACGTTTGAAAAAATGATACAACCCTCGAAACAGAACGGAATAACCGAAAAAGAAGGAAACAAGTCACACAAGCAGTTCGCAATAAACCAAATTGGAAACATAAGGAATCACCATCATAAGAAAGTAAAGGTACTCAGAGTATGCAGAGGGATGCAAGCTGGGTATCATAGAGTTATAATAGATGAGCTCTTTGCTAGCTTCATTGATGCTCTGGCCTCCCTGGCAATGTGCATTCTTCCAAAATTGAACACGTGTAACTTGGTGTGGAGTTATGAAAACTTGGCGCGTTGTTACGCATAAAACCATTTCCCGTTTGTTTTTTTTTTCTATCACTGCTTCCCTCATGGAGCAATCGCGGCATGGGTATGAATAACACAATCGTAACGCCACCTACCTTTCCACTTCTCTTGATCCTGCTCTTCGTCCTCCGCAAGGCCTTCGTTTTCATCGTAGCGACTCGAGCCGCGCCCTCCCGAAACATATTCTGGCATCGGGTAAATCGATTTGTCGAATTGTTCTGCAAGCAAACCACCGTTTAGCTTAGAGATGAGACTATACCTCACCACTCTGCCACCGGGCACGGCTGAGCAAGACAAACCTTCTTCTGAGCGACTGAGGTCCAGAGTGCCGACGGTAACGTCAGCGGACTGCAACTGCTGTACCTTGTCGTGAGCCTCTTCGATAATTTCATCGATAAAATCGTCCGGTGTGACCGCACGATGATCCTCGGTTATTATCTCGGTTAGTTCACGGTCACGGTTAGTTGTTGCTCGAATCACTTCCTCGTCATCGCCCCGCAAAATGGCATCATCTGGTTCACCACCTACTCGGTCCCAGAATTTATCTTCACAAATGATGGTTCCGTCGGTGGGCATATGGTAGCCCTGCTCTGCTACCGATTTCTGGCAAATGACCGTTTCGCAAGAATCGCTTGAAATCTGCTCCGACACTTTACGGTCTTTCAAGATCGGTATCTTCGATAAGCTGGCACTGTCTGGTTCTGGAGATTTGACTGGTGTCACGTCAGGTTTTCCCGCGGGCTTGGGCACACCAAAGCGAGGAATTTTGGAAACCGTTGCTTCCATTTGTTCGGCAGCTGATTGTGTAGCTTCTACGTCAGACACTAGCTTCTGTTCGAGTTCTACGGGTTCGTTTACAAGCTTCGGCGACGGCTTCGATTTGTTGACTTCTGATGTTTTCGGTTCGACTGGTGACTTTAGCTGATCGAAAGGTGTCGCCGATACGGGTGCTTCAGCTTCCGAATGATCTTTCGCGTCCGGACTAGCCTTCTTTGACGGCACCGGTATTTTTGATGTTATTTCCTGTGAAATCGTTCGCGAGACCGTCTCCGTCACAGCCGGTGTTTCCACCGATTTTGCGGACACCTTCTTTTCGGTTCGGCACAGTTCCTCTTCCTTCTCGACAATTTTTTCGCTCGCCATATCTTCCCCTTGACGAACACCGGTCTCCACCGTGGATACCGCTGTTCCACTTAGCTCCGCCAAAGTTCCCGACGGATCCGTGCTCGTGGTTTCTCGCCGAACACCGTCGAAACTTTCCACTGTGTATGCTTCCGTCGAGGACTCAAGCGGAGCACTACCCTTGTCACCTGCTACGATTTCCTTCAGACGGGCTTCTGCCATTTTGTCCGAGCTTTCCTTCACCTCCCGGTGTATATCACGCTTCTCCACAGCCGGTTCCTCGTTGCGCTGCTCGCGCACGAACGATTCCACCTTGCGGTCCACGAAACTGCTACTTTCAGCACTGCGTGCAACAAATTCTTCGCGTACCAGCGCTCCATCATCCTTGCCAGTGGTGGTGTAGTCAACAGACTGTGTCAACTTGGATCCAGCGTCGTGAACGGTTGTTGCGGATTTTGCTGCAACCTTAGTAAACGTTTCTTCCACCTTGCTCACGGTTTCGGACTTGAATTGCTGTGAGTAGCTTTCTTCCGTCGTCATGGTGACTTGCTGCACATGCCGCCCCTCTGACATCGAAGAAGGCTCCGAATCTTGCTCCCTCCATCGCGCATCCTCCACAATCGGCTGGCCGTCACTGCTCGAAGGGTCGTCCGAGAAGCTTTCTTTTTCGTGCGCAAAGGAAACACCATGGTGATGAGGTTTAATCTGCTCGAATTTTGTAGTGTCCTGTTGCGATGTCGTTTTCGACGATTCGTCCACGGTGCGCACCTCTTGACTGGTGGTGACTTCCTTCCGAGCAATCAACTCGCTTTCGGAGTCCTCGGACACATGCGCCGACCGAGCCGCATGCTCCTCAACAGCCTGTTTCAACTCCTTCCGATGCTCCTCGCTCCACGAGTCACGCCCACTGGTCGTGTCCGAAGACGATTGCTTGCTGCCAACTAGGGTTTCAGTCTTGGTTTTGGTTTCGAAAGAACTGATTCGCTGCTTGACGTCCTTGATCGATTCCTCAACGACGCCATGCAACTCTTCCGGCTCCTTCGTCAGACTGGTACGTTTGGCAGGCACAGGAGCACGCTCTCGGGGAACTGGCGACACCACCTCCTCCGACGACTGGCGCCACTGCTGCTTCTCGGGATCCACCAGCACTGCCTCGGGAAGACTCTCGTCCGGTTTTTTCTTCAGCTCCTCCACAACGCGTGGTGAAGATGAAACACTCTTGACGGTAACGACATCGGATCCCAGGTGCTCGAGGACTTCGGACTTGTGCTCAAACTCCTCCACGTTCTTGAGTGTTGTTTTGAACTTATCCTGCAGCTCCTGGTCGAACTCATCCTTCCTCACCGTAGGGCCATCCTTCACGACGGCCGTTTTCAGTTTGACCACTGGCTCCGGCATGGTGGCCGATTTGTACGTGTTGTCGATCGGTTTCTGCATCAGGATTTCTTCCTCGTGCCGCGCCCGCGTATCGTCTATGACACTTTGCCGCTTGATGGTGATGATCTCCTCGACTATCTCTTTCTTCTGCGTCGAGGCCGGTATTGAACGGTCGGCCGACAGCCGCTTCTCGATTTGCTTACGCCGCTCCGCCACCGTTTTCTTCACCAGCTCTTCCTCCGATTCCTCCGACTCCTCGACGGTTTTCTCCTCCACCGAGTATTTGGTGGATTCCTTTTTCGAGAGGCGATCTATTGAGAGTGCAAGCAAACGTAACGGTGAGTGGTCATCGTGCAGAAATAAACCACACCAACATTCCAGCCCACACATAGACAAATAGGTAGCTTACCGTCTTTTTGTGCCATCTTTGATATGGAATCCGTTTCGGTGAGTATCTCTGCAGCGGAGTCGACACTGCGTTTGCCGATAGAAAAGGAAGTTTTGTTGCGCATAGTAACGGTGGTCGTGGTGCCGGTGGTGGTGGCACTACGTATGCACCGGTCCACGATATCGTCCCGATGGATGGTGCGCAGTCCGTTCTCCAAGATGTTGAAGTCGTTGTTAGGTTTGGATTGGAACTGCTTCAGCATTGCCTGTGCCTGCTGAGCCGTGCTGGTCGGGATCTGGGCAATGATGTTCTCCACGTCCGTCTCGCTTACGCCGATTTCCGGTGCGAGCCTGATCCAATCCTCCCCGAGCAGGTTCGAAATGTCGACGACGCGCAGCTCGCCCAGGTAGTTCTGGTCGTCAATCAGCAGCTGTCGAGGCGGGGCCACGGCTCGCGATCGACCGACGCGCAGCAATATCTCGTGCGAGTCCTGAATGGTGGTCGTGTGCTCCGGTATGATCGTTTCCGGGAGCACAATGTTCAGTATGCAGATCGGCTGCTGTGGCGGTTCACCCTTGGCAATTTTGGGCTCGCGCATGAACAGCGTGCGCCCAACGATGTCCGCGTGCTGGTCCTTCACCCGCACCGCGAACGGCAGCCGGTTCTCCCGGAACGCCTTGAACGGCAGGCTCAGCTGCTCGCCCGACTTCGTGACCGGCACCAGGTTTCCGGCCAACTCGATGTATTGCGGTTTGTCCTCCAGCACCTCGACGTCTCGGCTTTTGGCGACCTCGGTAAAGTGCTCCTGATGCTCGAGCGTTTTGTCCTCACGGTCGTCTGTCATGCAGAAGACCCGGAGACGCGCCTCCAACGGATCGGTGCGCTTAGCGAACACAACAAACTTGGCCATAAACGGCACGTGTATGGCCTCTCTGTGATGGAAGATCGAAACGGTTAGGGTCATCGTACGCCGCCGTACGCCACACCAGAGTTCAGAGTCAGAGTTACCTCCGACGGGCAGAAACTTACTTGTAGAGCTCGGTTGCCATCTTAGTCGCATCGGCTATGTTACGGCAGTCCATTAGCCAGAACCGGGCCGATACGGTCGTCGTGAACGACACGCAATCGTTCACGAACGTTAGCGGCGTCGATCCGGTCACATCCTCCCACTGAGCACGGGTCGTGCCACCTAAATTGTTATTGTACACGTGTATAGTTTTGCGGGTTGTTTTCAGTAGTATATGGTTTGGTTTCGCACAATTTGTTTTCCGTTTTTTTATGTTTCGATCGATTTCGGCGTGTGCATGTGAACAGTGCATATTACATGGTGTATGGTGTGTTTGTATGTAGGTTGTATACACAAGTGTGTTTGTGTGTGTAGTGTATGTGTGTGTGTGTAATGAAAAAGTAAAAACGAAACAAGAAGCGAAACATGAGCTCGAACAATCAGCAAACAGCATTCCTGCTCACGAAACCGCGGAACACAAGCGGCGCGAACGAAATAGAGAAACGTTTCGAGAAGCAATAGACGATATCGAAAGCACTCGGTCGATCTCGTTCGATTGATACGATTGTATAAAGCTGCGTTTATACAATTCGTAGCATCCGTAGAAGGCAGTTCAATCGAAGGAGCTCGGCTTCGCGTAGCGCCAAGCAGGGAAATTCTAAACAGATCGAAAAGATTGGTTCATCGATTGCAAGTAACCATGCGCGGCTATACGTCTCGGTGCGTTTCCAATCGGGTTCTAGTTCGTTTTTGGGGTTGCCCTTCAAAGAGTTCTGGAAGTCGGAAAGCACTGTGATGCGCACTGATCAATGAATCAAATTCAAAATAACACCACACAGCAAAATTGCATTGAATTTAATTGATCGATTGAACAATTAAGGATAACGCAAAAAGCGGTGTACAAATTGAAAGAAAAACGAACAAAACAATGGTGAAAAGAATGAGGATACAATAGTTCAAAGGGAAACGAAGAATAACGAAATTGTCCAAGAATTAAAAATGCTCAAAAATTATGACAATTAATGTTCGCGTAGTTCTTTCGTTGATTAAACAAAACAGAGTATTGCAACGGCAGACGTAAATTCAAAAAAACCAGGCAATCCTCCACGCTTAAAGGCTAAAACCAAAATGATTCGAAAGCTAAACTGTATCCAATATTAGTAATTAGCCGTTTACATTGAACTGTATGAGGTATGAATGTTAAGAAAGATAACCGTTCGAAACCATTACTATCCACCAATTTCTTCGCTCGTCAACTGATGAGTACAACATGAGATCTACCTGGTGTATATACGTAGTAAAAAGTATACAATTGTGCGCATCTGTACAGCATTGCAACTATGCTCCTAATAGAATGTATGGAAACCGGGAAAGACACGTTCTCGTTCGCGATGAAATGAAGATCGTATGAGGTGTGGACACAATTCGTTTAATGAAAATGTGTAACAGGGAACAACTAAACTGATGGCATTGGGAAAAGAACAAAAATGGCGTGGGCGAGGCCAAAATAGCCAATATTAAAGGGCGCTTCTTTACTTTATCGCTAAATGGGTAACTACAGTGAAGCCGTTAGAAAATGTCAGAAAAAGAATGGATAAATAATACACGATGATTCGATCAATGAGATACAAGGATGCATAGCTACATTATGAATATCGGAGCAGGTGATGTCCTTTAGAAACGTGTGATGTGCTTGTGGAATGAATAAAAGATATGCTTATGTAATAATGGCTAAACCCGCAATCTGCTTCTCGTACTATGTCGCTGACAACTTCTCGGTTGAGCTCTCACTTGAAGCGTTCGACAAAATCCAATGCACAACGCGTTACATACTTCAGCACTGGCTTTTAGCAACGGTTTCAGAAAAGTTCTCCTGTGGGCAACTAACACGTTCGTCGTAGGGTAGTTTCCATTTTTCACGCCTTTTACTCGAAGGTTTAACGTACTCTTTTATAGCACAATTCGTATTGCATTTTGCATAAAACAAAAGTAATTCATTTCAACACAATGACAAAACAAAATGTTTAAAAACAACGCAAAACAAGAACCCAATGTAAAAAAGAACCAAAGCGACAGTATTCTAGAAAAACCTCAACTATTGCACGTCTTTTCGTAAAAAGCATACGCTCAAACTTTGGTAGCAACGCGCCTTAGTTTGTGTGTAAAATTTCAAAATTAGCTTTGAAGTTGAATTTTGGAGTAGGAAATTACGATTTTGGGAAACACTAAAAGAATGATACGAAGGATGTATAGTCTATCATGTGTGACAATCAAACACTGATCGCGGTAGGTCGTTTATAAAGTATTCAAATCGGTCAGTTGCTTATCGATGGGACAACTTTCTTGGTTTTCAGATAATTGTGATTTCCTTTATAATTTTAAGCAAAATCTCTAAAAAGTATCAAAGACCGACCATTGGCAAAAAGGTCGTTAAATTTTGCACTGTATCATACAACGAACCCTTCTAGAAACTTTACTTGGGTAATTATCGAATACGCAGGATTCGTTTGTTCTATGTTTCAGAAAGTATTCAACAATATCTTTAACTCAATCGGTGCAAGTTCTGAAAATTGTGAGTAGTTACTATACGTTCAACATTGGTGCTTTACGAGTGTGAGTAATAGTCATGGCTAATAAATTTTGTTTCTAGAATAAACCATATTAAGATATTAAATTTTCCTTGAAGCAAAAACATATGCTTAACGTGTGACAGGAAAAACAGTTTTTCTCTTTCTGAGTCAACGCAAAAGCTACGCAATAGAACATTGCCTATCACTTCTTGGCTCAGTATTCGGAAACATTTTGTAGTTTGTGCTTTCTGACAACATCTCTCTACCTGAACCAAGAGGAATGCAATAAGCAAAACCATAGAAACGATACGCAAATAAGGTTGAACAGTTCGGTCAATAAAAAAAACTATAAAAAAAACACTCTGCCAAAGAGAGAAAAAAAATGAACAAAACCAGAAACGGTGTTTAAAATCACACATTCTATAGAAGAAAAACACATTCCAACGAAGAAGAGAAAACACACCCAGAAAAATTAGAAAATGTCAACCGTCAACGAACGGAACAAATATTGTCAACTTATTCGAAACAAAAGTGGTAGTTGAATCAACGCAAATTTTTTCAAATTCGCAAAATTTTACGATTTGCTCTATAGACATTGAACACTATTGAACCGTAGACAAAATCGTTTCGTATAGCAAAAATCAGCAACGATAATCGGTTACAACAGTCGGGGAATTACAAACAACTCAAACAAAATGGAAAGACGGAAAATATTTATCGAACGGGGTCAACAAAATTGTATTTCAAATATTGGTAAAATACAAGCTGTGAAAGAGGATAATGTTCGGTAGCTTTTGAAGAAGATAAAACTTTGTAGATAAAGAGAGAAATAGAGACATACTGATGGATGAGCAGGATAAAGTGGGAAAAGAGAGAAAGCCGAATGGGGAAAAATTTATAGACAAATTTATGCAATAAACAAAATCAAACATTCTAATCGTCACAGCTCTTTTCAGTTTGGCATTGCTTTTGAATCTTTGTCCAAAAAAAACTGTAGTTTCCTCGAAAATAATCGAGAATAATTCTGTTTGTTCTTTTTGTTTTGGTTTTGGTTTTGTTAGTTACCTTTCAGAGATCTTTTCCGAAACACACCTTCATGGTACGGCGCAATATGGGAATGCGTGCGGTAACAGGCATATTGTCGAGGCATTAGTACGAAATCGGAATAATGTTATTTATAAAAATTGGTATTTTTAGCTTCTTGACATCTGGGTTTATTGATTTTTTTTTTGTGTGACAGCCTAAACTAAAAACATGATGATCACGATGCTAAACTTCTTAGTTGTAGCTACTGTTACAATCAATAATCGTGAGTTGTAGACATTATGGACAGGTAGAGACAATGAAAGGTGAATATTTTTCGTGAACAATCAATTAAAAATTTGACAGTGATATCAATTTGGGACTAAAACGGTCGTAGTAAATGATGTACAACAAAAAATTTCGAACAAACAGTGAAAACAGCTGTAAAACCGTTCGAGTCAAACAATGTTATATTGTGGGGGATTTAATTTTTCCAACTATAATTTCAGACAATGTATGCCAAGACCAACGAGTTCAAACCTGTCTTTCTTGAAACAATAGAACATGAGGTGAAAAATATTAAATATGCAACATTATAAGTAAACACTGAATTGTGTAAATCACACATGAAAAATACGATGGGCAGATGGAACAACCAACACAGAAAACATACGTACAATCTAGCGTGACGGAAGAATGAAAAATAAACATAACAACAATACCACTCGAACACACCGAATGAAACAGAATAGAATAAAACACACGACATTCCGCCTTACAAGAAATCGCTTTTTTGGTGTTAACATTTCAAAATGGTATGGGAGGCTACAAAATGAGCTCATGAAATTAGTTATTATTAGGTATCGTAATTCGTCAAGCAAACAATATTGCGTCTGCTTGAAAACGAACCGTAGAAGAACAGCATATTGGAAATTGTACTTCGTTGTGTTGACCACAAACAGTCCAATTCAAACCATTCGATGATATGTTTATGAAACCAATAACTAGTGAAATTATATACTTTAAAAACTGATATTGATGAATATGTTAATTTCTCTTTAGGAATAGCACTTTAGGTATTCATGAACTATATGGTTTGTCTTTTTTAATGACACACGGAGCCGTATACAGGATTAGGGTTATTCATTTGCGGGTTGGATAAAAAGTTTTTGAGTCCTGTCTATTTATGTGAGTCGGTAAACATTGACAAATTTACTGTATGCGAAAGAAATTTCGTGGTCCATATCGTCGTGGTATGTAACGATAGTGAGATATGATGGTCTAGTCAAAGATGTTGTTGGTTTAATGAATCTTGTGTACTAAAAGTTTGGCTATACCATCTGCACTGTACACAGTAAAACTAATGCCAGTGGTGGGTTTATTGGTTGAACGGTGGAAGGGTATTTGTACATACCGGTGATGGAGCACAGCAAACGAAGCGTCGGGGCACTGCCAGAGTATTGATTTATCATTCCCTGGCTATGCGCCCTCGGGGCAGGCATACTCAGCGTGATTGCTTTGTGGAATTTACGACGTCTTGGTTCGACTGTTACTACCGGAGAAACGGCTACACCGCGACCCAACAGTTTAGCCGTCAAATCAGGATCAATGGGTTGAGCCTGCGATAAGTAGAGTAAGTTATTGATTAAAAGACACATTGAGTTCACACTACTGCGTAGGCGACAATTTGTACATTTGTGAAGTGGACACTGGAGTAGTTAGCAATAAGTCTGATGATCAGAGTCCTACTAATGTTCCAGGGAATTTTGTAATATTCTTTGTTATTTCATTAAACTTACGTTTTACATGACAATGTTTTATTATTTTTAGCTTCACATTGGTGACTTATCATGTTGTGGAATGTAAAGCAGCACGAACAGTTTGGAAAATCCTCAATACGACCGCATTGGAAAACAAACTTTCAACATTCGTTTCTGGCAAAGTGACTCAACTCTGGCACTAAGTCATATGGCTTACCTTTTATTTTAACCACCATTGTCCACTTCACAAACCACAAATACGGTTCCAACAAACACTTTGCAGCCACCAAATCCGACGGAAACGTTCTCATATTTCGTTGAGCCGATGATGCACGATTTAATGGAGGACAATGGAGCACATCAAAAAGAATATTTACTTCCGAAAAGCAAAATTTCTATATCAACACAAACAATAGAAGCAAGGCGCAAATTTCAGAAACGTACGAAACAAATCTTACTGCCGGTAAGACCAGCACGAGATAGGAATTACGTAGGTCACAGAAAGTAGGATGAATTGTGCAAGAGCATGGCTGCAGTTCAATTAATTAAAAGCTGTAGAAAATCATAGATCGACCCTTATAAAAAGCAAATAAAAATACAACTGTGTTTTCTTCGCGATTCGCATTGTAGAAGCATATTACGTGAGCTTAAGTACTACTATTCACAAAATGTTCCTGAAACATATCCAGCACTTTCGGGGTTCGGTTTACCAAGAGCTGCTATAGTATTAGTATTCGAACATCGAACATTAAATTAATGTTTAAAATACTATAATTTTTTTCTATGTCTCACAAATTGTGTTCGTGTGCAACAATCGCCGTCTAAAGCATCATACGAAATTATACAAGTCCTAAGTTGCAATCATACTTCTTACATAGAATGAGCATCTGAAGATACCCAATAAATTTAGTACATTTCTTGTGTATAATGTGAATGTGCGAACAAGAGTTTCGACTTCTGTGGTCACGGTCGTCTTTTGTTTTCACGTTTGCACGATAGCACATAATGTTTTGTTAATGATAGTGTTCATTGTACTTGTTTTCTTTCAGTTGACTAATTGAACATTTTCGCTTCTCTGTCGTATACTGAACCAATGTGCGATTGGCAAACAACTAATGCACAATACGAAACTAATCGGAGTGTCAAAGTCCAAGAAGATTGCCGACCACGCTTGCGATTCGATTTGTTTGCATTTGCAGCCCTGCTACTATGGTTTGCTTTAAGGCGTTGTACATTGATTCTATTGCTCACTCGCCTTTGAGATTTTCCGATCGGTTGGTGACACCGAGAAATACACAACTCAAGCAAGAAATGAAACAATCTGGTTGCAATGCAGCAGCGTTTTGAATTTGTTTTTTCATCACATGAACTAAATTTATTGGGCACTCAAATAGTAGTTTAGCGAGAAGTTCATCGATGTCGAAATCCTGCGTCCACAATGTCCTTCGAGTTTAAATAATATTGTGCCTGATGGCGATAATGGGTTGCTGAAATGCACCGAATGGCTGCTCCTAAGTATCTTATTGTTTTCTAAGCGTAACCGACGCGAGCTTCATCGTTGCATAGTATGTAATGCTTAATTGTTACAAAATGTGATTGTTGAATGCAGCCAAAACCTCTCTTGCAATCGTTTTCCTGCAAAAAAACACACGTTTAACATCTCATTGCTTGTCGCACCAGCCGGCGTTCTTTGGCGTATTAGACGAGATCGTTGACTGTTTGTACTGGCGAGTAAACTATTTGTTACTTGACTAGTTGGCAGTAGTCTAATACTTTCTCAGACGGTTTAAATATTTGTTTATCCTGCTGCTTCATCGCTAAAGTTAGTTCCAAAAGTACCTGCAGGTCAAATACTGGTATATTAATGTATCCGTCTTCTAGACGGATTGTAGATGGTAGAATTCAAGAGCAACTTCGATTCTAGCAGAATTATCCGATTATTTTGATTGAAAGTAATTATGATTGTTCTCTCTGTATGTAGTCGAATGCGTCGAATGAAGTTTTACTTTAAATTTGGCAACAAATTCAAGAAAACGTTCAAATTCCTCTTCACCTACGGCTCAATTACAATAGTTATCATAGTGTAGTTATTGAATGTTGAAGGTTCAAAACTAAACGTAACAGTATGTCGGTAATATTAGTTAAAATGTTGAAAGAGTTAGCTATTCATAAATAGCATTGTTAGGTTTAAGTTATCGGTCGGACTGGTTAGTGCTCAAAATCAGTATATTGTTTTCGTAGTCATCAGAAACACATTACTACCTACAACATGCCGTTGTATCGCAATGTAACGACTATGCGGATTCCGTATTCGAATGAGTTCAAAGAATTGCCATTTCACCGAGAGCGTTTACCCCTATCTGTAAGAATACTGGTGCAAGTAAGTTTTATTGACTGGTTTTTTAAATTGAATGATTGCAGTTATCAAAACGATAGAACTATCTTTTCTTTTTTTCTTGCGTTGAAGAGTTCCCATCCTCACCCCCCTTTTGCACAAGTGATGCTGCTTTTAACTCATTCAACGCGCTGGTGGAATTTAAAAGGTAATATTTTCATAGTTGATTACGCTAACATAATATCACACAGTCCAGAAGCAAATACACAAAAAACTTATTTTAAACAGGAGTCCTTGAAAACTAAATCCGACATTGTTATGTAGTGCAGAAATTTAAGGAAATAACTAAATAATATGCGATCACAAAAAAGCTGCAACCTACATGATAGTGACTAATGCATTTTACCTGCCTGTAACATGCATAATACTTTAAGCGTAAAGTAAAATAAATAAATAATTGAGCAATGTTTTCCAGCCTCCATCAAACAGTTTCATGGTACTTAGCAGAAACAGAGAATGTGTCAACGTCCTGATTGCACAGCTTGTTGTATTTGCACCGAAGCATTTCCTATGCTCGTTCGCTTGCTTAAGCCTCGTTACGCTTGCTCGTCAAGTGCGTAATAAGCACCGATTCCTTCGTACGCCTTTACCAGATCAACGAGAAACGTTTCTTCTTCGGCACATGGTTGACGCTGATCTTGCGTAACTTCTCCGGTGCTACACCTTTGCGTGGTTTGAACAGATTTACCTGTAGCCCAACTTTAATCTTCTTGGTGAGAGCGCCCTGCGGAAAGACGGCCTGCACCTGAGGCACGACCGTGCTAGAAACCATGCCCCCCTCCGGTCCGATGGCATGCACCTCTTGGCGAATGCGTGAGATCACCGCAAAGTACTGCGGAAAGTCGTACGTTACGAAGCGACAAATACGTCCACCGCCTAGTTCGTCAAGCTGCGCTAGATCTACAAGAAGAATCACACCGTACGCCACAACACAACAGAAGGATCAGCAAATGTGGTACTAGAAATGGTCCTGCACAAGCCCCGTTTAGCCCCGCAGCTGTCCGTCAGCTAGTCGGGACGGGTGCTGCTACTTGGCTAAAGACATTACCTTCAGGTTCGAAGCACTCGTTCAGTACGTCGTGCACGATTTCTTCCGACATGTCGATGTTGTGCTCGCGCCATGTTTCCCCATTATCCGACCGAAGGATAACAATCTCGCGCTCCTTGCCACGTAGCGACGCAAAGTGGGGCACCTCCATTATGACGGGCCCAAGAAACTTCGCTCCAACCGGGCCCAGCTCCAGCACGCGACTGGCCAGCGCCTCACCTTCCATTAGCGGTGGCGGATGCATGGTGCGCTGAGGTTTCACGTAGCGGCAGGTTATGCGCGTTGGCTGTGCCGCCGAGCGCGCAGGTACGATGATACGAACGCCACTGTGACGGCATCCACGCATGGCACCGCCGCGCGCATCCACCAAGAAGGACACCAAGAAGCTAGAGAATGAAGCCGGGTGTTAGTGCCATGTTCAAGAACGTTAACGAGTGAAAAATCAAACAAACAGGAAAACGATAATAGGTAGCTAGCAAGGTTAGCCCAAGATCCCGTGCATTGAGCTTTGCCACTTACTTCCTCCAGTGAAGCTTTCTGTTAGTACGCAAGCAACCCGAACGAATCCATCGCCCGCAGCATGGTAAGACGTTAGGTAAGCAGAAAAGTGAAGTGTTTATTAGTCGAGCCTATCAGAAAGAGCAGCAAACGGCACAGCGCGTGCACTTACCCGACGTGTGCCTGTCGCTCAATGTTGATGTTGTCCGTGAAATCGGCGGCCGATATGCCGGACTGCACCATCGAGGCGTGCTGGGGACTGATGGAGTCCTCGAGGGCCGTCGGTGGGAACTGGTGCGAGTCGGTACTCTGCACCATCTTGTTCGAGTCCATGCGCTCGTCACGCGTCACGTCTATCGGCAGCGAATCGTCTCCGAGGGATTTCATCTCGTCGACCGTCAGATAGCGGTACGGTTGGTCCGACAGCACCGTATCCTCCCCTGCGAATTAGGTGTGCGAATTGGTTCGCTTTTCATTTGTTCCGGCCATAAGCCCGAGGGCGCGATCGCTTACCTCCTTCTTCTTCGGAATCAGACATAAATGTTTCGTGCATTGCCTCGGGAGCGACTACCCGGTACTTCTCCTCGGATGGCGGCTGCTCCGGAGTAGCTTTGGAATCCGTGACGGATTTCAGCGAATCGAGCACACTAATGTAGCCCAGCTTTTGCGCAATCTTCAACGATGTTTGTCCATTCTATCGGATGGCCAGACAGTAAGAGATATAGTAAGCGAATCGATCCCGCAACGAAACGCCAACCGTGCGCCGCAGAGTACTTACATTAGTAATAGCATTAGGATTAGCATTATTTTCCAGCAGTATGTTAACAATGTGGCAGTGTCCTTGCTGCGAAGCTTGATGTAGCGCTGTGTAGCCGATACCGGTAGAAGCGTTTACGTCGGCGCTCTGCTCGATCAGGTAGCGTACCATATTTGCCTGCCCGAAGTGCGACGCTACGTGCAACGGCATGTAACCCGCCTTAGTGGCAGCCCGCAGGTTGGCGCCATGCTTGACTAGCACCTGCGCCACACTGACTCGGTCCTCCTGGGCGCACAGGTGCATCGGTGTCAGTCCGTTGCGCGCTTGGTGGTCCGGGTTGGCCTGGTGCTCCAGCAGTAGCCCCGACATTTCGGTGTGGCCCTCCTGGGCGCTCAGGTGCAGCGGCGTGAAGCCAGCCTTACTCTCCGCGCTCGGTTGTGCCTTATACTTTAGCAGCGTTTTAGCAATGTCCAGCTGATTCTTGCGCGCTGCAATGTGCAGCGGTGTGTGCCCGTTCTTGGCCGTCGCGTGCGGACTGGCCCCCTTCTCCAGCAGCAGCATCGCCACGTTCTGGTGATCGTAGTGGCTGGCGACATGCAGCGGCGTGACACCATTCTTGCCCTGCGCATCGACCGGCGCACTCTTCTGCAGCAGCAGCTCGGCCACTTTCATGTGGCCGTACTTGGCCGTCAGGTGCAGCGGTGTGAAGCCCTTCTTCGTCGTGGCATCAATCTGGGCACCATTGTCCAGGAGCACCCCGGCGACCTAAAACGAGCAACGAACGCGGTGTTAGAGTTCGCCAAAGTCCGTACACGGCGTCAGCCCTTCCGTTTGACTGGTGTTTGACGCGTTCGTAAGTGTTAGAAACGTAGGTATGGTTTTGTTCAAGGGTCAACAGTAAACGCAGAGCAAACACCATTCGAACCGCACACTACACAGGAAGGCAAACACAAGCAGTTATTGGACCAGAATTAACAGAACTTTTCCACGACCGGCACCGCGTCGTGATGATGAATATCGGAAACACTGTTAAAAACGCAGCAGTCACTGGGCAAAGTGACAGCCAAAGCAAACGCAAACAGAAACCCAAACCAAAACGCAACCACTACACATTCGCGAATACCTGCCTGCGGGAACACACGTGGTCGCGATTACTCACGGTCTCTCTGCCTCGCTTTCTCTCGCTCTCTCCCGTTCTCTCTGTCCTCTTAAAAACCTTTTTGCACCTGCCAAAAGTTAATCTGGGCACCACAGCCGAAAGTGAGGGAAATAATAAGAAAACTCCAAAACATAAGGCTCATTTTCCTTCCGCTTGCGACGGTTCTAGCCCGTCCCACGCCGGAAGGGACAGTGCGACTCAGCTTTATTCCAAGTCTTTCGAGTGAAGTTGAGCGAGACAAATGAAACGTAAGTAAAACTAAACATAGGCAGAAACAGAACTGAAGCGAACCGTCGTCTAACTGCGTTACTTTTAACCTATTGCTCTTAGCGTTCGTTGTGCGTTCGGATTGGATCCGGGGCTCCGGGATTCCTAGCGGCCCTAACGGCTAGTTCGCTTTGCAGCCCGCTGCTCGGGCGGTACGATATGTATGGACATCGGTGGCACATTCCGGCGCTTCTCGATCCTACTGCAACCCCCGTCTATATGAAATACTCCTGGTGCCGTATCCAAAACAGCTGCATCAGGTAGACCGTGTCTATGTGGTCCAACAGTTTTTTAGCAACGAGATTCTTTACCTCATCCTGGCCCTCCTTGGCGGCGATATGCAGGGCGGTGTACATGTCCTTCGTGACCGCGTCCACCTGGGCGCCGTGCTGCAGCAGCAGCATCACGATGTCCACGTTGCCCAACCGGGAAGCGATGTGCAGCGGTGTTTGCTGTTCGCGGGCACGCGCATCCACCTGTGCCCCGTTGCGTAGCAAAATGCGGATAATGTCGGTCTGGAGTTGGAAGTGCACAGGGGCATTAGACACATTAGAGTTAGAGGTCGGACTGAGCGACTAGTGCTCCACCGGGGGAACGGCATCTCACCTGGTTCGCTCTGGCCGCCAGATGCAACGGAGTTTCGCCGCGTACCGTCGGTACATCCGGGCTGGCGTCGTGTTGCAGCAAGTAAATGACGATGTTCATGCAGCCCATGAACGAGGCGACGTGGAGCGGCGTTAGGCCACTCTCGGTGGTGGCACTAATGCTGGCGCCGTGCTTCAGCAGCAGCTCCACCACCTTGATGCGGTTCTTCTTGCACGCGATGTGCAGCGGCGTGAAGCCGTTGAGGGCCCGCGCGTTGGCGTCCGCGTTGCGGTCGAGCAGGAGCTTCGCGACCCGCACGTGGCCGCAGTGGGCGGCCACGTGCAGCGCCGTCAGGTAGTCGACCGTTACCTCGTCGACCGGGGCGCGATGGTAGAGCAGAATGCGTGCGGCATCCACGTGCTCGCCCTGGGCCGCCATGTGCAGCGGGGCGAGCCCGTTCTTCGTCTTCGAGCTGATCGGAGCCCCGCGCTCGAGCAGCATGTCGACCACCTGCTCGTGGCCAGACCGGGCCGCACAGTGGAGCGGCGTAAGCCCGTCGCGCGTTTTGCTCTCGATGTTGGCACCCTTCTCCAGTAGCAGCGCCACCATGTTCGTTTTGCCCCACTTGGCGGCCACATGCAGAGGGCTGATGTTGTGCTTGGCGGCATAATTCACGTCGGCCCCCTTCTGGATGAGCAGGTTGGCCATGGCTTCGTTGCCGTAGTGCGACGCGATGTGCAGCGGCGTGAAGCCCGACTTGGACGTTACGTCCGGGTTGTGGTCGTTCTGGAAGCAACGCAACGGGACAAAGCGAAGCGGAACGTTAGTGGCACGTCCTGCCGAAGTTAGTGGCACGTCCTACTTACCTCCAGCAGCAAGGTAGCGGCCTTCACGTCATCCTTCTTGGCGGCGATGTGCAGCGCAGGCAACCGCACCTTGCCCCTGGTGTCGCTCTCCAGCAACACGGCCACCACCTTGTCGTGGCCCTGCTGCATGGCGACGGCCAGCGGCGTAAAGCCGTCCTCCGTGGCCAAGCTCTGATTCGCTCCGTTGGACAGCAGCAGCCGGACGACCGAGTCGTGGTTCTCCTGGGCCGCCATGTACAGCGGCGTGAAGCCATTCTGCGATTGAACGTTGACGGACGCGCTGTGCTTGATCAGCAGCTTCACCACCTCCTCCTGGCCGGCCAGCGAAGCGATGTGCAGCGCAGTGTTGCCCTTCTTGGTGGCGGCATCTACCGTCGCACCGCGGGCCAACAGCTCCGACACGACGGTCACGTGACCATCCTTCGACGCCAGGTGCAGCGCGTTCAAGCCATTCTGGTGGATCCGGGACGAAAGGTTGTTGAGGAACCAGATTAGAGACATCGCCGTCGAAACGAAATGGAAAGTACAACCAAATCGGGAGCTAGCGTTCAGGACTACTGACGGATCCCATCACTTTCGCAAGGGTCACGCGCACAAGGACAACACCGGTATCGTACTGCGGCGTGCGGGCAAGTTGTTGATTGCTGCTTGACAACGCTTGGAACCGCGCGCGTCCACCAACCGGTAGGCACGAACCCGCCGTTCCCCGGCGCACGATGACTTTCGCTTTCACGGCGACGACCATAACCTAACACATTTCGCACCCGACCCCTGACGCGGCAAATCCTCGGTAGCCGAGGTTTGCTGTACGCATGGCCGAACCATGGCCGAGCGGTAGCAGCGATGTCCTGCGACCTTGCGCAGTGAACTCTTGTTCGAAAACCGGCGTTCGGCTCGGGCCGGTATTCCCCTACCGGGGAACGGCCTCTAGAAGCAACGGCGGATTATGCGCACACGCAACCCATTGCGAAACAACAGACTGCTCGACGTAGCGCGGGTAGCGACATCTGTTGGTGTGGTTCTTCAGCGAAAACTTCAGGTTGGAAGATTCTCCGTAATTCGTTCCCCGAATTACGCGAGCCTGCCTGGTGGAAAGAAGCACTACTTACCGCATTGCAAGTATTGATATCAATGTTGTTTTTCAGGTGTTCCAAAACCTTCTCCAAGTTGCCGGCCCGAGCGGCACGCAGGAACGACGTGTTTCCATCGGACTAGAACGAAGCGAACGGAAAAGAGTTTCATTAATGCATGCGTCCGCCAACAGTTGAGATGTTTGTGGTGAAGAAATCGTTAGCTGCTGAAGGTAACTGAATGTTGCTTTAAAAATGGTGTTTCGGCGAAGCTGCCCAATGAAGCAATTTTCAGACAGGAGACTTTAACAGAGACCATTTTTTATTAAAACCATATAATCAATAGTATTATCTTGCATTAGACCCAATGTAACATTGGGCAAACCAGTCACCAGCTGCTGAGCCAACAAATAGAGTGAGACCTCATTGTTCTTATCGATACTCCTACATCCTCCTCTCAAAACTAACGATTCAAATGGTCGATCTTTTCCCCGTAGTCCTCGGCATTACCATCTTCGACGTTTGCCTTTCTGTGCCAATTGTTCGTCGAAAACGTTCTTTTCTCACGTCGGCAAAGCTACCGCTCTTCCTGCTGAGCTCATCAATCTTCGCGTACTTCCGCTACTGTCCGCTACTGCTCGGCAAGTTCTGCAAACGACGGCTGACTTGGCCGCTTCGTGCCAACTCGGTCAGAGGCGCTCTGTGGGCCGGCATACCGTCGAATCGATCGTACTGCCGCTGTCATAATGCAGTACACCGGGGGCATACACCGTAGCGCCTTAGAACCTACGTTCCGACAAGCGAGCCTTTCAATTTCTTGCCTTAATTTGACGGTCCCAAATAACCTTCTTTTTTCCACGGGCCGAAACTCATTTCTTCGACCATAAAAAAGTTATACGACATGGACGAACGACCTGCGGCTCAGACCTGGCTTCGTGTCGACTTGGGCTTCCGCTGGGCTTCGTGCTGACGTCCTCAGGCTGCCCGCCATTCGTTGGACGGCCATTGACAGCCGTTGGTGGTCCGCTTACATCACGGTGCGCCATCGTGACGAACGGTTCACACCAACCTGATGCTGACGCCAGGCTGTCTGGCAGAGCCCCCCGGTTCCGCGACATCTGCCATTTCAGCGAACGGATACCCAGTCGCCCGGATTTCCGGAACGTGATATAATTGTGAATAATGTCTTCCACTGCTCACTACCACTCGACCAGCCCGCTAGCCAGCTAGCTAGCCAGTTTTAGCGGAAGGTCAAAACTGAACGCTCGACGTTGCAATCGACGTAACAACGGTACGTACGGTACATGGGGCGCAAAAAGCGCACCGAAATGGACGTTATTGATCCAAGCCGAGCATCTACAGTGCTTGCCTTGCGCGAAGCTCCACCTATGAAACGGGGTTGATATGAAGCCAGCGGCTGTGTGCGGAACGTTGGTTGGTCATCTTTGCCAACTAGTGTCACAAAGTTGAAGTTTGATCACTGTGCTGGTTTTTGGCATCGTACCAAAAGGACCCAAACAAGCGCCTCGAGGCAAGTAATTGGCTGCAGATAGTGTGTCGTCGTCCCGGAGCAATGGCATCGGAACTGAAACGCAGCGTGCTGACGATTGCACTCTTGAGCCATAGTTTGGGCGAATACTCACGACAGGACCCAAATCTTGGTGTTCTTGTTTTTCCAAAGTTACCCCGGCATT
The DNA here is from genome assembly GCF_943735745.2 of Anopheles bellator. NCBI lineage: Eukaryota > Metazoa > Arthropoda > Insecta > Diptera > Culicidae > Anopheles > Anopheles bellator. Next base: position 45,777,598 of record NC_071286.1, read on the forward strand.
GTCTATGAATACTTATATCTTGGATATTTCATACATAGCGCTGTGCCTAGTATATACCGATATACATTTAAACTATATATATACGTCTTTTGCGATTAATCCATCACGGAAGAGCAAACATCACACGAAACAGTAGCGGTATTTTCCGTCGAGCCCCTTGGGTATACCCATTCAGAGCTCGTGTGGCTGAGTTCCAATAACGTAACGTGTCATGTGCCTTGTTTGTTATGGTCGTATCATATTTCACATTTAATAGCATATCTCGCCATACCTCAGCTAGGGACACGCGACCGAACCCAACTATTGCCAACGCCAATCCTAAACAAAGCCCGACAGGCGGCCATAGAGCCCCGCTTGGTTGCTGGACTGGCGTAAATGCCACATTACCATATCCGCTCAGAGCCTTTTCCATCAGAGCGCCCCGTGATTGACGGGGTCCTTAGCGACAAGCTGATAGTAGTCAGCATCGCCCCAACCTCTCAGGTGCGAGTATAATCGATACGGCCATCGACCGTGCAGACGAAAGCCCTAAATTAGCAGCTGAAAGCCCTAAACCCCGGCAGCTTCTTGGTCCTTGGGACGGCGAATCCAATGGCAAAAGAGAGACTGCCATTTTAGGCCGCGGAACTTATAGGGAAACCCGTAGCTGTATGCGTCTGTGTCCGTGTGCGTGTCAGTCGCTGTCGGGAAATCCTTCGCCGGAAAATCCTTTTGCGTGTGTGCGTATGCGCGTCATCCGCGTTCCCTTCTGGCCACCGCTCCAGTAAGGACCGCTGCTGCTCCTACAAGATGCTTCTTTGTGATGCTGCCGAACCTTCCGACGATGTCGGAAGCGGCGGAACACGTTCAGCTCAGAGCTCCTTCAGCTTCCGTTTGCTCTCACACTCCACTCGGTCCACTCTCGGGGCCGCCGGGGCATCCCGTCGGTCGGTCGGACGGTCCTTTTCGCCATTTTCTCGCGTGCAACCAACAGGCACACACGCAAACACATACAGTCGCAGAGCGCGGCGCAAACAGCAAGCGACAAAATATCGATCGCTCTGCGGCATCCCCGTTGGCTCGGCTCCGTGGTAGAGAGAATTTTCCCACAGCCCCCCCCCCCCCTCCCCCTTCCCCCCAGGACAGGCTATCTCCGGATTTGCCGCGGCCATCGAAACATCCGGCGGAAGAAATCGTTGCATTCGCCACATTTGCTGGCAGCCACAGTGCATTTGCAAGGGGCAGACCCAACGGGGTACGTCCGTCGCAACCGCAACGGAATATCGATTTTTCCTTGATGTCCATCCGAGAGTCCGAGACCTTCTTCGGCCTGCCTTCGCCCTACCCCACACTCACCTGCGTTCCATTTTCGGTGACCATTGCCAGCGTTGGGAAAAGTGGTCCTTCCGTTGCGATCGATTAAGCGAAGCGAACCCGGGCGGGCGGCGGCCGTCTGCAGGACGTCGTCTAGCAGTGCACCACCCCTGTGTGTATATGCAACCCGTGCCCAAGTCCTCGACAAACACACACACGCACGCACGCACCCTCTCAGGCTCTCTCTCTCTCGCTCGCTCTACAGCAAACTGTGGGCCACTCGTGGGGCTACTACCAGTGGTCCTCGCACTGTTGCACTACCTGCTGCTACTACCACTTGGCAAACGTTCGCAGCGCTGTCCGCAGCGCTGATTGCATAATACTCTTAACGGGCGCTCTCCTTTCGCGGCGGATGTGGGCCAAAGTATCCGGCGATGGCGGCACACGTATGTCCTACATCCGCGGGCGCCCTTCCTTAGCGTATGCGTGGATTGGATTAGTAGCGAGGAGGTTGGTTCCCGTTTTTCTTCTTCTTGCTTTTTTGTAGTTGCGCTTTGGCACTAGCCTAGACTTACATACACACACAAACACACACAGCGAGAAACAGGGGGCGAAAAAATCACGTATCAAAGCGTTCGAGCAAAGGTGCAAAAACTGTAAAGTCTATAGCGGGATCCCTGTCCTCTGTCCCACAGCCCGCAGGAGCTGCCTCGGTGAGGTCGAGAACGCGTTCAAAATGGCCGCAACCTTCGCACACGACGGAGGGCCCTTTTCACTGTCACTGTGGCTACGGTTCGAGCCCGAATCCCATCGAATGCGCGAGCCGTGGGGTTTCCGGTTTCTGCTTCCGGTGCTGCCGGTGCTTCCGGTGTGGTTCTGCTGCAGAGTGCAGTGAAAGGGAGTATAACTAGATATCACACTGATTTGTGGGGATTTGCTCTCGGTCGAGCCTTGATCGGGGTACACCTGGGGGGTTATTTTCGCGGGTATCCTTTCCGACGGTTCCTTGTAGACTGAGTGAAAATCGGCCTGAACCGCTCAGGATATAGGGCCCTCCGTGGGCCCAGTTCTCCTCCAGTGCCCGGTGCCGTTGGGTGGAGGGGCACACGACACATGCGCACCACTCCCGACGGCGTTCGGCCCTGGACCGTTCGATGTTCGAAAGCCCGAACCCGACACCTCTTTCGAAATGGCCCCGCCGGTCGTTCCCGGACCCTGGGACGGAAGCCGGCTTGCCAAAAACGTAAACAGCACGAGCGGCACACCACGAAATGGGGCCACATCGCACAAATACAACCGGGTGGGCGAGCTCACCCACACACCGGTCGGTCACCGGTGCCGGTGGGCTCGTCACGCCGCCGAGTCCTTGCGAGGCACGTGCTTCCGTAGCGACACACATACACACGCAACAGCGAACTGCAGGGGTGCGTTTCCTGTGCAGTTCCCCGGTCTGTTCGCTAGGGGTCGCCGCCAGGATCGGTCCGTGCGCAGGGGGTTGCAGTGCAAACGTGACATCATCGCGGTGCGGTGTGCCGGTGCCAAAGTTAAAGGGATTCGTATGGCGTCACGCCGGACTGAACTTGGGCTCTGCGGCCCACACCCTGCGGCAATAATGGTGTTGTGCCATTAGCGTACCCTTTTGCCGGTTCTCTGTATTTTCTACATTTTTATTGTGGCACACACAGGCACGCACGAACCTGCACCCTCTGTTTCCTCCCTAGGCCGCGTGATTCACGCTAATTGATGTGTCGCTTTCGGGCGACATTATGCCGGCGGCCAGGGGTTTCAAACGCGGTGGTGTACAAGTGCACCGGAGGATTTTTATTATCCTGCGTGGCCGAGTCCTTAAAACAATTGGAAGGTAATGCGTTGAACACGGCCAACTTCATCGATGCCACTAACACTTTGTTGACCACGTCACCAGTCGGTAGTGTCGATACGCACAAATCCGATTCACTTCAGTCCCGCAGCAGGTGCTGGGCAGGAAGACTTACAACAATCAGCGCCGTGTCGCGAGGTCGGGAAAATCGGTAGACTGTTACGCTGTTAGGCAACGCTCTTTGACCTCCTAAGAACGTTTGCAGTGGCGTGCCGAACAGGTAATTAATGGGTCGTAATTTGCCCGAAGGTTACATTTGTAAAACGTAAAATAATCGATTTCGACGGCTATATTTTTAATCATGCCGATTTCGGTTGACGACACCCATGATATCTACTCGAACCTTAAGAGTATATAAACATGAAGTTGAATAGAAAACAAACACGATTCTGTTCGTTTTCGCAGATGCATTAGGTAAATCACTTTAAATTCTTAAATAATCATTTTTTGTGCTGATTTACGTGAGGCTTCAGTTTTTCCCACCAAAATTCTTGCTACTTCTAGAGAATGGTGTACTTCAACTAGCTCAGCTTAATCAAACTTCTCCCAAAACTGCCAAACAGGAAACAATTGCAATTGATACAAATAATCCATTTCATTTTTAAAAAAAGCACATAACACTGTGGTCAAAAAGTAACGGACATTTTGATTTCGATCGGTGATTGTTTTTATTTTGCTGCTTTTTCGTTTTATATCCTTTACAAATGCTTTTATTTCTATGTTGGCATTACTGTCACCAGCACCTTCGTTTTTCATAATGGCTGAAACTCCATCAACTAAATTCCATTAAATGTTGTATGTGGAATGAAATTTCTGCTGGAAAAAAGTTTGAAAATGTTGTAGAAGACCTTCAATGAGCAAGTTGTATCAAAACCAAGAGTTTATAAGTGGTACAAAATGTCCCAAGAAGGTCGGGAAAACGTCGAAATCGAGGCACGGACAAGACGACCACCAACATCAAGTGATACATTACACGTCAATAAAATCAAAGAATTTGCACTCCAAAATCGTCGATCGAGAGTCCGAGATCTTGCTGAGCTTGTTGACATATAGAAAGGATCTTTGAAATCCATTTCAGAGACCATTTGGCCTCGGAAAAGTGAAATGTCGATTGGTGTCAAAAACGTGATGTTTATGCATCACAGTTCCGTGATCATTTCGTGATCATCAAGAGGCCGTTCCGTGGACTTCGTTTTGATTGTATAGAAGTAATAGAAACCGAAACGAAGCACGTATTAAACGCTATGCCGGAAGAAGACTTTGCGACATGTTTTGGAAACTAGAAAAAAAACCTTGGCCCAAGTGTATTGACGGAGGTGTCATAAATTTAGAAGAATAAACAAAGAGTATTTGAGTTAGAAAATTCCCGTTCTTTTTTTGCCAAATAGTACAGGCTGTTTCATCACGATTCATACTATTTCAACTTTAAATAACTCCGCTATTTGTTAGTCGATTTTAAGAAAAATGGCCAGATTCTGAAACTTCAGTCTACGCCGTTTTATTCATGGATCGATTTATGATAAAACAACGAACTGAAATTGTAGCACTATACATTGAAAAAATCGTTCAACTGTTAAAACTGTGAAAATTGGGCGTGCTTATTGTTGCCGAATTTTTCCCTACTTTTTCCTTGGAGCTATTTGAAGAGTAAGGTGTATGCCAGTCAACCGAAGACCATTGAAACACTGAAAGCTAACATCACAGCGGTAATTATTGCTATATTGTTGTCTATTACCGAAATGTTGTCAAATACAGTGAAAAATGCCCAAAAAAGGCCGATTTTTGTGTGTGTGATGGAGGCGGTCTTTGGATCGATGTTGGTATTTTGGATGAATTGTTAATTGTTAAACGGCATTTTATACTCTAAATAAATCTTGTTCATTTGTCAAAATCGACTGACAAATAGCGGAGTTATTCAACATTTAAATAGTATGAATCGTGATGGAGCACCCTGTGTAGTATTAAACATACAGTGCTGAAATGTTGACTGCCGGAGGAAGTACTGCCAAACGATTCACATATCAAACCAATCATATAAACTAAATAACAAACTGCAATATAACAAACCTTATTATTGAAACAAACGCAAACCAACCAACCCTCGGGCCATGAGCAATGCGCATTGGCGCCTCCATTGCGTTGGGCATCGGCAGCAACTAAATTTAGTAGCCCCGGCAAACCTTGACCTCTGGCGCCGAAAAGCTGCGTAATGACGTACGGCTGCCAACACCGAAACTATAACTGTTTCCCGAAAGGGCAGCGGAGCAACAGCATGTAGGCACCAGAGATGTGTTTTCTGGCCACTGGGTCACGGAGAGGCAGTCAGAGTTTTTGGCAGCGTGTGCTATGGTGCGACCGATAAGTGGTCGCCACCGGTTCAGCTCTCCCAGAGAAGGTACTTTCCCGGAGCCAATTCCGTAATTTATGTGGAAATAATGTTAAGCGAACGCGTGTATCCTGACGATAATGGTCCCAAAACAGGCGGGACCCAATGGAAGCGCCAGCGTTACCAAACAGTTACGTAGGTTAGGTTGGGAAAGAAAATAATAACCCTAACAATAATAATAAGGTTGGGAAAGAAAAATAAAAGAGGACTCTTAGGAGTAACAAAACCGTACCAGTCTCTCTTACTCTCGCAAAAGGATATGCAGCAAAAAAACAATCGTTCATCCTGCCAACAGCTTTACCCAACATCCCGTGAGGAGCCATAATTTCTCTCTAATGAATGCGAATATTTGTTGTCTGTTGAGTTTGTTCCAACCAACGACACCTTCGGGTGACGCTTCCCTCAACTAGAGAGCATGCTCGAGAGTTACACCATCCTCTGCCCATCACGAACACAGCAACAGATCAAGCCCAACATAAATAGCACCTCACGGGTGAAAGCGAAGAGAGAAAAAAATGATAAAATCCCAAACCCAAAGCGGACCCCGAGCGGCACTAATCAAGGCGCAAAAATCCACTCGATGATGACGACAACGGATGGTGATGCTAAAATAGCATAGGATGAAAATAAACACAAACACACACACATACGCGCACTTACGCCAAGACTCTGCAGCGACGGAAAACGCTTCTTCAGGGTCAGCATGCTGTCGGGTTCCGGAAAATGCTCGTACCGTCACCAGAGCCTGTTGGCCTGTCTGCAAGGATCCTTTTCACCAGCCCAAACGGCCAACGTTTCACAAGGCCACGAAACGGGTCACTCCTCAAAAGGAAATCCTTTTTCACTGCGTTGGTTGGCGAAGATTTTTCAGGGTCACTCTCACTATCACTTCGTATCGTATCACTGTGAGATCTTCGGCACGATCACCCTGTGTGCGATGTGTAAACTCCGCAGATTAGTGCACCCGTTCTGGTCTGGACCTCACTTGGATTGACCGGACAGATGACGGATGACGGCGGTCCGCGTCGTCCAACTGGCCAGAACTCGTCCTACGCGTCTACTAACCGCAACTGGTCCGCCGACTGGTCGAATTAGCTTACGAAACCGTGTTCACGGCTTACGGCACAACAGACACATACACAAGTGCGTGCGTAAACTGGCACGCTCACGACCGCCGCGACTGTGGTTGCCGTCAACAAACGTGACACTACACCCGTGATGGTTCCGCGAAGGGTTTCGGGATTGTGATGGGAAACTAACCGAAAGACACACGATCGCCAATCAACACGCGAAAAGTCACGCAAACCGTCAGCCGCAGACTCCCGTTCCTGGTTGGGTCCGGTCCGGTCTCGACATGGAGATTTTCACAAAAATATGTAGTAGCGACGGGGGGTGGTACGAAGCACGCCAAATTGGCGACGCCGACGCTGAAAATGCATCAAGACCACCTACGGCCAATCGGTTTGTGTGTGTCGGTGTGTGCTGTTCGCCGAGGGTGGTCATAAATAATCTATCCCGTCCCGTGTCTCTCTCTGTCTCTCTCTCCCTCTGCTGCTTACGGTGATGGGTTTTCCGAGAAACTCCACCACGGATCAGCGGTAGACGTCGCGGGACGTGGAACATGTGTACCGTCTGCGAATGCGTTAGACTGTGCCAGGGGACCACGGACCAACGCGTATCGTATGTGCAAAGTAAACTGTTTCGCTTTCCGTTCTGGAATTGGTGAGGACGAAGGACGGAACTCGGAGGCTTTGCAAACTCGTTCAATAAATGTCCTGTCACCTTTCGTTCTTGTGGGAAAATTAACAGAAATCACGCATACAAGATCTAGGTCACATTTACAGTTGTAATTGATGAACTACAATTGCAAATACGAGTTTTTAGTGCAATTGGTTGCGAGGGTTTAGCGGTAAAAAGATGTATGCATCTAACATACCGCATTTTATCCTGTATGGGTCGCTCTTATTGTTCGTATTTTTCAATTACTTCTCCTTTATTTTGCACAATTCTGGTTAATCCCATTTTAAATGTTTCTTAATTTTAGATTGTGAACTGAAGGTGAAGCATAAACGCATGTCTCTTACAGCTGACATTAAGCTGTTAGTAATTCAATTTACCGAGTGACCGAAAAGAGCAAAAAGAACAGAAGTCTCAAATGGCCTCAATTGGAAAAGCATTTGAAGAACTGTATTGTTGACCACAGGAGCAATTGTGTCGCTGCCCCTACAAAAATGGTTCTAAGTGAAGCCAGACAGTTTGGCAAATAAAATGATATTGCAAATTTCGTTAGACAATTCGACTGAATATTCAGGTTTATGAAACGGAATAATCTTCCAGTGAGAGTCAACACCAGCTTGGCATAGAAAGTGCCAAACTTGTCCGATGAACAGGTTTGGCGTTCCGCAACTTTGTTATTGGATAGATTCCGAACATGCCATGAACTTAGTTTATTGCTTTTAAAGAAAATATTTTTTAATGTACTTGAAATAAGTTTGTAAAAGGATTAAATTAATAGAAAATGGTTTTCTCCACGGTTTTCGATTTCCAAACATCAGGCTGCTTTTTATGCAGGATAAAATATGATGTTTCCCTAGAATTTTTTTTAAATAAATGAACGGACCCTTGTTAAACCGTGCAGCTCTTTCCATCACTTTTCAGCAAATGGATCTTATGAATTGCTTCATATTAAAGCAAATATTATAAAATAAAAAAAATCATTCAAATTCATAAAAATTATCAAAGTTGGATAATTTAATTAATACAAAAAGAACTAACTTGATTCCATACAAAAAACAAGCTGCGTAATTAAATTCGGTTCGCTGCCCAACACCACCGTCTTGACGTCATTCCGAATCCCGAAAACCGATCCGGATTGTCTAGACGAAGTTATTCAATTTTAAAGAACACAAAATCACTCGCTACCCATCGGCAACCGGAACCACCGGAGCCGGGCACAAAGATGCCTGCAATTCAATCCCGTGACACCAACACCGCCAGCGGACAAACTTTCACCGATCATCGCTCAACCTCGACCAAATTTGAGTGGCATTTTTCCGCCTAGACAACTTCCGGGCGCCAGTTTCCCCGATGTCAGAAGTTGTGACACTTTGCCGCACGATTATCCAGCTTCCTCGTGCGAACACGGCTCACGTAATTAGGTTATGGGCACTGCCTTCCGGCGACTCGGCTCTTACTTCTCTCACTCTGGAGCGAAACGGAACGTTAATAGTGCCAATGCGTGAACACTCAAAGTCATCCGGAACGTGCGGCGAAAGCACTTAGTCGGCCGACGGAATATTGCGGTTGCGGAATGTATATTTGATGTTACTGTTGCGTGTTGTTTTTTGTTCATCGTCACTCCAGTCACTCCAGATGAAGTCTACGCCACCGGTGGGCGCCGCCGACGATGAAGCGCTTTTAAGCGCTCTCGGCAGTCAAGCGTCCGCAGGAGTAAATCCTCCGGGTTTCGTGTAAAAAAAATGAATGAAAGTCCGTAGGTCATAAGCCAGCAAACAGTTTAACCCTTTTCGTATTTCTTCGCGTCGGTCTACTCGTGCACCCCTTTGGGTGATCCTGTCTGCCTGGGTCCGCCTTTTGGTCCCATCAACCGAGGGGCAGTTTCGTGTACGCGCTCAGGAGAGAAAGGTAAAAATAAATGATAGTCGTTGTGGCGAAAGAAAATGCTACCGGCCGCTGGTGTAGGGTTTAAAAAATTCACATCTCGCCTCCGACGGCGTCGTACTGCGAGCGTAACCTACTGTATCTGACCCCACTAGGCTTTGGCCTTCAAACATTTTATTTTCCATGGAAGTGGACACGGGGCACATTCATTTCAATTAGAGCTAGCCTTTTGGGGGACTCGTATCCCGATGCTACGAGTTTTGAGCTAGTAAATGGACTAGAACGCACAGTAATATCTGGTCCACCCTCGAGGGTGTCCGTTTTCCGTCTGTCTTTCGCCATCAACGAACTGGTCCATCTTGACGAACATATCACTCGCTCAGCTCGTGTCTTCGTTTTCCACTCGTCAACACTACAACTGTACGTTACTCTACTTTCAAATATCCAAAAAAGTATCCACCAATAATGGGCTCAGCGGTGATGAAACACGATGGAAAACTATTCACTCTGTCACTCCGGGCGACGACGCCACACTTCATCAACGTCCAATGCCAAGTCACTCCCGGTGGCGCTATTTTTGGCACCGAGCACCGCGAGTGCGCGAAACCACACGCGAGTTAGACTTCACCGGCCGACTGTTCGAGCCGACCGTATAAACGCGGGCGGAACCACGTTTATCGTCCACCCCCGGACCGAGACCGAGGCTGCCCGATGGCCTCAAACTGGCCCCCGATCCCGACCCGGTGAATCCAGTGAAGACTGAAGGTGACAGATAGCGAAAGGTCCACGTTAAACAAGATACCACCAAACCGAATCGGAAGGAAACCGCCGTTGGGTTAGATTTCTGTCCACGCTTGGCATGCCGTGACGGTGGTGACAAGGGAGCATCCTAGGACCGCGAACAGGAAACTCGACTCGACAGTGCGCCGCTCCGCTCTCTACCGTGCCGTTCGGAACAAATCGGATTTCAATCGGAATTCTTTGCGCTTCACCGGTTTGCATGCACCATCGATCGTCGGTGCATTCGAGGCCGTAAGGTGTTACTTCGACCAGTGGCCGCGCAGGGATCACTACACTTTTGGTGTCCAACGCCTCGACTTGACGATCGTTCCCGGTGCGGTAACACCATGTTTTTCTATCTGCAGAATATGCCCAGATATTGCAATTTAAATTGGGTGTAACCCATTTGTTCTCCAATTGATGCAATTTTCCCATATTTGCCGATTTGCTACGTAAGCAATGGAATGAATTTCGGTTGCGTTCCAAAAGATGAAAGCCATCAATTTGCACTTGTGCCAGTTCGTCCACATGCTCAATTCAACCAACAGCTTTTTCCGTTTCAAAGGCTGATGTTTCTGGCCATTATTGCTTAAACAAGTTGTTTTTCGTGGAAAACTGCAACTCGGCTGCGTGTTGAAATCGAAATCGAAATTCTAGGAATTTCGTTCAAAACCAACGTATTTTCTCCCCGTGTCGACTTGGAACTTGTCGAGTAGTTTTTCAAAAAACACCCAACGCATTTATTATGAGCATTAGTTATATTGTTATAAATACGGCCTATTATTTATTGTTTGTTCCATTCGTTTGTGAGTTACAGGCTGTTAACAATGGAAGTCACCATAGAGAAAATTTGGTACATTTTACAGTTTTTCTTTGAAAATGGCCAAAAATCAAGCTAGGCCGCTCAAATTTTGCGTGATGTTTCTGGTGCCGATACTCGGACAGCTAGTTAGGTGAAATTTTGTTTTCGTAGACCCGTTTCAGTTATTTTTTATGTTAAAGCCTAGATAAACATGTCATCGAAAATGTCGATAAAATCAAAAAAATAAACAAACATCAGCCAAAACAAAATAAATAAACATCAGCCAGGAGCTAAAGATCAGTCATCAAACAGCCATTTGCGTAGAGCTGGATTCACAAAGAAGCTCGATGTTTGGGCGTCACCCTGTTTACACCAAAAAACATGATGGTTCGATTTATCATCTGCGCAATTTTGGCCAAACGGAATGAAATGAAACCATTTCTTAGGCGGGTGGGTTGGGGATGAGGAATGTGATTCATACGACAATACTGTGTGAAAATGATCGTGGTCTAAGTGTAGTGAAGCAGCTTAACCGGTGTTTCTACTGGGTATTTGGGTGGGTTTTGAAAGGAATCGTTTATTCTGAGTTGCTTCCGTGTAACCAAACACTAAATTCTGATCTCTACTGTCAATTACTGCACCGTTCAAAGCTAGCCATTTACCAGAAACGACCAGAATCGGCCAACCGAAGAGGTTTTGTGTTCAATCAGGACAACAAAATGTCAGAAACGTCTTTAGTGACTTGCCGGGTCCGGGGTCCTTTAGTGAAAGACCGAGAGCTTGGTTGGGAAGTTTAATTGCATCCGCCATATAGTCCGGACGTTGCACTAGACGATTGACACCTTTTTCGTGCATTACAAAATTTTCTCAGTGATGAAAAACTGAGCTCAAAATAGATTGTGAAAAAGGATTGCTCGAGTTTTTTGCTCATAACTACTAAGCCTTCTACAAGAGAGGCATTATGGAGGAATTTTTGAAAAGAGCAACACATTTTACAGCAAAATAGTGCATATTTGACACAAATCGGACTATCCGAACATCTTAAATATAGTTTTGAAACTCACGGAAAAACAATGGATTTCTTTTTCCCCAACCTAATATTATTCTCACCTTTTGTACCAGCTGAAGGCGAAAATTCTTGAAAAAAGACCGGGCTTGCCGAAGAAAAAGAACCTTTTCCTGCATCGTGCTACACGAGCCATTTTACAATGGCAAATATTCATGAATTATAGTACGAATTGTTGGAGCCAAATTTGGTGAATACGGTCACCAGATTTGGGCCCTAGCGACCTCCATCGGTTTGCAAACATAAAACAATTCCATACCGGGGAAGCGTTTTACATCAAATAATGACGTCATAACAGACGTGGAAGTGTATCTTGCAGTCCTTCTAGATTCACTTCAGGGATGGAATTCATAAATTGAAATCTCTTTGGAAGAAGTGAACCACACTGAATAAAACGAGTGCATTTCAAATCATAAAATTGTGTTTTTGTTATCGAACCACACAAATTATTGAACAGCATGGTAGGTAAATAAATATGGATGATGTACTGGGTTGTTCATTATATTCGGAGCCTCCATAAGAAAAACACAATTCTATGGCTTGAAATACACTTTCTTATTCACCGGGTCCAAACCAAGTCTTTTTTAGGAATTCTCTCTTCCAGCTGGTCTAAAAACTCACATCAATAATCGAAATTTATTGTTTTACTAGTTTTCGAGTAATCCGCTAAAAAATTTCATTCACATCCCAAAAACGGATGCATGATTTCTGTACACGAACTCGTTTCGGGGCCGAAGAACCGGGCACACCACTCTTTAGTCTCTTGTTTTGATTCAGGATCATAGTGATAGACCCAAGTCTCATCCATAGCGACGATTCAATGCACAAAATCCACTTTATCCTTTCGAAAAAAACTCCAAATGTTACCGAGATTTTGCACCCATTTGGCACCCATTTTGCACAGAGCTTTCTGAAACCCAATACTTCAGTCAAAATATCGGTTATGCTGCTTAATGAGATGGCTAGGCCCTATACTAAATCTCTTTAAGTGATTCGATGATTTTCCAATACGATATCCTGTACCTTTTCTACCATTTCGTGTGTTGTGTCTGTTTTTACGTTTTTGACATGGATCGTCTTGAAGGCTTGTACGACCACGTTTAAACTCAGAAACATCTCTTTTTATTTTCTAATACAAGGTGAAGAGTCTTTATACACTTTCAACATTCGTTCATAATTTTCATTTGCTTTTAAACCTTTCAAAAACAAAAATTAAATCACTGCACGATACTTGATTTTTCCATTGTAAGAAATACTTTGACTCGTCGACGCTAAACGGCCTTTAAAAATAAAATTAAGGGACCGATTGAAATGAAACTTCACGTACTTTCGTATGAAAAGTGTACTAATATAACTAAATAAAATTAGGCTCGTTGTTGCTGCGCCTTTTGTTATCGAGGCTCCAAATATAATGAACAACTCAGTAGATGATTGCAGTAGCAATTCCCACTCGATTTGGTCATTTTGATCGACTTAAAGCTATTGGAACGACCTTAGTCGAAAATTCCCAACAACTATCCGAAATTATGGAACAACTTCTATTTCCACTCATAGAACCAACCAAAAGTGCGCACAATGAAGGATCGTTTGCACTGTTGTGTCTAGGAAATGGTATTTCCTACAGGCCAAATTTGCTTGCAGCTGGTTATGTCACACAAATTCTGCAGAGCCTCAAATGCCGCCGGTACGCCAACAACCTATTTGTGGTTTGATGCAGTGTTACATAATGTGTGTCCATCACATTCAGCAGTCACTGGCAGCACTTCTCGACCGATCCGTGGCCGAGCCAAGACAACTTATTGAAGCACATCACGCGCTCGAACCACTCCCTTTCGCCGGAAGTTTGCGGTTGCTGTAAGTCATGCCGGTGCAGAAAGTGTGCAGTATCTTCCCTATCAGTATACGCCTACATCGAATAGCGGTTTGGATGTGATACAAACGAGTCCACCCACGACGAGTGACCACTGCATCGCGAAGCGTGGCATCGGGACCAGGAAAGGGTGCAACTTCCGTTTGCAATTCAGACATCCTGGCAGGGCGTATAAATTGTGTCGCCCAACGCCCATAAAGGCTTCCGCCAGCGTTGCACTCGCTAGGTCACACCCGGTGACCGATATAGTTGGGTGACGCTGGAAACGGGGCCACCGCAGTCAGGGTAGACTGAACCGTGGCGTGTGATCAACACGAACGTATAACAAATGATGCGGAGAAATAATCCTCACTTGGTAATCCGATTCTCCTGTATCACTTAGGACACCGAACGCAGCGGCAGTGGGGCACCCAGATTTGCTGGCGCCAGGTTTTGTGACGGGCACCGACACAGACTCCTACCTCCCAGTTCCGATGAGCGATCTCAATGAGCAAGTTCACGACAATGCTGATTTATTTTCTTATATACGACCGCTACCTTCTACGTCTCCAGCTTTCTTTGCCACAGCCCATCACAGCGCACGTCTAGGCCATTCTTCATTATCCGGAATGCTTTTTGGCGTCCAAATTGATGATGGTATGGCATGGGGCAACGGATCCAGTGCTAGCCAGTTCGACTTATCATCAATTCCGGTGCGCAGACCAGTTCTGGCAAATGACGCGAACAGTGGGCGAACCGAAAACTTTCTTGGCCGATCTTTTCTTGTCAAAAAGGGCACACATTACGGTTTTTGGCACCACTTCTACCGGCGCTTTGGCTTTCAATGTTTGCTGGAGCAGTACAGAAAAACAAATCCTCACTTCCCGTCAGCTACCCTCTCGTCGGACAGCACAAATCTTGGCCAGGGCAATGTAAACACCGAAGGACGAAGCTCGTTACGGCAGCGTTTTGAAGACTATCCAAAATCAACAAAACTCCTCGGCAAATAGGAAAAAATGCCTTCATCCCGGTTCCAATAACTTTACCATTTGCCCGTCCAGAGACAACTGTAGCGTCATTCATAATCCGTATTCTGTATTCCGTACACGTAAGCCTTTGGCCCGTGGCCGGGAGGTGCCATTTGGTGGCAGACAATGAATAGTTGCGAAACTGATGAAGCCGAAATAGAACTTTTCCATTTTTGGGCATTTTCTTTGCCGGTACATCCGGAAGGTAACTTATTGGCCACTGGCTTCCTAAAGCCATGTAGTGACAGTGACGTTAGCCTTCGGTGGCAGTGCTTGTTACCAATTCTAGGGGTGATTATTCTATTGTTTTATGAAGTTGTCTCCAGCATTAGCCCAAGTCCCTGCAGAACAACTATTACCATCACTATGTTAAGTCATCTGTTGATGTCCATGTTTACAGTACCCCAACCGTAATACTGTATTCATTACACGCTAATACTCCATCACTCCATTACACGATTAACACGTCCTGATCCCGTTCATTTTTGCAAACATTTAAAGGCTAACGGGTAATCAGCCAGCGAACAGAACGATTGGCAACGGTACATGTTGGGTCACCCAATCTTGGTGGCAAACACGCAACTTATCAATTATTTGTCCCACATAAAACTCGTTGCTAGAATAAAATCTGACAGTGTACGCCTCACTCGTACGAGCTCATTCGGTTTCGTCAGCGCAAATGTTTCCATTCTGATGTTCGACTAGCACGCAAACTGTGAACTAGTTGCAGAAGTTTTACATAACCAACGATGTTAAAGGGTAGTAAACAATCGGGGCTTAAGAAGCAGAAATTATGCCTCGACACTGCGTAACAGTTCCCATCCATGTTCCTCAATCCAGCAATGGCCGAAAGTTGGCTTATAAATTTAAAACTTTTTAATGCGGAATGGGCATTTGCTTGTCCTACAGTAACACGATTTTGGACCCATTTTTTCCCTCTGTGTGCCACTTTTTACGGCAATACAGGGCATTAGGCCTCGTAGCTTCTAAACCCATCCGTTTCTAAAAGGGCTCCCCGTTTCTGTTCGGCATTCCCATTTTCCGTCCATTTCGGGTGCACTTTTCCGGCGATAATCACATTGCTACAGTGGGAACTCCATTTGTTCCATGCAAAAGGAATTCGATGCACATCGTAGCCGTTCGCTACTAGACCACTGGCATCGTGCAGTTTCAATTGGGGGTCCTGTATGGGTTCTGTGAGGTTCACACGACGACAGGCAGCATGGTTGAAATATAAAGACCATTAGGACCGTGGATGGCGTTCAATCCAGTAAAGGGCGAAGAATGAAAGGCATAGGTTAGCGGTAGAAAGAAACAGTGCTTGCCAAAAAGTGTTTATGTAATTTTTTACTATTCTTCTTCTAAACTAACTCGTTTCTTAGCTTACTGCCCACGTCTGCAATGGTCGTTGGTGTGGTGTTCAATATTGCTGTATCATCTGTTCAAATTTATCAGCAGTCCTAACTATAACTCAAACCCTGTAGCCTTCACCAATTAACATGTTCAAACGAAGTACCAACATGGCAGGGTCTTCATACCCTCCATATGTTTCATCATTCTGCTTAGCCAAACATTGTTTACACATTGCCTTGCTCGCAGCCCAAGGAGGTCAAATTTGGCCACTTTCGTGCTTGTTTAACGTGTTTAGAAACCATTGAACAATACTTCCATTCCTCGGTCCGTTCCGTAGGAATCGTGTAAGTTAACTGTTTACCGTTTGACTGGCCCATTTACATCTCTGTCCGTAAAACAGTTAGGTGACCAGAAGAAAAGTGCTCCACGATTCGATGCTCTTGACGCACCAATAATCATAGACACCAATTCATCTTTTGAGCAGACTCCAATAGGTTTCAATGCTTTTTAGACGAATAAAAACACCGAAGATCTACGAATCTTATCTAAGGACTAGATGAGCTAGATAAAGTAGTAGCAACAGAGTTCGAGATATGAAGAAGACATGACTTCGGAAGCATCCCAAAGCCGTGGTCTTTAGTGTTGCTGCGGCTGTAGATTAAAACTATGACCAAGGTGTGTTCAGCTTTCCAGCACCAGAAATCAACACCAAAACGAGTTGATGAACGTATAGTGAATATCTTCTCTACAAACTCTGTTCAATCCACTTAAAAAATTCAACAAAGTCTAAAATCAGGAGGTGAAGAACTCCCTTTCGTTCATGTGATTTGACGTAGTCTACAAAATGTAGACAAATCTGGCTTTGTTTTCAACAAAATTCCGCTCCTAACCAAGGCCAATTCAAAAGAAGAACGATATTTTACTATCGGCATGCTTGCAAATTTGCTTTATTGTGAGAAAAACTTCTCTGGAGTTATGCATTTTTGGTATGACTCAACTATCATTAAGATTACAACAAATTACAACGGCATTATGTTCCAGAGATTAATTTTTTCCATGTATCCTACAAGTTGGTGGCCTTTCCTGATCGTGGTGGCTCGAAAGCTGGCCAAAACATGAAAAAAATCATTCAAGAAAGAACCAATCATATTGGCGAAGATTTCACAGCACAACGGGCTACCCACAATCATATCAAGGTTTTAGGCTACTAATATCGCTGTCCACACCAGCCAACCATTGTGAACATGTCACCCATGAACCTTGGAGTACATGAAAGGACCCCTCTAACAGAATTAGCAAAATTAATCAAAACAATCTAACGGACCAAAACGATGCCCGAAAGGAACCTCAGGAATATCAGCAATACCTGAAGAAGTCTTCTCGCCTCGAGTGCTAACGAGTATCGTAATTTGCAACAAAAGTCAGCTCTTTTCTGGTCTCGTACCGAATGCCACTTGCTGGCCTCGACGGCCCCCAATCAGAGAGTCAGCAAAAATTCAGCAATCAAATACGCATTTGTACTCACCCCGGAGTGGTGTTGGCTGTGGCTGTGGCCGTGATGGTGGTGCTGCTGCTGCTGCTGGTGGTGATGGTGGTGATAGTGCGCCGGCATGTGCTGGTAGTATCCTTCCACGTGCTGGTAATGGGGATGCGGTTGATGGTGATCGTCAACCTTGGGCGACAGTGGCAGGTGGTGCGGCACCTTATGCGATCCCTTGCTGTTCGACATATCCCGGCTCGCGCTGTGGACCAGGGACGAGGTGTGCGCGTGGTGCCCGTGCCCGTGCCCGTGGCCGTGATGAGCCGTCGGAGGTGACGGCATGTTGTGGCCACTGTGCGGCAGATGGGATGCGTGGGGCACCCCGACCTGGTGGCCATGGTGGTGCGGAACGTGCCCCTGGGACGCCTCGATCAGCGTTGGCTGAATGTGGGTCACAAATTGGGCCATTTCTTGAGCGCAACAGGAAACACAGACACACACTAATCGGCACGGATAACGAGTGAAGATATAAACACGATTACTCTACTCTAACTACTCGTAGCTTTCCACAACCAACAGCCCAAAGGGGGCCTTCTTATAAGATACACTTGTTGACTAACCACTTCCGGGGCACGGTCAAGCTTAGTAACTGTTGCGCACACTACACACAAAGCGATAGTTCAACACACACATAAACGACGACCTTTTAGGGTACAATTCTAGAAAAGATAGAGTAAAACAAGAAACGGACAAATAGGTTAGCAAACGCCCAAAATTCAATGTAGCAGTAGAGTGGCCGTCGATCGCTACGACACCGCCACCAGAAATTGATGGCTCGATTAGAGCAAACTCTCCGATCTGGAAACGGAGGGATAGGATTGGCCCCAGCATCCACATGGCTGTTACCGTAAATTTCCCGCAAACCACCGCCGAGCCGAACGGAGAATCTGGATATGACCAGTAAGCCACAGCCACTAACCGTGGCTCCAGACCAAGCGCCATTAATGGCGCCCGAGCAAACGGTATGTAAACGGAGATATTACCCTTGCGCTGGATGCGGCCACCACCCTTGCGGTCCACCAACTGGGAGACTGGCGCCAAAAGGCTGCTGCCCTCTCGGAGGGATAGAGCTCGCAAAAAAAAGGCTCCGGAATGCCAAAAGGCGCTCTCCGAAGCGCACCACAGCGACCTGCGCCGGAGCGACCAAACGGCTGTCTCCTCTACTTGACCTCTACGCAACGTTTCGTGGCGCTGTGGCGTCGTCCTCGCCGCACACGATAACGTGTGTCCGGGACTCTACTTCCGGGCCGAAGACCGGGGCGAAGCCGTCACACGTGGTGCGGGAGTGAAGTTGTGCACATCGCACCCCAATGCAACGCTACCGTTACTTTCCAGCTGAATGTTGCACGGCCACCCAGAACATACCAGACAGTGGCACAGGACGAAAGCTGACCGGTGCCACCGAAGCGGGGGAAGGTACCAGAAACATAAAACTTAATTTGATTCATAATCACGCGCCCGGCAGTTCGCGTGGCTCCATTGTTGACACGCCAACGGCTCCTAATTAGGTTAGGTTCCTTGGCCCGCCAGACGGGCTGGCCGCTGCGTGATGACCGAACGTTTGCAAATTGTGTTCCACATTGCCCTCAGCGGGCTCGGTGCTAGGTGGGCCCGAAGCAACCGGAACTGGGACCTGGGACGACGGACGACGACGAGCGGCGAATGAGTTGGGCACCGCGCCAGGCCGTCCTGGTCTAGGGACTGCGTTCGGTTTCTAAGCCAGTTACCAAGTGTAACCTTGCTCCTTATAAATAACAGATCCGTTTAAGTACTATAATTTTTTTTTTGTATTTGAAAAGAATCGTTTCAACATAAACCATCGCATTGCGTGTTTAATAAAGAGATGTTGTTATATGTCTCAACTACGATGGAGGGCAATTCCATCAGACACCAGCTTAAGCGGCTTATTTTCATAACCTTTGTTTTCGATGTTTTCTACTTCGGATAGACAACATTTTCGTATCAGATAAGTATTGCATAACTTGGGCTACGATCTGTCGAGCACCGTGGACTGTCGGCTCAAGCTGCTTTAGCATTTGATATATTGACTTCGCGTATTGACTCACCGACACTCCATGCTCGATTTAACATTTTTGCTCCTGCCCGGTGGTTTTAGACGACGACCCCACCTTGAACTCAGAATTACTACGCAGTCGTCCCTCACAGGACATAACGATCTTGTTGCTAGCTGTCTGTCGTACGTACAATAATTTCTTTTCTTCTCTTGACTTCAAAATGTCCCTTGATCAGTGTCGTGATGTTTTTGCTTTCATGTCTCTTTAGTAAATGTTTCGTCCATGTTACTTTCGTGTTTCTTTAAAACACCGATTACATGTTTCCGCGTTATGATTAGTTTTAGTTCTAAGTTCGAAGTTAAGTTGTTTGTTGTCAATTAGGCTAAGTTGACTGTTGGGAACGCGACGAATTCCAACCGATTTTCGTCAATCACAATCACAAAATAAAGATAAACCAGTTCTACGAATTCTAAAAACGTTAGGTCCAAGCCGGAGAACACGATCGACCGAGGGGGTTTTACGAATCGTAAACAAATAGATATGGATATGGGTACAGCTTGCATCTAAGAATTCTGCATTGACTGTATTCGGCAGAAAGTTGACTGCATTCAATCGTTTGCACCACTCCGTCGGAACTCTAATAGTCAGAAACCGATCTTCAAATTATTCTAAATGTAAAAATTATGTTATGGTTGTCTAGGGCTATTTAGACTTCTAGGACTGTTGGACTATGCAGGTTGTAATTTAGTCTAGATGCTCGTTATCCTTGGATTATGAAGCTAATATGATAACTCCAACGTCTGTATGCCCACTGTACGTCCAATGGTTGAACTATGTGTATGGTCCATAAGTCCAATCCTAACGTACGCCCAATCGATAACCGCTAAACAGTAAACGACGCTTTTCCTGACCTCGTATCCTGACCATTACTTTTGCACTGCAAAAATACACCGGATGGGTAAGCTCAAAGCTTATCATAAACATCATACTTTTATTTTACGTGCTGAAAGTATTGCCATGGAATTTCCGCAACCTGTACGTAAATCCCTCCGCGGCTTAGCAGATTCGCCGTCGACCAATCACCGTTTGGAAACATCCATTGGCATCACACGGTGTAGGCTGCCAACAATTCCCAGGACGAGCCCGCCCAGGACGCGTCGGTTTCATGCCATATTTAAAGCCCTTAGTCAAATGAACTTTTAATCAACCGTGGAGTTGTTGCTGTGTCGACAGTTCTGCTCTCCGGACGCCGGGGCAGGATGCGCCGGGACCGTAAGTGGACCTGGACGTACTGGGGTCCAGGATCGGGCCACGGGCCTTGTTGGGTACCAAATTACTCAAACCGGACGCCAACGGCCCCACATCCGGCCGCTGGGTAGAGAGTGCTGGCAGAAACAAGAGAACGACGAAAGGTTAGGGCCCACATACTCTGTGTCGTGCCGAACAAATGGTTCCATGTGCCCAACTCCCAACCACCCCTCCGCCTCCTACTCTCGAAACGGCCGGGGCTGGAATTGAATCATCGAACGACAATCTGGCGAATTGATCGAATTTCAATGAAACCTACATGAAACGGCTGCCGGCTGAGGCGCCGCCGACGGATAACTGGCTCGTTCCGGAGATGCCATGCGCCGGGGACGGCGCTGGTCAGGGATGTGCGAAGGCCGTGAAATGTGATGATCTAAATTTAACCATGCCCTGCTTTCCTGTCCATCGCCACGTGATAACATTTATGGCCGACGATTTAATTAAAGTGCTGCCCGAGCAGACAACGGGCACGCAAAGCAGAATCTCATTTCAGCCATGATTATCTGCCATCCGAGGGACAACAGTAATTAAAGGATGAGAGTAAAATTAATTTCGCAACCAGAAAGCGGTCGATTTCAGCTTGCTCTGCTCCTTTTTCTCTGCCTTTTGGGCATCCTCTCTTTGAAACGCGACTGATGAGTTCGATCACTGGATGACGTAATGATATGTACCAGAGTTCCGAAATGCTGGTTGAGTTCATTCGCGTCGAAAAGAGCAATCTTTTGCTGAATGAACCAGGGTTCATTAAAAGTGCGCGCCAAAAATCAGCCCAATGCAAAAAACGACATTTCCATCATACTATCGTCAACTAAATTAGTCACAGTTCAAAATGATCAGTATTCGAATATTCGAATACTGATCAATACTGATATTGTATTCGAATCAGAGATCACATTGGGGCGGCTCAATCGGTACGACCGATAATCTACGAACGAACCGGCAAAATTCCCGGCAAATCGCTAAGAGCAAAATCCGTAATCCCTAATCTTTCCAAACTTATTCTCAATGTTCGTTTTGATTTTTGTTTTGGTTTTAAATAGAAAAATATTAGTCCAAATGAGTTTCGAAAGGTGAAGTCAAAATAAATCAAAGAATTTATTCGCTGATGAAAGTGAAAAATTAACGGAACGGAAAATACCCTAAAATATTGAAAGAAAAATCTTGATGAATTTCTGTTAAACTGTACACTGTAATTTAAAACATGACTAATCCCGTAGATATTTTCTATCTGATCCGTAGTAATGTTAGAGTAGTAGACACATGTGGGTTCAATATACGATTTTCTCTATACAGAAACGTTATTTTCTTATACATATTTTAACAATGCTCACAACTACCTAATCGGCAAATTTCGATCATCGTATGCGCCACCATTTGTGTGCAAACATTGCCAGCCTCATTTATGGTTCTCCTAACGCCCTTTTTGACCTATAAAAGACAGTATGGTTTTTACACGATTCGCCAACTGATTCTCACTCTCATCCTCAACCTCCGGTATGATAACGGATGTACCAGAGAACCTGTTTGGCGCCACAGACCCGGTAAAAACCCGGGCAATCCGGCAACCCAATCAACGGTAGTAATAGAAACAGAAAAAACAGGCTAATCTCTACACTCGTCTCTCTCACGCTCAAAGCGCCCGACAGAGTCTGAGGTCGAGCACAGCGAGAACATCCCGGAATTCCCGAACCGCGCTGATCGCCTTATGCACCACCGGCGCGATGCTCGATAGATAAGAGCCCGAAGCGAAGCCCCGTGACGAAACGCCCCGGCGGATTTGCCTCTAGAAAGCGGTATTCTTGCACCGACCACATCGTGTCTTAGCCGCTATCTCTCTCCCTCCGGCGTGTGAGAATGTGGCGTTGTGTCTCAAAAACAGGTTTGCCCCTAAAGTGGCCCATCGCGAAGCTCGGAAGCTCGGGCGAAACGCGAATAATCAGAGGCCCGTCAGTAGTTGATCCGCGTCGACTCAACGACGACGCCCGATCGGTCCCCTTGAAGCCGCAATCTCGTCATGAGAGCCGCCGCGTTCCCGTTTGTAGTGCTGTGTGCAGTTGGATTGCTTCGCCTCAGCGTGGCCCAGTGTACGTAAGATATCGATGGCCAGGTGCAGCGATATTGATCTCTCATATCTGATCCGCCCCCGGTTTCGGACCGGCAGATCTCGCCAGCTGTCAAACTCCGGTCGGTGAGGGGGGAACGTGTGTGCTGGTGCGCGAGTGCCCCTTCGCCCGCGCCGTGCTAAAGAAGAAGGATCACTCCAACAACGACATCCGCTACCTGGAGGCGGCCCGCTGTGGGCAGCTCGAGACGAAGGTACTGGTCTGCTGCAATGAACCGAACGTGACGCGGACGGCGGAACCGGTCGACCCGGAAACGATTGCTGGGCTGGTGGAAAATCGGTTCGGTACGCGGGAGGAAAAGCGAGACCTACTGCCGACAGACTGTGGTCAAGCCGCTCAAGATCGCGGTCCGATCCCGGGCCCGAGGGCCCAGCTCTTCGATCACCCGTGGAGCGTACTTATTCAGCACCGGAATAAGGGTGAGTTCGAAGCTTGAAGAAATTGATGAACAGTTTTTTGCCAGAGTGAACGAAATGTATGACCGTTACGGTAGGAATTGATCGAACCATACGTACAACTACACTGATTGCGGTGTAGCTTTCCAGTTGCCGATGGAATTTCAATCAGTTCAGCGAGTTGATTGATAAGCAAACACAGACTAACAAGCTTCAAATAACAGCTTACCAACAGCCTTTGCATAGAACTGGAAATATCAGGCCATTTCGTCTTGTTTTAGACTCTTGTCAAACATTCGACTCTATACGAACTCTGACTTTACAAAGAGCCTGACAATTTGGACAATATTGTAACATTTTTTGGAAGACTTTAAAATCAAAAATGAATATTCTACATTTACAAAAACAATTCCAACTGCAACGAGCAAATTATCTAGTATTGGTATAACCATCGACTGAAATAGGATAGAAAAAACAACTAGCAAACAACCCGACATGCAGCTCGTCACCGTCAACCCTTGTCGATCCAGCGCTCATCGCACCAATACGCCAGCCACGAGCCCATGGCTGCTATGTCTCGATGTTTCAACTCTGTGGCGTCACTTTTTGACTTCAATCTACCTGTGATCGACTTCAGGGAGCGCCTGAGATTCGCTTAGTCTTATGTTCTTGTGCGCCCGTGCGCATATTGCTTTGTATAATCCCTGCTCATCTAGCCGAGGCCGGCCAATGAGTTAATCAATAAAACAAACAAACAAACAAACTAGCTAATGAGTTAGGTCTAGAAAGAATTGAATAATAAGTGTTATAATTAAATGCGTGAGGATTTTGCGTGAGGTTTTTTCTGGAACTAAATTTTCAATACTAAGGGTCGAACAAGCAGTCGAAAGCAAAGATTACATAACCTTCTACTTCAATAACCTACAGCTGCTAGTCTAGGTGAGCCAGAAAGTACGTTCTCCATAATAAAATTAGGATTAACTTGGTTTGGAGTGTCTAATGTCAATTGCAGCTTAGTTATGATTTAACGTTTCCGTTTCAGTAACCCTACTTTATTATTAGTTTAAAACTCTGGTCCTACAAAATCCCCCAAAAAACACTGCCCATATGAAATTGGCAAAGAAGTTATCACAATCGTACGTAGCCACGAAAACAGCTGCAATTGCTGTCGAAATAATGCGATAAAAATCAAATGGGGTGAAGGATTATTATTATCAAGTTAAATAGTGACTTAATTTTCGTTCGAATGCGTAATTTGATAGCGAATCCCTAATATTTACATAGATCATCAATTTGTTTTGATAATCACACCCTTTGATGTGAAGGCCTTTTTTCACGAATCGCGCTGGCAACGGGATGAACACTGTGGGGAGGCCTCTAATTAAATACTAAATTACTTACAACACCTTGTTTAAAAACTACACACGACGGTACGCGTTCTAGACGGCGAAGTTCGATTCCACTGCGGAGGAGCCCTGATAAGCAATCGATACGTGATAACGGCGGCCCACTGTATCATGGGCATGAAGAAAAGCTGGACCATGTAAGCGTAGCGCTTGGTGTGATCGGTTGAACCTGTTTACTAACGCTCGATCGCCCTCCGGCACAGCACCCAGGTACGGATTGGTGAGTGGAACCTCAAGACGGATCCCGACTGCTCGAACGAGCGCCCCGATGGCTACCTGGAGTGTGCCGATCGTGTACAGGACATTGCCATCCAGAAGGTCACGATCCCATCGAACTACAGTGGTCCTGGTTCCGCGGAAGTGCAGCAAGACATTGCATTGCTACGGTTGGCCCGAAGGGTCGAATTCAACTCCGGTGTAGCGCCGATCTGCCTGCCGCTCGATTTGGAGCTACGCAACGAGCTACACGTCGACTCGGGACGATTCTTCGAGAGCGGCTGGGGCAAGACCATCGACGGTGAGTGATCGTAGACTTTGGAGTCCTGGAACCAACTAACGAGCTATATCCCATTGCAGCGATCGGTACCGATTTGAAGATGAACTACTTCTCAGCGGGTGTCCCACGGGGCGTGTGTCGAGAAAAATATCCCCATGTGAACGTGGGCGAAGGACACATCTGTGCCACCCCGCAGCAGGAGGCGGACACGTGCCGGGGTGACTCCGGAGGACCGCTGATGTTCCGCCACTCGAAGGGAGCGCTGTACCTCGTCGGTGTCGCCAGCGTTCGCAAAGGCTGCGCCATCACCGGAGAGCCGGCGGTCTACACCAACGTGGGCCACTTTGTTGATTGGATCGTCGATAATCTCGAACCGTAGACCGTGCTCGTCAAAGTATTAACTGGAGTGTCTTCGAGTGACGCTCTTGGAAACGGGTGAAAAAATACAAAACAGCTGTTCCAATAAACGTCAAAATTCGATGCAATGAAGCAAGCAGGTGGTCGACGGGTCCACTTGAAAGGTCCTAAAATGAACGAACCAGATGTTAACAAACTAGCGCGATGAGCGATAATTGCGTTCCGATGGATGAGATTTTTTTTAAATCGAACTGAACAACAAGTCGGCTAAGTACACCGACACGGCCTCCGCCATTCGGAAACGTTTGCCAAAAATCTCCCGACTTTCACCCTACGCGGGCACCCTTTTCAATTTTATGCCTCAGATCCATCCGCAACCCCTAATTTACGATCCAAACAACACGAGGCGAGACCTTTAGCGGTGAATGTTATGACCATGCCCCATCTTTCTGCTAAGGTAAACACTTGGATGATCCGTTACGTCCATCCTTCATCCAGGCTCCACCCATCCTGGGGCAATCCGTCAGGAGATGGGATGGAGAATTTAATTTGGAGCAAAACCACCCGGCGTGGTTTGTTTAACATTTTGCACCGCTCCTGATCGAACCGAGCTAAGGTGCGCGATCGTAAAGCGAGGTTTTATATACTTACCAGTGCGCGGTTTCCTGCGAAAGATGCACAGCTCACGAGCAAAACACGAGCACTTTTTTACTAATAATTTTCCCGAATTTCTATTTCGGTAGCTTCGGTGTACGCGAGCAGAGGGCAGCAAATATGGCCGGAGTATGTTGCATAATCAATTAAATCGTTGTTTGTTGGGCCTCATTCAGCCATCAGGCAGCACACTGTTCCACAGGTCCACAGTGCCCGTGTCCTGCGGGACAGGACAGGAAGGCACTGGCAGCGCTGTTCGCTATCCTCCCGATCGTATTAGCCACTTCGGGATCTCAGCACTGTTTGTTGGATTGGATTTTCAGCTTTCGCGTCGTTCTGCCTGGAGTCTAACAATCTGCGCTAGTTGGGCTAATTTGTCGAAAGGCGGAATAAACGGACTGTTTCGAAACGGACTTCACGGGAAATTGCAGTTCGGCGGCCGAAAGTACCAATGCATCAAGAGTGGCGATGTATCAAAAATTTCAACTAACTCGTCCAGAATTTGTTCAGTTCGGAACATATATGCTCGTATTACATCATCGTCTTGATTGAACACAAAAGGCTACTATGTTCGGAAACTACAAAACTATACAAAAGGTTCACCAAATCGTTCAACAAACTGCAAACGCTTCAACGCTTAACTGGTTTTTTGAATTGTGAATGTGAATAACACTAACTCATTTATGCTAAGCTTCTTTTTACTATTCATATTAAAAAAAATACTCTTAATTTTATCACACAGCTTTGTGCAACGTTATCTGAGCAAATTATTTGAGCAATAAAACAGATCGATGGGTAATTGCGCCTCGTGTAAGTTTAGCAACACTCTTTAGCGTTTGATCAAGACTCCCAAGTGCTCTAGCAATAAACTACAAAAGTTTCTCCCTCAGCACAAACAGTTACTAATAGAGTTTAGCTGTACGCACGTATCTTCCGATCGTCCACAATAGCGACCAGGCCGATCAACCGCCATCGCCAAGGACGTGGACGAACAGAAATGAGTTAAATTAATTAAGCACCGTTTTTGGTCCGTCGGCGAAAGAATTAAGCATCGTTGAGGCTAACGCCCATCGGCCGGTCGTTGTCGTACAAGAATGGATTACTCACAATGGAGAAAAAAATGGGGCGTTTGGTTGACTAGTCGCGTGCTAAAATTAATACGGCTTACGAAGGGCCCGAAGGCAAATGAGCGCCAAAGTGGAGGGTGACGACCGACTCGACGACCACCCCTATCGCTACGCATCACAAATTGAAAATCCACGCCAGCAGCAAACGATAAACGGTTTCAACCGCCAGACGACGACGCGGCGAGACTCAGACCCTGCTGGCTGTCGTAAAAGAAGTGGAGTCGATTCGCCAGTGGCTGTTGTTGTTTAAAAGAAAGGACCGCAGCTGTGTGGTTTGCCTCTGTTTCTTCACTTTCTCTCTCTCTCTCTCTCTCTCTCTCTCTCTCTCTCTCTCTCTCTCTCTCTCTCTTTTTCCTTCTCCTTGGTCCTGTTTGCACGCTCGCCCGCCCCGACAGGATGTTTGGGCTAACTTCCTTCAGACGTTCGGCTTATCGTTTCGCTTTCGCTCCATCCGGCAGTCCCCGGAGGCGGCATTTTTGATACTGGAAAGTTGCGTTCCATAGCGAAGCACCTTTCCCTACCCGGCAGAACCCACGTGTGTGGAGGTGCGGTTACCGGGACCACTACGGTAGGGACAGGCAAAAGTTAAACGAAGCCCGCGGCAACACGAAGACCCTCGGCTTGGAATGGGCCTTGCGTTCCATCGTATCAAAACACAATTTTTCATCCCCACACACAGTTTTCCACGCAATTTCCCGGCAACACGGCACACGGCAAGCGGGGCGGTTACCGTGGCCGTGGTATTTAAAACTTCTGCAAACAAACCAAACAAAACTGTAACCAGCGCGCCCCAAGGGCCGCGCGTCACCGTTTCTGGGGCTTAAGCGAATTAATCTTCATTTAATGTGTAATCCAGTCGGGTCGGTCGGCCAGTGGTTTTGACACTCCGTGCGCCAATGGAACCACCGCCCTCCTGAAGCGCGAGAGAGAGCGTCGAGTGTCCTTCACGTGGTACCAGCGCCCGAGAAAGTGCTGCGCTGTGATTTTTCACACTTTCCAGCCAGCATCCGCCTACGACCCAGATCGTGAAGGAGTATCGTGAAAAGTAACACCTGTGAACACTCGCACATACACACAAACAGTAACGCACGCAGGAAATGGAACCAGTACGCACCAGCGCGCAGCACGCAGCACCGCAGACGGAAGTAAAGGCGCGACGCGCTGAGATCACTCACGGTCCGAGTACGAAGACGGAATGACGGCTCCGACGACGGCATCGGGCTGGCGAACCAACCCTCGACGCCAGACGGCGGCGCTTTTGGCGGCCCCCAAAACGGGCGGACCACCCACCATCCGCCCACCCACTCAGTCACGTCACCTCCTCGTGGAGTTCGCTGATCGGACGCGTCGCGTTGCAACGGTGCGTCGTGACATTCACTCGACGATTGGGACGTGGAGCGTGTTTGTTTGTGTCTGTGTGCGTGTCTGCACTTTCTCCCGCCCAATGGGTCGACAGAAACACCCACCACCAACCGGACAGGATGACGGTCACTAACGGTCGTCGGCCGCAAACGGGTCGCGCAACGGCACAACATCGCACTGGGCAGCGGTTGGTTACATCGCGTGACACGAAGGAATGGGACACCGAATGGGGAGTCGCCTACTATGAGTGAGCTTGATTTCCGTGTTCGTTTGTGCGAATGTTTTTGCACTCACTCGAGATTGCCACGAGATCCAGCGTCGATGGGACGCCACTGCTGTGCACGCGTGTCCCTGCGTCTGCGGCTCCCGCCGTAGCAGACACGTGACTCGTTTATCGAAAGCGAGGCAGGAGAATGATTGGTTTTTACTTTCCTTTGATTTATACGCCACCATAATTTTCCCCATATCGAACTCATTAAATAGCTGCACCACCAGCAGCATGTTGAAAAGCTGTGCTCATTCGTTTGTATGCGTAGTTTTTTCTTGTATTTAGCGCTTTATAAATCTCATCCTAGTTTCCACAACTTCAATATCACTAATTTATCACACATGCAGGAAGGGTATTTATTAATTTCAAATCTACGTGCCTCCTGATGAGTATTGTGAAGTATTCAAATAAGTTAAAAAACGTTTGTTACGTTGCATTTTATATGAAGGCGTTTCCTTTTAAATACCAGAAATCTCCAATTGTTTGATAAGAGAACTCATAATGGAGACGCCTGGTTCCGATGGAGGCGCCTGGTATTCGACGCACTGAAACATCTTGACTTTCAGAGCAACTGATTGGACATTTCTACGTTTCTTCGCCATTACGGTCGCCGATGGAGTAAAAACTGGTTTAAATGTGAAAAACTTGACATGATGGAATGCTGCAGCGTGTTATGGCCATATAATGATACTGGAGAATTGTCCTCGGCAAGACGTGCTGCTGAGCTGAGCTGAAAGCTGAATAGATTTTTTGGGGTTGTTCTATGGTATACAAAACTCGTTACTAAACTCGTTTTTCCACCCTTTTCCGGGGGGGGCAAGAAAAACAACGCACCATCACATGACGCTGTATGAATTTTCGGTTGAACTCTTTCCAATCGCGTCTCGGGCTCGCTTCGGTATCGCGCAACATTATCCGAAACCCGAACGTAACCGGGGTTTGGCACGCCGAACGAACCCGATTGCCCGATTCCTCTTTTTCCCGAAGCGTTACCGTTCGTGCCGTCAGGTCTTCGGGTGGTCTTAACTGTCCTGGCCAGCTTCGGGTGAGCGTGTCTGTCCCATTTTCCTTGTTTTTCCTATCCCACCCGGTGGACCACGTTGGTGCCAGCGAAGCCAGATGCAAGTGCAGAACAACGACTTTCGGGCCGTCCACTGGTTCGTGGCCCATCGCTGGGCAGACTTCTGGGAACCGGGTCAGGCGGTCGGGATTTCTGCATACAAAGCAGAGTGTGATTGGGTGATTTATGAATTCCGCCTTCAGAGCACTTCAGACCCGACCGACCAACAAATGCAGTCTGGCCAGAGCGGTGCTCTAACGGACATTCCACATTGCACATTCCTGCAGAATTCCAGCCAAAAGCCAATCCCGTCCCGGTGCACACCGTGCATTGAACAGATTGGTATTGTTTGGCGCAAAAGTTTTCGGGGCGGGAGGTGAACCGAACCATGGCCTGGAACAGCCTCGGACGGCGACGGTGCTCCCGAAGAGGCGCTGGATCGAGAATACCATCGTGCACTAGGGAGACGTGAAGGTCGTTTGGAGGTTACGTAACGCTATCGTGTTATCGCTTCATACGCCGTACTTCCAGCAATTGGGCCTTGAAGTGTATTTATGTACGCGCGCGTGGTGTTGGAGCCTTGTGTTTGAGGGTTTGTACCACCTCGAAACAAATCGTTGCGTCTGTGAACGCCGACAAAGACGCATTGCACCGCGTGAAATTTTCCCATCACTCTCTCGAACAGCTCGAACTTTAAGACCTTGCTAAAACCCATCATAGATGCTACAGCCTTGGGTTTTACCCCGTTGTTGTATCGTTACGATGGCTGTTAACCCGAGAGTGGTTTTTATCGATAACGATAAATCGTTCGTGTGTGCGTATTTAGCAATCCATTTAACCTCACTAGAACTAGGAATTGCGAGGCTGATACCTAGAGAACCACAGGTTGTCTCCATTAGTAAGCAGCCTGTCGTGACAAAAACTAAGCCCTCGAGCCATTACTAATTAAATCCAAAACTCATTCGTTTTGAAAACATGACCATAACATTGATTGAGTCAAGCATTACATTCGGAATTCTTGCTTTCCATTGAGGCTTAACTGAAACCCTGACACTTTTTATTCTCTTTCGCTGGCTTATAGCATTTCTCTGTGGCACTGTAAGGCTATTACGTTTCAACGTCAACCAGACGGCCGCCATGCCGATTGCCGATGAACTCATCTCCTGGCGCCAACATAAGGTTATTATCAACTCTTAACCCTACCAACCGTCGCACAAGGATGCCACCATCATGTGTGCTCACTAGTCAACCAAGTCAGCCGTTGTCGGAAAGCAAGTGTGGCATCGAATTACTGGCTCCTCCCGAACACCAGTGCCGGAAGCAGCCGCGAGAGTCCCTAGCGACGGTTATCAGTGTGGCTGCCATTGCATCAAAACACTCTCCTCGCCAGGTCCTAGCTGTGGCCCACCAGAAACCGTTTTCTTCGCTGCCATATTCTCTCTCAGGAGTCGTTTCAATAAATTTGCATACGCTTTTATGGATTGTACAATATTCACGGCCAAGAAAACATGGCCGGCTAGGCGGATGACAACGGTTCAATAGCTTAAGGCAGGCAGGCTTCGCTGTGATTATTTTGCATAAACGTCTCAACTTCTTATGGCCACTGTACACTGTACTACGCAAAATACATGCCCAACACAATTAGCAAACAAGGGAATTTGGGTATTAATTTTCGCTACAAGTGCCCATTGAAACAACAACAATTCGTACGGTATATTGGCGAGAAACTCGGCTAATTCAGACGATAGCACCAAGTTCACTTCCAAGTCAGGCGTTAAACAATTAACTTAAAAGAGCTACCTTTTGATCTTCATTGTTTTGGATAAAAAAGTAGATATAATGGAAAACATGCCTGGTTATTGAACATTCCTTTACGTTTACATTCTTCGTGTGAAACTGATATTCTCAGCCTTACGAAGCCACGGAGTGTTGCAAGAGTCCGCATCTTTCATTTGCTCACTGTAATTTCATTGGAATTTTAGTCAAAGTACTAAAAACAGTAAAGTGGATGGTAAGAAAAACCAAAGAATCTCATTCAAAGTGTAGCTCACAAAAACGGAGCTAAAAGAAAAGCGTTCGTTCTTATTATATCATCCATTGTTTGTAGTGTTTACCAAGCGAAAAGGACGAAAAACAATTCTTACTGAATGAATCATTAGTAACGCTCCGATGCCTCGCATCAGGTTCCATCGAACGACTCTGCCTTTCTAGGGGCAAAGATTTTTGCTCACGCTATCGTTTCACAAAAGGACGACATATTTGCACGTGACAGAGAGTCTGATGCACTTCATTTCTTAACTCAACTCGTTTACTTGAAGACCGTAGAGGGCACAGTGCTGAGCTGTTATCGCATTTTAAGAAATCGCGGTGGCAAATCATTTTTGCCGTGTCCTTCTGTTAAATACAGCTTTGATTGTACCTCTCATTCTATCTCGGCAGTGTCCGTGTTCTGTGGAAGTGGTTTTCGTTTACTGTTCATATCTCGGCACTTCCATCAAAAATACAACCATGATTCTCGGGTGCTTGAAGCATCGGGAAGTCCGGAGTGTTTGAAAAACACACGAACGCAAAGCAAACAAAACGACAAAGACAAATACAATGACTACAATCTTTTTGGCCTTTTCCTGCAGAATCGTTAGAGCTGTCCTTGTAATCTTCAAATGAAATGGCTGAGCTTCCGTTCCTCCTCTCCGAATATAACACCTCACAGAGGTAAAATACAGGTTCAAAATGGTGTTTCTACGATCATGACCGATGGGTGACTCTAGTTGAATTATTGATTACAAGATAGAAGATTACAAGCAAAGAAATTACTTAGAACTGGAGAAGTAAAGCGACACAGTTTTAATCGGTGCTTCTCGTTGCTTTATTATTAGGTTTTAAACAGAAACAGAAAATTCTACTACCCGGTAAAAGAAAAAAAGGAAATGACTCCAACTATTTAAAACACTAAGAACACTATACAAGTTTCATTGCAAAAAACTGCATCATGGTAATCATTACATCTTAAGATTCTCTAATGCAAATCTTTCATCAGTTAAATTAAGTTCGGCGACAATCTAAATTTTCATTGCACAAATTCACGGATGGTACATTCGGAGCAAGCAAACGTTTATCACTTGCATGTAGCGGTCCCACAAGCACCGGATGTCCTGATTGTCTCGTGGAACCTCCAGATCCAGCACGCACTGCGTCATGCACTGCATGAACAGCTGCACCTGATCCCTCGTCCAGCAATTTTGCTTCCACGGTTCTATTAGACGCTCCGTTAGCTCGACAAACAGCAGTCTCATCTCCCGGGTGCGATGCAGATTGCACGCCAACATTATGATCGCCCGATAGTACGTACGGAAATTATTATCCACCTCCTGGTACGCCCTTTCCAGCAATGTTGGCTTTAAGCGTATCGAGACGAGGCTGAAAGGAGAGATAAAGCTTTCCGACAACAGATACTCGGGCATCTCGCATCACAACGCTTACTGTTTGATTTCCTTCTCTTTGTCCAAAAGGTAGCGTATCTCACGCAAGTCAAGTAGAAACTCTTTGTCCATCTCGGTGTCCAAATAGTCGGCGCCGGAGTGTTGATAAGTGTATGTCCAGTAAGTCATCAGGGCCTGCAATCCCGGACTGTGTGAAGCTCAGGTTGATTACCCTTAACAAAATCCCACTGCCCGCTTACCTGCGCACACTCGTAAAAGTCTTTAAAGTTAAGATACTGCAGCTTCCGTTTGGCCGTTTCAAAGCGCAGACATGCAATGAACACCACGGCGGCGTACTTTTGTGCCAACTCCTCCGGCAGTATAAACTGCTGCCGAATGTTGATCGCAATGTTGCCCTGCGTTTCTTCGACTGCCTTGAAGATGCGCTTCACGTTGTCGAACTGGCGCCGACACGACTTCAGCCGCACGCCCGTCTTCTCCGCCACCTCGTCCAGATCCTTGCGATTGCGGGAGTTGAACTTTTTGCCAAAAAGTTCTCGCGCCACCGTGTCATCGAGCGAGTAGTACCGATCGATCAGTAACGACCGGTCTTGTGGGCTTATCTGAAACGTCGGTTGCTCGGCCAGCTTCGGTGGGGCGTGAAGAAACTTTTCCAGCAACGCGTACGTCCGATAATGATCCTGCACATCGGATGAAATCAGCTCTTGCGGAACGTCCGCAAACATACCGCCCTTCTGTTTCAGTAGTGTGACCGCATCTCCACCTGCAAAACAAGACACATTGCAACAACTAACCTTCGCGCTACGGGCATTTCTGCGGCCTTTCCGTACAGGAGTACCCCTCTACCCAGAGCTGATAAACCTCCGGATCGATTATCGTGTAATTACTGATGAAAACATCCACGTGCACGTCGGCAAACATATTTCTTAACAAGTTTCACTGCTGCACAATGCGTCCGCTTTGTTTACTGTTTAGGTCCGAACTCATTTTGACAGTTGTGCTCGGTCATTTCGAGAGAGAGAGCGCGAGAGTGCGCGCTACCGGAGAGCGACAGAAAGAGAGTTGCAAACCAAAACAAACCTCTTCTTCAAGCAAAAGTTGAATGAAAATATAACTCACGGTGCTTGACTCGCCCGCTAATGGGTACAGAGATTATCAAAAAGTTCACCAATTATGACATTCACTGACTTAGATAGTATGCGCAAGTAGCACCGTAGTACTAACAGGTTCGAAGAATGACGAACAAAACAGCTGTCCAAGCAAAACAGAGCGCAAAACTGTCACTCGCTCTCGCACATTTAATCTCTCTCTCGGTTGACGTTGACGGAACGATACTAGCGACATCTTTTTCTTTTGAAAAATTCAAATTCAGGTTACACAAAGTGACAAAAGTTTGATGATATGATCAAAATTACTTTATTCATTAAAAAATCAATCCACAACCAAATCATTAAAAATTGAAAAGAACTATTCAAAATTAACACAAAAATCAATTATTATTCAGTAGCTGTTTTTGTTTTACATGGTGAGGGAATGCATTACGCAGTACCATGGATTACGGCTTTACGGGTTCGTGTAGGACTCTCTCCCGAGGGGTCATACCCAGTAAACCTCTAACCTACTCACCTTGATTCTCCATCCTACCGCTTCTGGAACTGCCGTTTCCGGCTATCTGAAACTGCCATTTCCGGCTTATCGAAATACTGTGGGCCTAGGCTCCGAAAAGAGTTCCGATGCACTTGGCCTGACCCGGCCATCCTTCGGGATCAAGATCCAGTGATCACTCACGGTCGATTGTCCTAGGTACAGTGACCACTTCCAGCGTCTGAGCGACTTGCTGCGATAAGGGGCAGACACCCGCTGACTACGGCAGTAGCTGTTCAGTAGCTAAGCTTAATTCATTCGTTCGTTGGACTTGAGGCTGTGCGCACGTACGAAACGTTGGTTGCTTGCGCATTCTGTGGTTTGCTTTCGCGGATGGTCTAATACCGTAGACGAAACCAGTGAACAATCGTTTTGCCAATTGGAGTGCCACAGAAAGCTGTCCGCATTTAAGAAATACATCTGCGTTACACCAGACGACCGTGTTTCTCTGGCGAAGTGATTCAACATCCAAAGACCAATCTCAGCCGCGTTACTGGGACGGGTACGATATGTGCAATAAAGAGTGGTATTCATAAGGAACGTTCGATCAGTGCCATCAATATCCGGGCCGGAAAGGGTACGTCGTTATGAAATCGAACATGCGAATCGTCGACGGCGGCCTTATTCTGGTGATCTTCGCCGTTTGCTGTGCAATTGCCGCAAGCAAAACGCGCGCCGAGCTTGATAACGATGAACTGTGGGATCGTTTGCTGAAGCGGCAGCTACACCACGAAATCACAACAAACGACCACCACACCGATGACGCCGAAGACGGGAGCCGGGCAACCCCCCCAGCCAGTCATCCGGTCGATCGTGCGCGTATCAATCATCGCACCGAGCCCATTGATGCTGATAGCGCACCGCTGCTCACGGATGATCAGGATGAGTTCCTTACGGTCGATGGTAACGCTCCGGCAAAGGTCAATCGCTACAATGCTGATAGCGCCTGGGATACGGCGGAAGGCAGCGATGACGATGCCACCGGCACGGTTCCGGACCTCGCCGAAACCGATGACGTAGTAGCGCATGACGATGGCAGTGGCCAGGAAGCTCTTCTCCAGGCAGACGATCCATCGTCGATTGATAAGGAGTTGGTTGGTATTTTGCAGAAACGCCCCGAATCGCGGGAAATTCTGGAGTCGCTCGGGCTGGCAGCAAAGCCGAGCCGTTCGTTTGCGGACCCGAGCGACCTGCAGGCCCTGAAGGAACACGTGAAAGCGCTTCTCACACTGCCGGTAAACAAACGGAAGTTCCACCGCATCCTTCCGACACTGGCGGAAGATGTGGACAGCATTGGGGAACCCCTGGGTCAACCGGCACCACTGCTTGCCGCACACCGTGAGGTGACGCGCCCGTCCACTGTCCTACTGCCTGACCTGCAGCGAACCCTTGCCACGCAGCGAGACACCCTACTTCCACCGCAGGAAGGACAGCGTAGCTTGGTAATCGTGTTCGATGCTACCGGTTCGATGGTTGACGATCTGCAGCAGCTTCGTGACGCGGCCCGGCTCATCATTGCCGAGGTCACGCAACGGAACGGAAGTAATCCGATTTATAACTACATTTTCGTGCCATTCCGTGACCCACACGTCGGGCCAAGGCTGGTGACACGCTGCCAGGACGAGCTGCTGAGCGCGCTGGACAGTCTGCAAATCGTAGGCGGTGGCGACTGCCCGGAGGCGGCCCTAGAGGCGCTGGCCAGTGCCATCGATGCTGCCATGCCCCACTCGTTCGTGTACGTATTCACCGACGCCACGGCCAAGGACTTTCGGCTCGATCAGCGCGTGTTGCAGTTGGTGCAGAGGAAGCAAACACCCATCACGTTCCTGCTGACAGGTTTCTGCGATGGCAAGGAGACGCCCGGCTACCAGGTGATGAGCAACATAGCCGCCTCGAGCAATGGCCAGGTGTTCGACCTGCGAAAGGATCAGATCGAGGAGGTACTGCTGGCCATTCGTAACACGATGGACATCGATCACGTGCCGCTGAAAGCGATCGACTCGGCCGCTCCGAAGGCGCACGAAATCGGCCTGAGCGTGGACAGTACGCTGAAAGAGTTCAGTGTCAGTGTGGCCGGTGTGAAGCCGACAATCGAAATCCTCGATCCACAGAGCGAGCCGTATAACCGATCGCGGGAAGTGCTGAACCTGGAAAACATTCGTGTCGTCAACGTGCCCGATCCGGCACCGGGCCGGTGGAATATCAAAGCGTCGGCCGATTCCTCCCACTCCATCCGTCTGTCTGGCCTGAGTGAGGTGCAGTTTAACTTTGGCTTCAGCCTCGTGGAACCGCACAACAATCGGTCTCTGTCGCACCAGCCGGTGCTGGATGAGAAAAACTTTCTCGCAGTCGAACCGTCCGATCCGACTTTGATCAGTGTACTCGACTCCGTCACCATTACGTCGCACAACCTGGGGACATCGCCGAGTGGAGCCGTGTTTGAGTTTAAGCTTCCTCTCGAGCCGGTGTCCGATAATAACGGTGGGCTTTATCGCACTAAAGCTTTCGACAGTCCACGACAACCGTTCAAACTGACGATCAACGGTCGTAACGCAAACGGAGAACCGCTGCAGCGTCTGTTTTCGACGGCGATCCAAGCCACGGGTCCCACCGCTCCGGAAGTTTCCGTCGGCCACACACCTTTCGTGGAGCTGCTCGAAGGAGACCACTATGTGCTGGAATGTCGCATCCATTCGGCCATTCCGATTGTGGCCGCCTGGCAACGGAACAAGATCGGTGTTGTGCAGCAACACTTTAAGTAAGTTTCCATTACTAATTCAACGCTGACAGTTCTGAACACACACTCCTTTCCAGTGAATCCAATGTGCTGTCGCTGGGTTTGCAGAATGTCAACGCTAGTCATGCTGGGAACTACACCTGTCTGGCCACCAACATACTAGGGCAGGACGAGAAAATGGTCAAACTGAAAGGTTAGCTGGCTTGGTAACTTTGGGATAAAAACTGATACCACCTCCCCATTGCAGTGAACCGTCGATTTAGCACCAGTCTCCGATTGCTTCCGAAGCACACCGTAGCCGTCGAGCACGAACCATTCATCGCCTTGAGGTGTATTCTGGAGCACGGCCCTGACGGGGCCACCATTGAAATCTACTGGACCCACAATGGGCTTCCGTTGGTGGCCGGCGATGGCAAGGCTTACCTGGAATTTGTAGACCTAAACAAATCCCACTCCGGTAACTACACGTGCTACGCCGACATCGAAGGTGTGCGTGTGGCCAGTGAAAACAGCTCGGTTATCGTGGAGTACTCGCCGAAAACGAACGATTCCAGCCGAGGACTCGTGCGCGAGTACGGTGAGTGGGTCGAGCTAGAGTGTGAAATTGACGCCCTGCCCGAACCGGAATACCAGTGGGACTATCAACCACTGGACCAATCGCACGACCTGCGGCCACTGCCAGCGGGTGGAAGAAAGTCGATCGCTCTCGAAATGACACCCCGTGCGGAAGGGCTGTACGTGTGCGAGGGACGGAACGATTATGGAGTCGCCCGACAAACGTACGTTCTGCAGGGAGCGGCCAATGGTAAGGACACTTAGCTTGGGCGATCATCAGTTGGTCCGACCTTCACACGACAACTTCTCGTTCAATATCAGCACCTCCGAACATAATCAAACATCCAGACACGACGCTCTACGTGGCGCTCGGGTCCTCAATCACGCTGAACTGTTCCTGCGAACTGTGCCAACCGTTGAGCGAGTACATCTGGACCAGTCAGCGGGGTACGTTTGAGAGCAGCCCGGAAGAGTCAATCGACAACATTCGCGTTACACTCGACAACGATCAGTCGCGCAATGCGGTGCGCTACCTGCTAACGATAGATGCCTTCCGGCCCGACAACGAGGCCAGCTATACCTGCATCTTCTCCAACGAGCACGGTGCCGACGCCATGATTCTGCAGCTTCGCACGATGGTCGCCCCGGAAGTGGAGTCGATGCTAGTGGACGGCGAACCATCGACCGGTAGAACCGTTCTCAAGAAGCTTGGCACGGACCCTGGTTCAATCGGTTGCGAAGCCGTGGGACTCCCGGAACCGACCGTTCGGTGGCAGAAAAATGGCCATCCACTCAGCGCAACAGATGACCTGCCGCTAACGTTAGAAAACGAAAACAAAACCATCAAGTTCCATGTTCCGTACAGCACGGCTAGCGAGGGCTACTACGAGTGTTTCGCATCGAATCCCCTCGGGACCGTGTCCTCCTCACTGCACTTGCGAGTGGGCGCGGCTCCACAAGCTTCCGCCGACCATCGCGTTTCGCGGGCCAAGGTCGGTGAACTGGTTACGCTGGTGTGCAACATTTCTGGTACTCCCGACCCGCAGCTGCGCTGGGAACCAGCCTCC
The DNA here is from genome assembly GCF_943735745.2 of Anopheles bellator. NCBI lineage: Eukaryota > Metazoa > Arthropoda > Insecta > Diptera > Culicidae > Anopheles > Anopheles bellator. Next base: position 45,817,209 of record NC_071286.1, read on the forward strand.
GCTTTCGAGGATTCGACACAACGCACCCAGCAGCTAGTGGCCGGGTACGAAACGGCGGGCTTCTATCACTGTCTGGGCGTTAACGAGCACGGCTCGGCGGAGCAAAACTTTACTCTCGAAACTTACGGGCCACCGGAGATTAAAGACTCGCCCGATCTGTCGATCCAGCTGGGCATGGGACAGGACACGCTGATGGAGTGTTTTGGCTGGGGTATACCGGAAGTAAGTCTTTCGATGCACGATGAACTAGACAAACGAACCTTATCCAATTTATTTTTACAGCCATCGATTAGTTGGACGTTTAACGACTTGCCGATCGTGAACGGTTCCGGTATTGGCATTACGGAGGGAGGACTACAAATTTACAATAGCTCGTACGGTCACAACGGAGTGTACGGGTGTACGGCTCAGAACGAACATGGTGTGCGCCAAAAAATCTACTATCTAACCGTTAGAGGTAAGCGACGGCATGACGAGGGCATCTCCCATTTTTCACCGACTCACTTGGTCGGCTGGGCACTAAAGTACGACGATCGGGAAGCGGCAACAGCAAACCTTTCCAGCGGAACACCGACAAACCGACCGATTTCTCCACTCGATGTCAGAGGGCGTGCGGGCCATCCTTCTGGCGGTTGCCAGTCTTGCTTTTTAGTGCCGCAACAGCAGCAGCAACAGACGCTCGTGTGCGCCGCTTGGGCCTCCATTTGCTCCTGAAAACGCTGCCTCGAGACACGTTCCGCTTCAATACGCTCACGGTGCCAGAGATCCTGTTGGTAAAATGTCGGTAGCTTCATTCTAATTTTGTTTTGCCGTGTCCGCCTTGCTTGCCAGATAACCACTCAATCCGAAGTCTACTGCGCGTGCGCTGTGTGCTACTAGAATGTTTCGTCCAAAACACTGTCAATGTGCACTTTGATCTAAGAAGCTCTCCGGTTCGCTGATGGTTGCTCTGTACTTTCATTCGCTTCTAGATCCACCTCGTATAACGTCATCACTGGATTCGCACGTTACGCTGCTGCCAAACGAAACGGCACACTTCGATTGCAGCGGCACCGGAAGTCCGCCTCCGAAGGCAACGTGGCTGTTTAACGGCACTGTCCTGGGGCAGGATCGCGACCTTTACCTGTCATACGCCAACACTTCGACCGGTACGTACACCTGTTTGCTCGAGAGCTCCGAAGGCACGGACCGACAGAACACGTTCATCAGTCCCTTGCGCCCACCGCAACGGTTGGCATCCGGAAACTACAGCACCAACAGTCTCACTCCGCTCAAGAGGCGAGCCGACGAGCCACTGGTCCTGCTGTGTCCGTTCGAGAACTACAAGAGTCTGCTGTGGCAGCTGAACGAGAAGGGCCTTGAGGAGCACTTCGATTTGACCGACGTGCAGCTGAAGGAAAATCTCCTCATCATCGAACATCTGCGGGCCCAGCATGAGGGCACGTACACGTGCGTGGTACAGAACCGTGCCGGGAGCGATCGACACTCATTCCTGGTGGGTGTCCTGACGCCCCCCAGCATTCAACGGGTGCACCCGGATGCGTTGAGCGAGGAACCGGACCCGTGGCTGCCCGATCAGCCAATCGACAGTGCGGTAGAAGTGAACCTGCTGTCCGGCGAAACCCTGCAACTCCTGTGCCAGGCAAGTGGGTCTCCCGAACCGACTATTCACTGGAACCGGCGCGATCAGATGGTGTCGTCCACGGCCAATCTCACTATCCCGCACGTGGACCTCCATCACGGAGATCTGTACGTTTGCATCGCGGAGAACGAGCTAGGCAAGTCAACGCAAACCTACCGGCTCGACGTCATGACTTCTCCACAGTTCTACGACGAACCAGTCCGCTCGGTTGAGGTGTTCGTCGGCGATGATCTCGAGCTAGACTGCACGATGCAGGCCAATCCGCCAGCATCGTACCAGTGGCTGAAGGAGGAGTGAGTATTCCCTGACACCCTACTGTACGGCGTAATGTGTAAACCTTTCTGTGTAAACTGTTCCCCCAGCGCACCGTTGGATGAGTTTGAAGTTACGCTGGAATTTGTCAACATACAGCCGCAGGATTCGGGCGTCTACCAGTGCGAGGCCGAAAACGTGTTCGGTCAGAACCAGAAGTCATTCCAGGTGCTGGTGTACCGTAAGTAGCAGCCGATTGCTCCCCCCAATCAGCCATGCGTACTGGAACTTTTCATTTTTCCGTAGAACCCGCGGAAATAACATCATTTTCAGCCAATCAAACTCTGCTGGCGGGAGACAGCATCGAGCTGGACTGTACCGCCGTCGGCAACCCGATACCGGTGCTCAGCGTCGTGCACCGTGGCGAAGTCCTTGCGTCGACCGCCGAGCTCGACGGACCGGCCATGGTCATCGATCGGAACTATCGCGTCAAGAGCAACGTACACAGAAGCGCGCAGAGTTACAGTTTTCACGCCCAACGCCTATCGCCGTTCGAGGTACGGTTTTCGATGCGCCAATCGAACGCCTCGCTGCTCGATCGGGGCAAATATCTCTGCATGGCACAGAATGCTATCGGTTTCGAGGAGCGTCTCGCGAAAGTGGACGTCCTCGTGGCGCCGTATGTGCAGGCCGAGAAACTGAAGCTCGACGGCACCACGATACGTCTGCTGGAAGGGCTACCCCTGTTTCTGTTCTGTCCCATAGACGGCACACCTAAGCCGACGATCGGATGGTACCGGAACAGCAAGCGGCTCAAGCAAAGCACCAGCACCCTGTTTCTGCCGAGTGTTAGCCATCGCGATGTGGGCACATACCTTTGCTACGGCGAGAACCCGATCGGTAAAGCGGAGCTTCAGTACATACTGGAGGTGCTGGTTCCGCCGGCCATCATTAGCAGCGTGCTGTACGGCGAAGCGTTCCTATCAGCGGACGAGCCGGACCAGGAAGAGCTGCCCGTACTGGCGGGCGACAACGTGACGTTAGACTGCTCCACTCTCGGGCATCCCGTGCCGGAAGTACACTGGACGAAGGTCGACTACCTGGACGAGCACCGGAACGAACTGCTGGCCGGCAAGGAGCCAATCCTCGAGCTGTACAATGTTCGCCACACCGCCACGTACTCGTGTTACGTGAACAATACGGTCGGATCAGCCCAGAAGCTGTACCACGTCGTCGTCCAGACGGCCCCGTCGTGGAAGTCCGACCCGGCCAACCACCAGCAGCAGCAGCGCGTTTCGCTACACCACAGTCTGGATCTGGCGTGCGAGACCAATGGGTCACCGGAAGCAACGGTTTTGTGGCTGAAGGATGGGCGACCACTGCAGAAGCACGACGAGGGGTACGTCTTCGGGGCCCACGGACACACGTTGCGGCTGCTGGCGGCCAAACTCTCCGACGCCGGCACGTACCAGTGTGTGGCGAGCAATGCCCTCGGCCAAATCAGCCTGGACTTCAACGTAGCGATCGATGGTAAGAGCATCGTCCGCACATTACTAGGTTGTATGCTAAGTTTTGACGTTCGATACCAGAGGGCGCAGCAACGATCCTAATTTTTCTTTGTTATATCGGTAGACTCTTCAACTGAACGTATGTGAAGTTTTATTTCAATCGGTCATTTTTTTACAAGCCATTTAGTATAAACATGTCACAGTATTGTTTACAATGGGAAAAGTCAAGTGAAAGTGAAATCAGAGAAAAAAAATCGTGCAGTGGCTTAATTTTTATTTTTGGAAGGTTTAAAAGGAAAATTATAAAAGAATGTTGAAAGTGTAGAAGGACTCTTCACCTTTTATTAGGGGGTAAAAAGAGGGGTTTCTGAGTTTAAAAATGGTCGTAGTGAACGATCCATCTATCCATCCTTTAAGACGATCCATGTCAAAAACGTAAAAAAACAGGAACAGCACTTGAACTCGTAGAAAAAATACAGGATGTCGTATTGGAAAATCGTTGAATCATTTTAATAGATTTAGCGTAAGGCCTAGACATCTCATTGAACAGTATAACCAATATTTTGGCTGAAGTTTTGGTTTCGAGAAAGCTGTTTGCAAAATGGGTACCGCATTCGCTAACAATGGAACAAAAATACTTTCGACTGCATCTTTCTCGGCAAAATTTAAAGCTTTTTCGAAAGGATAAAGCGTATTTTTTGCATTGAATCATCACTGTGGGGACTTGGGTCTATCGCTATGGTTTTGAATCAAAACAAGCGGCTAAAGAATGGTGCGAACCCGGTTCTTCAGCTCCGAAACGTTCAAAAAGGTGTAAGCATCAGTTTTAGCGATTCAAATGGAATTTTGTTACCGGGTTACTTACAAACTGGTAAAACAATAAATTTCGAACATTGTTGTAACCTTTAAGACCTGCTGAAAGTGAAAATTCGTGAAAAAAGACCCGCTTTGCAGAAGTAAAACATCCTCTTTCATCAGGGCAATGCTCCGTGTGACAAGAGCATTTTGAAAATGGCAAAAATCCATGAATTAAGGATCGAATTGTTGAAGTATCCACCCTATTAACCAGATTTGACCCCTAGCGACTTTCATCTGTTTTCAGACAAAAAAAATCGTCCGCGGAAAGCGTTTTTCATCAAATGATGACGTCATAACAGCTGTAAAAAGTACTGTGAAATCTCGATACTATATGGCTTGTAAAAAAAATGACCGATTGAAATGAAACTTCACATACGTTCATTTGAAGAGTGTACCAATATAACCAGTGTACCAAAAATTAGATAGGAAGTCCACACCGTTCCGCCATTAGTAGTTAGCCTTTTCAACTCGATCCTTTCGTTCACAGTGCCCGTCAGCTGGTCACCTTGGGGTGCGTGGTCGGTTTGTAGTGCCCCGTGCGGCACTGGGACCCAGTTCCGGTCCCGCATCTGTCTACTGCTGAACGGATCGCCCGCTCAGGGCGATCAGTTCAACTGTGTTGGCGAGAACGTGCAGATGAAGTCCTGCGAACTGTTGCCATGCCCGATCAACGGTGGATGGGGCGACTGGACGCCCTGGAGCAGCTGTGCGCCCGACTGCGTCGCGGAATACGGTGGCGTGCGGCCGATACGACAGCGTAGCCGTCGGTGTGACTCGCCAGTGCCGGCACTCGGCGGTAAACCGTGTGTCGGAGAAGGTTACGAAGAGGAACCGTGTCCGGTGCGCTACTGTTCAGTGGACGGTGGCTGGACGGCGTGGTCCGAATGGACGGCCTGCAGCGAACCTTGCGGCTTCGGACGCAGCCTAAGGGCGCGAAGCTGCACCAATCCCGTCCCGCGTCACGGTGGCCAGCCGTGTGAGGGAGCGGAGAGTGAGGTTAAAATATGCAAACAGCAAGAGTGTCATGTCGACGGCGGCTGGTCCGAGTGGTCCCAATGGTCGCGGTGCAGTAAAACCTGTGGTACTGGCGTCAAGACTCGGAAGCGGCTCTGCAACAACCCAGAACCGAAGGCCGGCGGTATGGTGTGTGTGGGCGAGAACACGGAAATCGCTCAGTGCAGCACCAAGCGATGCCGGAACGATGCACTCCTGCGCACGATCGACACGGCGCAGACCGGATCCCGCAGAAACTATACCCCGTTGGTGATGTACGAATCGAAACATCAGCCCTCGAACGCTCCTACGCGGTTCTCGATACGGTCGGAATCGGCCAGCACGGACTACGATGACGGAACTGACTCCGACGAAGGAAGCTCAGGGCCGGGTTTCCAGGTGGTACGCAATTACCAGTACGCAGAGGCACCTCCGGTAGAGTACGTGGACGTCCCACAAGCCGCAGCTGCGGCGTCGTACGGAATCAAGGTGACGATGAAGAACACGATTCGCCTTTCAAACGATACGACGGCCTACGATTTGTACTTCGGTGACCGAACCATCCCCGCCCCGTCTGTGACGATCCGTTGCCAGGAGGGGTTCGCTTATGACGCAACCAGCGACGCCTGCAGTGATGTCGATGAGTGTGAAGCCGGAAATTGTGCCGGGCCAGCGCAGGTGTGCGTCAACACTGTCGGCAGTTTCGAGTGCCACTGTGAATCCGGCTACCGCCCGGCCCGGTACGATCGGGATGACGACGATGGGAGTTTGGTCAACACGATAGCGGATCGCTGCATCGACATCAATGAGTGTCGCGAGCAAATAGACGAATGTTCCCACTACTGCACCAACACCCCGGGCAGCTACCGATGCTACTGCCCCGAGCGCTACCACCTGGCACAGGACGGCCGATCGTGTACGATTAAGCGGAAACGGAACGAGCCCAATGGCTCGCGTAGTTCGTCCGGTGCCGCACTGCTCGCAAGTCGCTGTGCAGAAGGGTTCCGATGGCTCGACAATCACTGCCAGGACGTGGACGAGTGTGAACTGCAAGCCGACGAGTGTGGCGAAGGTTTATCGTGCCTGAACACGCGTGGCTCCTACCTTTGCGTTCACACGGCCTGCCCACCGGAGTATGAGCAGGACTACGACAGTGACACGTGCTTGCTGAATTGCACCGTGCACGCGCAGGGCTGTTCCGAACGGATGGCACACACGGGACAGACGCTATCGCATCTGATAGTTACGCTGGAACGGTTTCTTCCTCGACAATCGCTAGCGATCCTGTCGGTTCCAGCCGCTCAACGTACGGCTGACTTCGATACTGCGTTCACGTTCCGCGATCGACAGTTTGCGCACATTTTCTCGCTCGAAACGATGCGCAAAACATCCGGGGCCGTGCGGCTGTACGCCAACCGGAAGCTGCAACGCGGACGGATCTACAAACTAAATCTGGCAGCGACATCGATCGGTCGCTACACGGGACGGGTGGAATACGTGCACGATTTCGTTGTGTACTTGCATTGGTTCGACTAGGACATGGGCCACCGAGAAGCCCTAAAATAGTCATTAGAGGTTCTTACACCCTGTAGCCGTTACATAGCTTTGAAACTCGTAGACATATTTAGGCTACAGACTCGATCATCATCACGTTTCAGTTCCGTTTCCCTTGCTTTTAACCTTCCAATCTTCAAACAAACCAAAAAAAACCAAAGACAGCAGCTAATACGCATACTCGCTTAGAAATAGAGGAAAACCTAAGCTCATCGAATTCGACACTTGAAATTGCAATCGCTTGAATTGGCAAAGACGACGACGAACGTCGTTTTTCATAGAAGTCCACCGTTTGAACATTGGGATGGTTATAATGGATGGTTGCGATTATAAGCTAAATTTAGAAATTAAGCTCACCATAAGCTCTACTGTCTCACTCTGATGTACTCGAGATCGATTGAAAGGATCGTGTACGTTTACCTAAGAAATTTATTAATTTCGGACCGTTTGCGGCAAGAACGCAGGATGCAAAAAAAAATCAATCACCACTCCCCCGTTTCTCTACCAATATTTAATTCGAAATAGAAAATATATATCCATTTGTTAATGTATAATTTGTCTGCATATAGATCGGATAGTTTACAGCGTAGGTTTGTAGTTCACTTTCTGTTCTATTCAGCATCAGTCCTCCCCGGTAGATTTCGCTAGATCGCCTGCCGAGTGGCGTAAACTACTGGCGCAACTAACAGTATATGCGCGTGTAACACATTTTCATCGCCTTCGATCGTGTTTGGTTTTGCTGCAGGTTTCGTTTGTCTATTTTAACTGGTATTGTTTCTTGTTTTTTTAGGGTATTTATTCCTCTGCTCAGTGATGCTTCACAGATTCGTTTTATAAAAAGTTTAGCCTATTTACAGGAACAAGACGCGACCGATGAGTAGGACGATGAGCATGATCCGTCTGATAGTGTTTATTGTTATCCATCATCCTTTATGTCGTTATTCAACTTCTCCATTGTTACTCTAAATTTTGTCTCTGCCACGGATGTTCGTTCTTTGCCCCCGGTGAAAGTGAGGAAACACTAGAAAGAGTTCCTCTAAGAAGCGTATCAAAGTGATGAGAACGGCACGATTTTTTCGTTTCCGTTCTCCAATTTTAGCACGTTTGCCATTTCGTTTTTTTTTTATTCCAACCGTTTGTGTGCAACCCCATAAGTGTTTGGGCTCGTTCAGCCCGAGCTACAATTCACTAACGGGTCCACACCGAGTACGATTCGATTGTACCTCTCACGATCGACATGTTACGTTCGAGGGGAGTTTTTTGCTGTACAGTATTTGGTATTGCTAGCGCTTCAGAAAAGTTCTCTTTTTAATTATCAAGGAAGATGCAACCACTTTTTGTGTAGAAAGGAGTTTTATCTAGAAATACGGTCCTCAACATTCTATCTAAGCAAGAAAAGAGAATAATAACGCAAAAAGTCAAAATTCAAAAATTAAAACAAAAAGCCGCTACAGGAGTGTGGTTATTTGGCAGCGTGATCGCGTTTTGCGAGAGAGTTAGGAATTTTCCAGGATATTAGAAGTAGTAAAAGTTCTGCCGTCATGCCAAAAACAAAATGTTCACTAAACAAGAATCATGTCCGACACCTCCATTTACTTGAGATCTAACTCCTCGCTGGTATCATCGGTACTATCGTTGTTAAGCTCCGGAAGTAGTTCGGAATCGAGTTTCGGCGATGATTTCGCATCGGTAGGAGTGCCAATATCCTTCATTCCAGTATTTTTCGTGCATACACTATTCTGCTTCGGATCTTGCTCAAATTTTCGCATATCGTCTTCGCCGGTTGACGTTGGTTTCTCTTCCGTGGAAGGGTTGTTTTCCTCCAGTGCCGCTTCTCCTTTTTTGCAATCAGTTGAGGATGTGCTGGGCTCGGCAACGCTCGCAACCGATGGTGGACCGAACGCCGAAGGAGGGGTTGTAGGTGGCGCGTGAATTCTTCCTTCATCCGATCGTTCGCTATCACTGCCAGACCCGGAATCATCCTCCAATACTCGCCCATTACCAAACTGCCGCTCGCCGACCGTCTCGGTTGGATCCGAACTTGTCCCTGCTACCGTGTCGCCGTGCGATGGCTTCCGGTAGCGCTTCTTTATCTTAGCTTCACGCTTCGCAACTGCATCCTTGCACCGACCGATCAGCTGTTCGTATGGTTGACCGTGCAGAAAGCACACAATAATCACCGTCATGTTGTCACCGCCGATTCCACCCATCTGACAGTCCGGTGCCAGGCAGCGAACCATCAGATTCTCGCAAATCTTCTGTGGATAGATGCCCTGTGCTATCTCCTCCTGCACAAATTCGAGAACCGACTGGCTGGATAGCACATCCCATATTCCGTCACACGCGATCACCAGAAAATCCCAGTCCTCGGTCACCTCACGCTCCTCCACGTCCGGGAACGCTGTCACCATTTGCTCCTCGGGCAGCTTTTCCTGGTTACGCTTGAGCGTGAAGTCGCCCAGTGCTCGAGAGAGTGCCAGGTAGCCGTTAACGCGATTGTACTCGACATACCCACCTGCTTTACAAATTCGATCCATTTCCGTCGTGTTCATCGGCTTGTGGTCGAACGAAAGTACGTCCAGCCGGCCCCCAACGCATGCGATCGCTCGTGAATCACCTGCGTTGGCACAGTACAGCTGATTTTCCTTAATCAACACCGCTACGGCCGTCGAGCCCGACAGCTGCTCGCGCAGTGCCTCGTTATTCAGCATCGCTTCATCCAAGTCGAGAAACCCACGCTGAAGGGCTCGCTTCAAATCGGTGCCGTACTCGGGTCGTCGTGTAACGTACTTGTGCAGGTGCATTCCAGCATACTCGGCTACCTTCGCACCTCCATGTCCGTCGTACACAGCGAAGAACGCCGTGCCCGGGTCGTCCGGGAGCGACAATATGTGCGTATGCGAATCTTCCATATGCATGCGCCAGCCCTGCATGCAGCTCGATCCAACCTTATAATAGTCATTCTGACAGAACGCCGATTCTTTCGACGTTTCCGGTTCGGACAATGACTGCCCCATCGTGAATCTCACAGAGCTTTTTGGCTAAGCTTCACGAGGTGTGTTTCTGTAACGAACCAAAATTATAAAAGAGAATCATCAGTGTGGAAATGACTACAACAAAGTTGCTGTACTTACAAATTAGGAGATAAGGATTAAACGAAAAAAAATTATCATTGATTTTTGCTCATTCTTTTCTCATTGAAAATATTATGAGCCATAGAAAAACCTCTTATCACAGATTTTACTGATGAAAGATCTGCGTCATGAGCGACTGATAAAGCTCAACAGTGACGATTGTCTTCGTTACGATGTTGAGACGAAGCGCAATTCATGCAAGCAACTTCGAGCAGCTAATTAGCCTCTATTCGACACATATCAAGCGAAATCAACAAACTTCAACGCGACGCGAAGCTTCATCATTACGAAATGAGGATCATAAACTCAGATGAGGCAGTAATGCACCACAAGCAAATACAAAGTACCGTGGTCCCGTCACGTAAGGGTAGGGACTTTTTCTGCCTTTTTGATAAGCATCCACGGAAAACTCTTTACTTTGTGGTGCCTTCTTCGAGGGGGTGCCGGAAGTGAGAATTGAATTTCGAAGGCGAGGCGAACCAAATCAAACTAAAAATACTCACCACCACCAACACGCAGCAGTTTCGATTTAGCACCCAAACGATTCGTTGCAGTAGTAACCGTATATCTTGCGTGATTGATGTGCTTTCTATTCAACGACCACCAAATTTGCATTCGACGCACGATTAAGGTGTTTCAGGATAACAGCTGTTTGCAGCCCATTTGCAAGTTAGGTAAATGTGTTGCATCGCAAATACCACGATGGTTTACCGGATGAATGAAAGCAATTGTTTTCGTGTTTAGATTGGAGGATGAAACGCAGCCGCCACGTGATCACCCTATTATGCTGCCTCGCGCTTTGTACGTTCAGGTGATATGTGTTACGCTTGATAATGGTGCTGTGTGATGGAAGTGATTGTAGAGAGGATGCGCCTGTGGGTTCAGAATGAAGAAAAAAAGATCGACAGTGTTAGAAACAGGCCAGTCATGAAGATAGTTTAAGAGCAGGGCCGAGCAAGTAAACTGTTCTCTGTCGCATGCCATGGTCGGAGGGATTTGAAAATCAGTGATCGTGCTGGTGTCGCTTAATTTCAATCTATTGGTGACACTCTTAAATTTCCTCAATTTCTTCCTCAACAAACAATGTTCCCATTCCTTACCAATAGCACACCTACATTTGTCCCGTCAGCCAGCGGATGTTTAATAATTATCGTCCATTTTTGACGTGCAGTTTTCAGACAGCTCTATAATCAATTCTTACCGGTGAAGGTGTCTTTGTTGATTGCACCAAAAGGCCCAGCAAAGCAGATTGTGCCCACCACAAAGGCAATTCGCAATCCCAAATAAGGTAGATAAGGTATTGCAGTGAAACATGCAGGCGACAAAAGAGGCGAAATTATCTGTTCGCCGATGGTAGGTGACGATTCCTTCGTGACTAAGAAAACTTGCCCGGCGCAGAAACGGAAGGTGTGAAGTCTTGCACGCAAAAAAGGAATTGCAAATTCCTTTCGCAAACTTTTTTACAAACTATTGCCGCAGCGTTACGCTGCAGAAGCCACAGACCGTAAACCCGTGGCCGTTTTGGTTATTTACGTGCTTTGCATCCTTCTTCGCAGTAGCAAAAACAACAACATGGAACCGTCCCAACCTAAACCTACCTTCGGCACCTTTCCGGTTCAGTTTTCGCTACACGCCAGCTACCCTTTGCAGAAAACCGTTCGCCGGGAGCCACCGTTTGGGAATGTATGTACAATACACCGATTAAAGAATGTTTTATCGGCGAATCTTTGATAACGGCTAAGAAAAACACACAGCAACTTTGCCGCAGCAGAAAGCAAAATTACGACTCTCCTTGCACAACTGAGCCGCGGCTGCCAGGTTCTGACAGCTCGTGTTTGACAGTTGTGAATGGTGCACGGTGAACCGGTTCGTTTCCTCCCGGAAAAAATGCAGTTTATGAAATTTTATTCAAAAATTAAGCAACTGCGATCCAGAGTGAATGTGCGCGTGTATTAAAATTATTATCATGAATCATTTTAAAGCTACACTTAACACTGTTTAACAGAATCAAATTCAAAAGAAAGTACTCGCCCAACCGGTACAACACAGGGTGTAAATCGGCACCACAGTTGATCTGACTCTTTCATGATTCATAGTCCCTTGCTTGTGTGTTGGTGAGATCGTGGGAAGCCGCACACACGGTTTCGACTGACATTTTCTCGTTTCTGCGTGTTCGGAGGAGCTTGACTGCAAATCGCTAGAAAACGTGTATTTCCTTCACCGTTAACCCGTAAGTAGGACTTTCTACGTAAAACACTCTCCGGGCGTTGTGACGCACCTGTTAATGGATTATTCTCATCCCGGGCTTTGTTCTTTAACGCAGTGCGTCGGGTCGGGGTAAGCGCGTCCTTCACGCGTCCAGCCACAATGGCCGGCGGCTCGGGCACGAAGGTGGTGCAAATCACCAACATTGCTCCGCAGGCCACCAAAGACCAGATGCAGAATCTGTTCGGCCATGTCGGTAAAATTGACGAAATTCGGCTTTACCCGACCATACGCGACGTGTCGTGTCCGGTCGTGTCACGAATTTGCTATGTGAAGTATTTCGAGAGTAGCTGTGTTGCGGTTGCCCAGCACCTCACCAACACGGTGTTCATCGACCGCGCACTGATCGTGATTCCGGTGCAGGGTGGAATGATTCCCGACGAGTACAAGGCACTCGAGATGGCGGCGAATGGAACGCTGGTTCCGGGGCTGCACAGCATCAGCACCTCGTCGAAGCTTCCGCCGGAAGTGGTGAACCGCATCGACGGGATGGTACCGAATCAGGTGCTAAAAACAATCGATCCGAAGCTAGAAGAGAACGGACTGCCCGAGTACCCGCCGCTTCCAGTAAACTTCGACGCGAAGAAGATCGAAGAAACGCGTCGCACGGTCCTGGTGCTCGACATTCGTTCCGACTGGCGTCTGGAGGAGTTGATCGAACATTTCAAGCCGGCCGGCGAGATCAAGTACGCACGGTACGCGGAAAATGAGCGCACCAAGTTCGCTCTGCTGGAGTTTTGCGACCAGAGGAACATCATCAACGCTTTCAAGATGCACGGCACCGAGTTCCGGGGTTATCGTATCTGCGTGCACCATTCGACACAGCCGATCGTGAAGCCGGAAGCGAAGAGCAACGAAGCGGCCCAGAAGGAGATCGAGGAAGCCATGTCGATCGTAAAGGAGGCGCAGAGCATGATTTCGGCGGCAATTGATCCCGTGATCGGCATGCTGTCGAAGGACAAGCCCAGCAGTCGACGCCGTTCACGCTCCCGCTCGCGGTCCAAGGAGCGCCGCTCGCGTTCTCGTTCGCGCAAGCGCTCCAAGTCGCGCACCAAACGTTCGCGCTCCCGCAAACGTTCCCGGAGCCGCTCGAAAAGATCTCGCTCCGCCCGCCGTTCGCCGTCGATAGTGAAACGTTCACGTTCGAAATCGAAACGCTCGCCATCGCGCACTAAGCGGTCGCGTTCCCGGTCGAAAAAACGGTCCCGTTCACGGGACCGTCGGAAGCGTTCCCGCTCGAGACGCCGCAGCCACACGAGATCGCGCGAGCGATCGTCCCGTGCAAGGCGTTCACGTTCTCGCTCGAAGAAAAGATCGCGTTCGCGTGAGCGGCGCGAGAGGAGCCGCGACCGTAAGAAGTCGTCGCATCGCACTAAGGAGGAGCGCAGGGCCCGGCGGTCGTCGCGTTCACGCTCACGAAGCCACAAGCGTTCGACCTCCAGGGCAAACCGCGTGAAGGATGCAACCGGAAAGTCTTCTTCGAAGCGTCGCAGCCGCACCCCGTCCGATAAGCGGCTGAAGAAAGCGCTGGAGGAATCCGTGAGCCGTGACTATGATGCCGAGGAACGGTTGGCTTCCGGGATGGACGATGATGCAGGTAGCGTAAAGCAACAGTCGGTGTCTTCGCCTCCACCCGCCACCGGTGGCAGCACTGGCGGTTCATCGTCCTCGTCCGGATCAGTGGCCCCAGCGACAATGACGCGCGAGAAAACCGCCAGTCCGACAACCGAGAAATCGGACAATATGGACATTTCCAATTCACCGTAAATCCACAATTTACTCAGGTCGTAACGTGCCCCGTATCCTTGCGAACGTGCCGTGTCGATTTGAAACTCGAATTGTGTCACTTATTGTAGCCATTAACTTCCGGGATTCTGAAACATCCGTTTTTTTCAGTGTGCATACCCTACTATTGTGTCTCTACGGTGTTTTCTTCTCCACGCTACGTTCCCGTTTCTTGTCTGTGTCATACGTATGTGCGACAATTTATTTTGTAAAGATGCTACTTTCCGAACCGCACGGGAAGCTTCATTTGCCGAGTATGATTCAACTAATTACTGAATAAAATCTTTCTTTATTCTTAAAAACCTACACACTCGATGTACTACATGATTAGATGATAACGTTATTGAAGCTTTCGGAAAGGGTTCAACACATCGTAAGTCAACGCCCGATGCAACGCATTTACTGGTCTACGATTTCATTTGAAGCAAAACAAAAGTTATGTTCATTGCTAACGCTGTGTTGGTGAAAGTTAGTAAATTACGCACCTTGCAAAGAAACTTATCAAATTTTCATACGATGGGTTGGGTTGCCAGTTTTGTTGGTGTATTTTCCAACACCCTTGCTGAACTCACCTCTGTTACTATGGGGACGCATATTTTTATTTGTGAACTTTACTGTAGTCGATGTTAGACACAAGCGATGTTATATTTTTTGATAAAGTCAACCAAAGTGGCTTCAAACTTCAACAATAAGCTGCATGGTACAAGTTGGTTGCCAATGTTTACTTTTGTTTTTCAGCTTTGCCATCCAATAGTAGCTCCCACAACTGCACCAACGGCACAGAATAGAACTCAGTATCCAAGTGGCCGCTTTTTTCTTCTCGAACGCATTCCATCCATGATAAATAGATAAACACTCCATTAGTTGAGTTTTGTTTAAATGAAATCTAAAATCTGTACGACTCTTGTTAGTATTATCAAATCAACCATCAACTTCAAGCGAAGCCACAAAATGTTTGCGGCAGTTGCTTTGTACTCCAACTTGCGAGATTCCTAGTGTTCTTTATGCGCTAAGTCCTGGTTGCATTTCGGTTGTGGAAGAACGTGACGTTGAAAGGTTTCACGTCTCATTGTCACTGTGCCAAGCCCGAACCTGAATATGTGTCGTTAATGTATTCAATTTCATGCTTCAGAGTGGGCCAATTTGTAAAACTGGTTTTCCGCTGCCTCTCGGCGTGCTGGCACTTCTGAGCCCTATTGGGCAAAGAGAAAACAAAATGTCGATCTCTTCAATCACCACCACAGCGGAATGAACTTGGCCGTCAGCTGACGGAGGCGAGCAGGCGTAATGATTCAATCTGCCTTAAGCATTCCTTTCTTTATACATTATCGAAATATTAACATGGAGATTTTGTACAGCAGCATCATTTCTGTTATGAAACGACATTTATTTTTTCAAGCCTAACAGCATGGTTCGTACAGATTGTAGTTATCAGCGTTTGTTATCCACGGCGCAGCCAACATTTTGGCGTTTGCCAAACAGAGCCGACACCCAAAATAGCTCGTCGTGCCCTCGTCACAAGCTGATGACGTCGGCATTCGAGCGTTCGAGCGAGCGAGAAAGCGAAAATTAACACAAACGAACGAGAAGGCATGAAAACAAAGCAGGCAACGGTCCTCGTACACTGCTAGGCGTGTGCGAGTGTATGTGAGAAACCCGAGGTTACAGTTTATGTTTATGAAAAAGGGGCTTACGAAGAAAGAAAAAAAACAAACCGTCGCATATTTATCGCTCGAGTGAATCCTGTTTCACGAAAGGCCCGACTCCCACGCCCCCCTCAACTTGGACCGAAAAAGCAAACGAACGGAATTCGGAGCTATCGGGCGAAGGCCATCGGGCCTTGCAGTGAATCTGTCCTCGTTTGGAGGCTCATTCATGCGAAGAAGTCGGAACGAAAAAAAACCTTGCCACTCGATACTAATCCGCCATGCTACGCCGCCATTCGAAGTTTCGGCAAATATTGCGTCGTCGATCAGTGCTGAAAATTTACATTTCGTCTTGTTTAATTCTGACGCGTGGAGATTTTTCAGGGACGGGTCGCGACTATTGACCAGCTGTAAACTCCGGGATAGACGATTCAAAACACGTCGTCCCTCGCGAAACCGTACACATACACACTCAACGCGCAGAGAATCAGGACCCGACCGTGTGTGCGTGTTACGTAGGTTAATTGCGTTCCAGTTGATCGAGCCTCGCGGCACGACTCCTGGGCCTGTTGTCTCTGCCATTTTGGAAAATCGAATCCTTCAGGAACCAATTCAGGAAAAAGGCCCATCATGAAAGATGTATTTTGACGATGCGAACCTTCGATAAGACGGCCCCACGGCGAGCCTTTTGTTGGCCTTTGTTTGGCACGCTAAATTGCGAGCAGTACAAAGTTCAAAGCTAAACAGCTGATTCATCAGCAGCAGTCAACACGGCAGCACGGATTCTAGGCACACAGAAATTCGTGAATTCTGCTCGGCCACGATTACGTAACATTCCTGTGGGTTCCCGTATCGCGAAGGAAATTGGTGTGCTGGGATAAAAAAATCGGACGTAAGAAAAAAAAATGTCGCACGCTGATGTTATGAAAGTGAACAAAGAAGGAACGAAGAAGCTAGGAACCTGACCACGGGTGGGGCGGGGGTGGCGAGAACCGTGCATCGCGCGTTGCTAGATTAGTTCTGTCACGCACACGTGCACGCCCTCGTGGCGTGGTGTGTGTGCCGTCGATCCTTTGTTTTCAGTCGCTCTCGTTCGCTCTCGCCTCGTTCTCCTGCTTCAACCTGCCACACCAACGTGTGGTTGTTGTATTCGCGGTCTCGCTCGCGCAATCTTCTGCTCGGTCTCTTTCTCGCAAGCGCAAGGAAACCTCTATCCGTTGAAAACCCGTCGCGCTGGTCTGGCGTCATTCGTGCAGTTCATCTCTACCCGTGCAGTTGTGCGTGGCTTGTGCTCTCGTCAAAATAGTGCCCACCAGCCCCGTCGTAGTAGTAGTAGTGGTAAAACCCCTCTGCCCCAATCATTCCACCTTCCATTGCACAAGCTCGGTGCACTCGCTCCCTTCGTGTGTGCGTGCGTGCGTTTGTGCGCTTAACCCTCGCGCGATCGTGGGGTGTGCTCTGCCTTTCTTTCTTTGTGTTCTACCCTCGACGCGTGCTCCTACCTCTGCTTCGGCATCCCGCGGCGTGCTCACAGAACATTCTCTGCGTGAGAGGATGACCGAGGAGCCACCACGACATAAGTATCATCCTCTGCACACGTTGCACTCCGGCGCATCGTTGTTAACGGGGCGGCATTAATTGGCTTGAAGGTATTAGAGGTTTTTTTCCTTCCAAAAGATAGACTCGTCGGTGGGGCGTAACTGGGAAAGCTGCTCACACCGAACCCCCCGATTCGGGTTGCTGACAAATTTTCCGGTGTCTTTTAGTAGTAGGCCTTGGCGGAAGTTGGCGGCGCGCGTGCGTGTGAATGTTTTGTTTCTCTCGTACCTTCCAAGGCCGTACCTTCTTCGGCCAAGTCTTCCTTCTTGGCGAATTCTGGCCAAATCGAGCCGAAACAAAGAAGTCTCCCGATGGGCGGCAGGCTTTCGCAGGAAGAAAATCTAAGGGATTGTGTGCATGTGTATGTGCGCGTCATTTGACACGGCCAAAGGATTAGAGCACGCTGGAAATTCCATTCCGTTGGCTTTTGGTCATCATTAAGGTTTGCATTTTTATGTTTGCTTCTTCACTCCTTTTAGAACCCAGTTCCGATTGTGTTGCTTAATTTGCGTTGGACATCTGGCCATTCGCGCCACTAGTGTGCATCGTCGTCGGAAGTTACGAAACGAAAATCCTGAAACAAGAGCGTGCCAAGAGAACATACTTTCAGCTGCCAGGGCACGGTTACGGTAGTGTTGTTGATCAGTAGGCTTAGACTTTTTTTGATGTGCAGAAGCAGTAAGTGCCACGACGAAGCGTGGTAGTGTTTTTGGGAGCTGCTTGTGAATTCTCACCACCGGCCGTTCGCCGTTTTTTAGTGACATCTTTTGGACACATTTCCGTGGCCTTCTCTGATAAGTGCGCCGACAATTAGCATGGCCGACAGTCTGGTGGAGAGCCCGGCGGCCAGTTCGGGCCATTTGATGAATCTGAACGTCATGAACTCGCTGGCCGGAAGCGGCGGCGAGTCGAGTGGGAGCGCCTCGTCGTCGTCCTCCTCTGCCACAGCCAGCTCGGTGGCCAGCTCATCGTCAAACCCTGCGTCCGCCGACGCAGCGGTGGTGGCGAGCGTTTCTCCAACAGTGCTGATTTCGGTCAGTGCGGCCGCCAGTTCCGGCAGCCCGGGAACGGCACCGTCCGATGTGTTCCTGAATCAGTTCATGGTGCAGCATCGGGCAAACATCGCGAACATGCACAACAACAATAACCAACAACAGCAGCAGCAGCAGCAGCCGTCCTCCTCGTCGACGGCTGCGCTCGTGGCCGTGTCGTCTTCGGGAGCGCCCCAGACTTCTGCTTCCGCCGTCGCACCCATCGTCCCACCGTCCACACCGTCGTCGTCGGGGGCCTCGTCCTCGTCTGCCGCCCCCTCCTCCTCGTCCACCGCCGTTCAGCAGCAGCCGCTGGAGTTGCTACACCGGGAGCTGCCGAAGATGGCTCCGGGTGGCAACCGCGGTGGTAGCGCCCCGCTGGGCACGGGCCAGGGCCATGCCCACGGTAACGGCGACGACCGTGCCGACGGGGACGACGGGTGCGGCGAACCGGAAGCCAAGCGGAAGAAGGTGGACAAACCGATCACGAAGGTCGAAAAGCTGGAACTTCGGCTCGGTGGCATCCTGTGCTGCGCCGTCTGCCTGGACCTGCCAAGGACGGCCATGTATCAGGTAAATATGACCGACGTTATCTTTGCGATAGGATGAAACGAACCGCCCAAAAATCCCACAAAACTATCCTTATCGCCGGGAAACTCTCCCAGTCCTGCCTCCACGTGTTGGAGGACGTGCCCCGCGCTGCCAATTCCTTATCCGCCAAAGCGCTATCCAACACGTGCCGTCCAGGCCATTTCCGGTGTCTTGTGCAACAACATCTTATCTCGTTGCAGTTCGTGCTTTCGTGGAGTGTTGTTGTTTTTTTTACTACTTACTTTTTCCTGTTCCTTCCGTTCTGGTTATTGCTACGGTTGTTTCGGAAATCTCACCCATCCTGCGCATTCCTTCAATCTTTCACATTTCCCTTTATCGCTTCCCTGTCTTCGAGTCTCTCGAGCTCGTGTGTGTGTCTGTGTAACAACGATGAGTAAGCCAAATTCTGCAATTTCTGGTCCCTGGCTACCGTCGGTCTGTGGGTCTACGGTGATTCTGCGGTCTTCCATGCGGCCTTACACCCTACTCTGTCTGTTCCCTCTTTTCGCGCATTCTTTCAACCCTTCTTTTCGAATCACACCTCGTCACTGCCTGTCGTTCAGTGTCAACCTTTCTCTGCGTCCTTATATTTTTTGCTTCCATTTCTGTACTCCTTGTTTCTATCCCAAAAGTCTTTCCCTTCGCTGCATTTACAATATTTTTACAGGTTTATCCGGGTGGGTTAGTTTGCTGACCGTGTTGCCACGTTCTATTGCGCCGTACTTCACTCTGGACACCAGCAGACTCTCTCTCTCTCTCTGGCTGCGTTGCTTAGTGAGTGGCGCACACTTCAGTGGCGCATATGTCACATGGTCGCTGCACGTGCCGCCGCCGTGTTTAAATTTAGTATTAGTGCCTTCCGGGTGGCGGCAATTGATGGCAGCTCGGCCAGGTTTTTGCCACGAGCACCGCATTCCGGGCGTCCGACGCAGGGGAATCACTTTGTGTTTTAAGCCCCGACGATAACTTCAACCTTCCATATTGTTAGGCTCAAGTTCGGGCATTAGGTTTGGGTTTTGGCAAATGATTCCGCGGAGAGGAAGAAAAGGGTTAACTGAACACACGACTGAACTGACTACAGAGACGAAGCCCCTGGCTGCTTTCAGACTCCAGCAGTCCTTTGTTTGGTGCTCTCGAACGGATGATTGCCAGCTCGGTTCGGTCTCTGTCTCAACATGTGCTGCTGCGTCAGCGGAAACTGACCACCTATACTCATGCGTGTATGTTCGCGAGTTGGTGAACTTTCTAATTGTAACCGCAGCGCGAACATCACGCGATGTGCCACCGCGACTTGCATTGAGAGCCCAAAACGGATGATGTGGCGTTTGATGGACGATCGACTCCGAGTCCGAGAAGTGTTGGGTTGGGCTTTTCTTGAGGAGTCTGCGGACCGGCCCGAGGCGGCGCGTGTGACCTACTTGCACACGTGTGCGAGATCTCGGGGCGTTTTGTTTTTTGCCAATATTTGAACGATAGAAGAAAGTTTACTGTTTTTTTCTGGGTCAGCAAATTGCCAACCGGGCATGCATGGTGAGGCCGCCACTGAAGCGCAAAGCGGTTCACGCGCGGACCTAAAATATGCATCCACCAGAAGGGGTCCGCTTCGGAGGTCCGCAGAATTCCTCGTCCAGTGCGAATGACGTTCTGCAGTGTGACAAAATCAATAGGGCCGCGTGTGTTTTGGGCGTTGATGCCCGTGGGCAAAACGAACTAAGGCGTTACAGGAGCAGTCGCCCACAGTGGGTTCTCGTGAGCGCTTGGGGTTTGTGTTTCTGCCTAGGGAATTCGGCGAAACTATTTTTAACCAGCAGCACACCGGACGCCAGACGGCCAGAAAATCCCCACAAAGTCCGCATAATGTGTAACCTCGGCTTCTGCAGCGAGCAGAACCTCGCAATCCACTACACCGGCCGTCAGCCTGTCATGCGCACTGCAAACCGCGTCCAATATTTTATAGGCGTTACACTGCTTCCGTGTCCTGACTCTCTCTCTCTCTCTCTCTGTCTCTCGGTCAGCAGGTTCCCGTCTCTAACCCCAGTGACTGATTGCTTGCCAGGTTCATCAGTTACGGCCAGACAGAGAGCCCTTTGTGGAACTGTGTTCCGAAGTGGCGACTAAAAAAAATGGCAACAGCAGGTCCGCAACACTCGGAGTTTGAATGTTCCAATTCAAGTGCATGGGAACCTTCCGTACGATTCGCAGGGACAAGGGTCGATTACTGACACATGCATGTGTCCTTGGTTGGAATCCTTATTTCGATTCCGTTCGCCATAAACCAAAGGGGCCAAAAACGCGGTCCGTTGCGCCAGTCTAATGACCTCGCCGGATGACAAAAACTACAACGCCATCGACCGACGGCAGCATAATTGGCACGCAAAATTCTGCTCTCTCTACGCTCCCGAGATGAGCTCCGATAGCAGCTGATTGCAGCAGCAGGAGGCCCGAGTGATTCAGAACCTCTCGGGCCACTTCCAGTCTCTCGAATGTATGTGGGGTCCCGCTCATGTGTGCGGGTAGTGCGTTGGGTAGTGTTGGTAATCGCCAGTAGCAGTCCGCCCATCGGACTCGCTTTTATCACTCAACTAGCGGGGCATCCAAAATGAGATAAGATGATGGTGTTGCAAGTAGTATTTTGTGAAACAATAAACGGCGCAACAAGTTCAAGAGACGGACTCAGAGAAAGAGAGAGAGAGATGGAGAGGAAATTACAGATTGTTCGCAGTGTGTTTATAGCACACATTTTCTCACCCACAGCACAGCGCACAGCTGCGCGAGAAACGTTTGCGTGTTCCGCGAACCGACCGCCTGGCGTGTGTGCGTTTGTCCAAGTGCTTGCGTGTGTGCGTACGGACATGTGTTCAGTATGCGCCCCAACAGCTGATTGCCCTTCGCCAAAGTAGCTGGCGGATGGTTCACACAATCTCCCTTTTGTTCCCTGGCTCTGACCGGGATTCTCTCTCTCTCTCTCGCTTTCTCTTTCGCTGCGGTTGATTCATCTCTTAACTCTCTGCGACTGTATACAAAAAACCGTCGTCATCTCGGATGCTGACCCACCAGAGCCTGTCTCTGTATGTGTGCCTGTGGGTCCGCGGACTTCGGATGACGCGTTCAAAATAGTGCAAAAAGTACTACGCAATAGCTGACGCCACAAGCGCAACAAGCGGAAACAATTCGTCCAAATCGATTGAATGGGGTTCGATGGTGGCACACCATTTGTAGATAATCTGTCTCATAAAATGGTCTCACTCGTGCGTTGGCACACTGGGGGGAAGAAAAAAGGCCCCGGAGGCCAGACTGCAAGACGCCCGCGGGCGCGACTGGCCGCGTGGTCCGCTTGCTCTCGCGGACTCTAAATATGGCGTCTTTGAGGAGCAGCACAAGAAATCTCGCCAAATGCGGCGTTCATTCCCAGATGAGTCCATTTTCTATGCCGCTCTAGCCACATCACCAACGCCATTTTGGTTTGGCTCTGGAGCGCAACAACTTTGTTGATGTGCCAACGAAACATGTTTACACTATATCTGTGCAGAGATCGTCCGCGTTACGGCATTCTGTAGGTGATGCAGCACTTGGATTTATCCGGTCTCGCCGACTAGTCTTGGACTAATCGAGAGCAGAAAGGGCACATCACCGAGTAAACACATGTGCGCGCTGCGCTATTTTTAGGGTGTAGTCTGTTCCGACAGTCGGGACTGAGCTCTGTCGTGTCGCTGCCAACGACGAGAATCCTTCTCGGGGCCCCAACCCAGAGATTTCCTGGCTTATACGCGGACTATATAGCCGGGTTCCCTACGGCTCGACAAAAGGCCGCATTCCATAATTGGCCGCACAATGAGTTTCGATTGACTGCGCGCGGCTCGCGTGGTCTTCGCCTCAATCCCTGCCTTTCTGTGGTTGTTCCGAACGCGTGCGCAGGGTCATTGGCATGCTGAGTAAAAATATCGGTCAGCTAACTGAAGCACTGCCGGCCCTCGAGTCGAACTTATGCTACGCCATGCTCCAATTTTGTCACCAATTTCGTTGCTGCAACGATCTTACGCACACTGTGGCGCGCATTGTGCTATTGTGCTTCGGTCTTATTTATATCTCACAATTATCGCACCGCTTCAGAGTGTTACTCCGCTCTCTCGCTGATCATCGGTAGGGGCCTTCACGTGTCGCGTTTCGTAATGGCAGCTCAACCGCGCGTTGTATGTAGCATTGAACTTGGTGCGGGCGCGCCGCACACCCCATGGCCACGTGGCGAGATCCATTCCACAGATTTCACCTTCGTGCTGCTGGTCACTGCGGCCCGTGGCCTATTCCATTGAAGGCCATCGGAGATGGCGAGTAGATTGAAGCGCAAGCAAAAAACTTCACCACGGGTGACGTAACGCGCTGCGACTGACCCGCCGAATCGAAAGAGCTCCAGTTTATTCGTGGATCCGTGAAACACGCGATATAGTTGGGGGTGTCTGCTGGTTGATCTCATCGGACTTGCAGCTTCGGGCCACTAGAGCACTGCTTGTCTTGGGTGAAGGAAAATGGGGTCTGGTGATGGGTGCTCAAGATGTACGATGATTCCGCGATATTCCACTCGAGGTCTCAAGAGCCAATCGATGGGCGATCCCCTGCTTCTTGAGATGTGCTCAGACGCGTGAATTTGTTAATGGGGTTGTTGGTCACTGATGGTGGGAGCAAAACAATAGTTCGTATCGCAACATCCGCGCGAGGCCGGTGCACGTTTCTGGAATGTTCAAATGAATACGCTCTCGAGGCTAAACGGGGTGGGTTACGGAAGCGGTTGGCTTAGGCAATAAGGGGCGCATAGACGATCATTATGTTGTTTATGTTGTTGCCAAGGACACGCGCAGAGCCGGAGCGACGTGCCTCGACGGTTTGGAACATTCGTGTTCGAGCCAAGGTCGGACCAAAAAGGGAAACTAGAGATGGCGTCGAGCGGGTTGCATAATTTGCCACACAGATCTTATCGTCTACTCTGTGCACAATCTGTGTGCACCGAAAGAGTGTTTGTGTGTGTGTGTGTGAGAGAGAGGATGGTAACGGGGGAGTGCTGTGAAATGCGATCTGCGAACTGAAGCAGAGAGGATCTCTGTTGTCAGTGCAGAAAAGTAGTACATATTAGTGTTACCGTGTGTTGAAGTGTGTATAGTTTTACGCGGTACTGTGTCAGGATTAGTGTAGCAGGAATGAATTGACGGCGGCCATTCCAACTGCAGATTGGTGGTAAATTTGGAGAGAAACCTTGGCCGAATTGCCAAAAACTGTGCCGTGCAATTGGTAGATAATGCGATAAGACCGCCGCACCACAGGTGGTAGGCTTTTGAGTATCATACCTCGCAGATACAGCATAGAGTACGTTGTAAACAGCAGCTGCAGAATAGGTCAGTTCCCAACAGCCGCTGCCGTTGCAGCGTTTCGACCCCCAAAAAAAAACAGTGTTTTAATGATGCGTCCAACAATTGCATGATAGCAGCTTCATTCGACACACAGTATTACCTCAAAACGATGATGGAGACGAATTGAATCATTTATGTGTTGTGTATGTGTGTGTGTTTCATAGAATGATATCGAATGATAGAATGATGGATAGGAGCGCATTAGCAACGATAGGAATGATCGATACAAAACGCAACAAACTGTGACAATTAGAATTAGAATTAGCAGCTGTCAACCCCTTGTCAGTGTTTCGCATCGCCATTGCTCTCATTGTAAGTGTGGCCCGAACAGGTTCCACACCATATCCGTGTTCGATGTTTCTTTTTCTTGACTTAAATCAGCTGTATCAAGCACTACGATTGCGCAGAAAAACAGTTACACAAAAGACACAAAATAGCGACAAAAAGAGATGAAGTGGTGACCAAAAGAAGCATAAACCAGAAAAAAATGATAATAAAACACAAACTCTGTAACACTTCGATGAAAACGAAGTGATGAAAACATAATAGTCTGGAACCACGCCAAAGCAAACAAGATAAAAATAAAAGCAAACGATTGAAACAGGCATAAACATTGCCGTTATAGAGAAACAGACCTGTGATTTGTTTTATTTTCCACACAAAAAAACCCTTATCAATTCGTCCCCTTCACCCTGCGCGCGTCCTCTTCCGGTGACTTCCGGCGTGTCCATTCGGCATTCCACCTATCGGCAGCATGAATCCAGACGTCCGAACACACGTGCGCTGGACGGCCAGTGTGCCTGTGTGTCTGCGTGTGTGCATCAGAGAAATAAAATACAATTTATTGAGAAAACACACACCGTCACATGAACGCACGCTGTGTCGTCCGCAGGCTCACCCACTGTTCAGCCCATCGTGGCGCAATAGGTAAACAGTGTCTTCTTCGCTTGCAAATAGGGCCTTAGTTGGGCTCGGGGTGCAGGATGGCTCAGGCGGGGGAGTGTGGAGGAGCTAAGGGGGGATGCTGGGGGGACATAACGATTTGGTTTGGGAACATTCAAAACAACGAATCAAAAGCAATTTTAATCCAGCTGTCTTTTTCCTTTTTTTCTTTCTTTTTCTTTCTCCCCCCTACAGGTGTGTGTTTGCGAGGTTGTGTGTGCGTTTGTGGACATGGATGTGTACGTGTGTGTATGTGTGTGTTGGATGTATTCATTGTTAACGAGGGAAATGTGTGGCACTTGGCTGAGAGGTTCATCGGAGGGTTGTTGTGATGGGTGTGTGTTGGTCGGTGGGTTAGCGCTGGAAACTGGCCTCTTTTTGGCCTTCATCATTCTGGCCCCTTTCACTGGTTGCACATTTTTACAACCCCAAAAATTTGATCATAGATCGAAACGGCCTACTGTGCGTATGTTAAAGTTTGCTGACTTACTACTTTGTTTCCTTCACACGTTCCGACATCTGGGCCGTGGTTTTCGTTTGGTTGTTCTTTTGATTTGTAACATGTGGCATCGCCGTAGAAACATAGAAGAGAAACCGCAAAAAATGGAAAACTAGCAATTGATTCTGTTGCAATCCAATAATCACACCGTTCTACGTACACTTTTTGCAGGGTTTCTTTTCTACTTTTTCTCTTTCTCTCTCTCTCTCTCTTTCTCTCTTTCTCTCTTTCTCTCTTCTTATTGCAGCGATGTTACGTTGTGTGTACGCATTGGTTCGCCTACTTTTTCGTTCTGTTTTTTGCAATCAACCAAAACCCAAAACTAATCTGGAGCGCTTTTCCGCAAGCGTGCCCACGTTGGTTTGTTTGTCCGGTTTGGCTGTATGATTCGACGGAGAAAAACGAGTACTTTCGGCCATATTTGTTTTTGTTTTTGCAACTGTTGTGCGCGTGTTTCCGGGCGTTATGTTGCGTTTGTTCCGCCTAGCGAATCGAAAAGACAACGGAACATGGGGTGAAAAACTAATCCATATTTTTGCTCTTTTTGTTTCTTTTTCTCTCTACTTCTTCGTTTTTGTCTCCTCTTCTTCTTGTTTTCGCGTGTTCTCCCCACCACCACCATCTCCAGTGCTCTATGGGTCATCTTATGTGCGCCGGATGCTTCACCCATCTGTTGGCCGATGGCAGGTAAGTGCGTGTTGTCGAGACGAAGAGGCGCGCCGGAGCGAGGAGTGCGCAACGGGGGGAACGGGAAAACTACTTCCAACCGCGGAGTTGATCCTACTCTTTGTGTGTTTTTTTTTTGTCTACAGACTTCGCGATCAGAACGCAACGTGCCCGAACTGTCGCACGGAGATCAGCAAAAACAACTCGTCGCGCAATCTGGCCGTCGAAAAGGCCGTGTCAGAGCTGCCGGCCGAATGTCAGTACTGTTGCAATGAGTTTCCGAATCGTACGATCGACTATCACGAGTCGAATGAGTGCGAAGATCGGCCCACGGATTGCCGCTTCGCCCGGATCGGCTGCCAGTGGCGTGGCCCCATCCACGAGGTGTCGTCGCACGAGGCCAACTGTGCCCATCCGAAGAAGTCCGGCGCTGAGGTGATGGTGGCGCTGCAGGCGCATGATGCCAAGGCGGCCGAAGATAAGCAGCTATTTCTCACGCTGATCGATCTGCTGAGCTATGAGAAGATTATTTTCAACGGTACATGCGCCTTCCACTCGCTCCAAACCCCATTCACATCCTTACACTCTCTCCGTTTATTTTCCCCATTCTGAGATCGAACTCTTTTTATGGTTGTTCTAAGCTATTCGGAACGAAGCATCACCATCCCTCATCAGTAGTATGGGTATAATGTTCTTAACGCATACATTTATGTTTCATTACCTGGCGGTAACTTTCGATGCAGATTTGCAGCTGAAACCGTACCGAACGGACGAGTATGTACACCGCTTGTACTACGAGACAAGCCGCTTCTCTGCCTTCAACCACCAGTGGGTAGTGAAGGCGATCATCAACAAGAGCCAGCGTGATCCGCATGAGTCGTGCGAGCGTGACATAACCTATCAGGTTCGTTTCCGGGCACGATCCCTCGTGGGCGTTGGGATACGAGACTGTGTACGATGTGTGCTTTCTTTCTCGCAGCTTATTCTGAAATCCAAAACTTCGACACCATTGCCGATGCACTTCTTCGTGTTGCGTGGTCCGTTCTCGGACATCAAGGCTACTACGCAGATCTACAAGCACGATTTTGCTGACACCGAAGCGGAGAGTCCTTTCCGGCTGCTTCCGTTGCCGGATACCGCCGAATGCAACAGGCTGTTGGCGGCGAAAGCAATTAATTTCAGGTATGCTAGAGGAACCAACACTGCCTATAACTCGTTAAACTATTCTTTTACTGCCATCTTTGTCTTCCAGATTAATCATGTTCTTGGCATCGAAATAAGAAACACAATGTAATGCTGCGTGGCCGGATAGAAGGCGTTACTGTTCGACAGAAGTTTGCTTTTTTTGCATTATTGGTAACTTCACGTAAAGATTATTAAGTTTGGTTTAGGATTGTCGGTGTGCAAAACCTAATTTTTTCGTGCAAATTTGATTATCCACTGATAAATGTTGACAAACAAAAAGAGGCAAAATAAGCTATAGGAATAATCCAAAACTGGAACCAAACAGCATATTGGTATGGACCCATTTTTTAATACATTTCTTACTTGAGTAAAAAAGGTTCACGATTTCACCATTTAAAAGGACCAAAACATTAGCTCTTTTACTATATGCTTACATAAGCGTGTTATCACTAATCGCCCGTACGCGTCGACCTAGTTTTATATGATTTGACATACGTAATCGCATAACATCGGTACTAGAGACAGGCATTTGCTAGCAAAAACTGTTAATTGTGGTTTGCGCATAGGAAAAACCCGCAAACCTGGAATCCTGAAGAAACTGTGCTATAACAACGGTGTGAAAAGAACATCTTTGTAACGGTCCGATCCGATCGGATGCCAGCAATTACACGTAGTCGTCGTGAGATAGGGTTAATATTACGATGCCATCTTCACGAATACACATTCGACGACAAGAAAATATTTAGCATAGTGACGTAGCTTAGAGATGCGTAAGGAACGAGGCGCGCACCGATAAAGAACAGATATTACGACGAATCCACAGCAATAGATGTTGTATCTTTAGGCTTTATTTCCGACGTATTTTTTCTACCATCATACCAGCAAAAACTGGATTCCTCTTCGTTATTGGTCTATGTACTAATGAAGGGTTCACGGTCCGAGTTTCATAACGTTGGTACATAAGGATATGATACAAAAGCGAACGAGGGATTTGTGATACACGAACTTTGCAGCAAACGAAACACGAATATGGGTCAAGTGTGTGAGAAAATACCTAGGCCGTAAGATGTTTTGCATAACCCGACAAAAATTAGGTAATGTAATGCTTTTGTGATAAACAAAAGGCGATGCTTCGGATTGTTTTGAGGAACGAAAAGCAGCTGCTGGCTACTTATTCCCCGCTGTCGCATTAATTACATTTAATACGAAGTTGAGACGAGGTGTTGATAGCAGTTGATCATAACGAGAAAAAACGGTGATGATTATCTACATAAGTGAGTTTACAAATAAGCTACATGATTTTCTTTTTACTCTGCTTAAATTCTTTTTCAAAAAGCCACATATAAGAATCGTTTACACGAAAGACAATTTAACGTTTATGGTCGATTCGATTGGTCAGCATAGCTATTTTATAAGACAACGATGTGTTTCTTTGACAGTGTTTATCCTTACAATACTACCCCCTAGGTGATAAGATGTGCCCAAATGCTTATCGTTAGTCGTACGATTTCTTCATTTGCTTTTTTCCTATCTACGCTCGTATTTTTTTGTAACATATCCAAAACTATATTCTCTTACAAATGTCTCACATCTGATACTATAGCCGCTAAGATCGAATATATTTTGTTTCTTTGAATGTTAAGATCAGTTTTGCTAATTTATTGGTTTAGTGTGGAAAGAAATGCAGATATTAATCTAATGGGGCAAGAAAAGAAATTTATTGGGGACCTTTACAGGACAACGACCTGATGCCGCCGCGTTATTCCGGACATTGCGCTCTCGGTCAGCAAGACATGGACGCCTAGACTTCCACTTGTCTAATAGATTTTCCCACAACAAAACCAAAAAGGGGAGGGATTTACACGATCCCCTGATTATACCTGGTGTCCTGGGGCTAAGGAGCCGGCGGAACACATCATATCCAAAGATTCACTATAATTCTGCATACTAACGATTTTCAAGAACTGCTTCGCTTTTCGAAAAAATGCTTCCGTCATCACCGACATTTAACACATATTATTAACCTCTGATAGAAGAATGGGAGTATCACAAATAAAGGCGACGGGTCAAAATTGGAGGAGTTCTGTTAATTTTTATTAATTCGTACAATCGTTCCATCTATGAAAACGGTTTTATTGAGCTTGACTTTCGATTAACCCTTGACAAAACCGATTGCCAATGAATGTGCTCGAAACGATTCGAGCAAACCGGTTCGAACCGGTACGTGGATGCTGTGCTGTCAACAACTGACAGCTTGACGTTGCTCTGAAACCGTCAAATTCAGTCGCATAACAATCACGGGTCGCCAGCAGTCGAACTCGAGAAAAGGAAATTGCAGCACCGCAGCGCTTGTGTAGCCAGCGAGCAGGGAAAACCGAAGAAAAAACACAATCTCGTAACCCGCTTCCGCGCAGCGCGTGGATACCCGGTGATTGCGCGTGTGTTCTGTGCTGTTGTCGGGTTTGTGCATCGCACGGACGTGTTCTAATCACTTCTTCCCCGAGTGAACAGCGTCCACTGTACGGGCTAGACGACGCAGCATTGCGGCCATCAGCGTGAAATTCTTCAGCCGAGGTAAGAAACTAAACACACCACAGTAACAGCTTACCGAGACGCCGAAGAATGTTGTTTGCTGCTCGGAAATGACGATGACAGTTACCAAAAGCTAAAAACACCTCCCGACGAAATCACGGCAACCATTGGCATTGCGCAGAACGTTGTTTGTTTTTGTGGGTGCAATAGTCCAATAGCCCGGCACAGGGCGGAGCAGGTTAAAGTTCAGATTCGGTCAGTAACGACGATAAGCTGTAAAATCGTTGTGTGATGGGCCACCAACGACAGTGAATTGCTATGAAGTCGCAATAGAATGCAGCCTCTGGAACGCGAGGCTGCAACATACGGCTAGCAAGCCGAAAGCAACGGAAGCGATGGCGTAGAAGGCTTGAAAAGCGGTACGTCCAAGAAAGCGGGTCACTACCCACATACACGTTTTAGGAAGTTTTTGTCCCTCCTAGCGCGTCGCAAAGACGGACCAGTTTTCAGTTAACGCCTCTTTGCGTTCCAAGAAAGGGCACGCTGCCTTGAGAACGAATGGGGCTAGCTTCGTGATTCACGCATATCGATCTGCACACGTCGCCGTATCGTACGATACGATGCGATATAACTTTCACGCCTCTGTAGAAGACCACCGGCTGAGGAATGAAAACACGGGAACGTCACGGCAGAACGTTGATTGGTTCAGGCTAAGAACGCGCGGTGGATAGCGAGAGGGCGCGTGACGCGCTCGCATGACGCAATCGTACGATTTCTTGCCCGCCGTCCGCCTCACCTGCAAAACAAACCACCCTTGCCGACCGACTCGCGGTCATGCATGCATCTTGCGCCCTACTTTATGCGCACAACAGTTTCAAACGATTTCAAGACGACCAACAACGTTGTGTCTGGCTTCACATCACACCTCCACGTTTGTAGTTGGAGGCGTTCGTGATAGCAGATCTAATGAGGACAATGATGATATTGAAACCCATGCGCAGGGCGTGTTAGATGAACATGCAATTATCACCAACAGCAACGCTAACATATTGTCTCCTGGACTCGTCCCGTCGATCACACCGTTTGGTTCCGGTTCGCATTGTATTGTACTGGTCAGTTGCCGGGTTTCAGCCTACAAAGACTCTGTGTGTGGTTTGTAAAGCATTTTGTCATCAGAACAGATCCCATTGCTAACCAGAGCTACACTCCGGAAGCTGTGGAACACCCACCAAATTCCAGGGTGTGGTTGCATTCCTCGCCATGGTCTCACCAGGCTGTAACGGTAGACATGCGAGCGATCAACATTGAGAGATGCAACCGGTGCCCGAAACCCATTTGAAACAATTCGGAAACTACGTCCAGCCGCGTAGACTCCAGCACCGGTTGCTGACCGGTCTCAGAAACAGGTTTTGCGGCAAGTGCCAGGCCGGCTCGTTGTAAAAGAAACCTTCAGAACTTGCTTAACCGGCACGTGGTTTTGTGATCAAGATAGACAGTGCGTGCTTGTGTGTTTGTGTGAGCACACGCGAGCTGATGATTCACATCAAAGAAACGTATCCAGGGAGGGATGACCACTTGTGCCAAAATCAACAATATTTTTTGTGTTTGTGTGAATTCAACACTGTGCCCTCATTAATCGCTGCTATTGGGGTTTGCTCGGATGGTCTTTCCGCGTCACACTCCATACGCGATCATGCTTATCGCGTTACGCGCTCAGTAGCTTATCAACTCGTTCGTTCTGAGTCATGCCCGTACTGAGAGTGTGGTAATATCTACGAGAAAGCAGTCACAGCCACTTGGAAACGTTAATGCTGTTTAAGCTGCCCGATTTGGGATTTCTTTCTAATCAGTAACCTCTCATACTACGATGTGCCCCGTACTGGGAGTAAACTAGTGGTACAAATGGACAAGTGCTTAGAAATAGGCACCGTTTTGTAGATAACTATGTGTAGTCTTTGATGAAATCTATGGCAGTTCATTAAAATCCTTGCAAGTGACTGCGAGCGTCTAGCACCTTCAATAAGCTGGTAAAACTGTTGGAAGAAATATATCGATTTTTGGGAGAATAAAACTGAAAACATGAAGAGGGTGGAGCTTTTTCTGTCGATAGCTCGAATGGGCAATGGCCAACCATGCCATACCTCCTTGTGTCGTATTGTTAGCTCTTTTTACCCTACTTTCGAATGGCGCAATACGAAAGCGATACAAGTGCCAATTTCCCACAACCTGAAAACCCTTTTCATAATTCATTAACTCACCAGCATGCTTGTGTGTGTTTCTTTTCTATATTGGGAAAGGACACGGACAACATTCGAGTAAAGTTTCCTTTTCTTTTTGTTCAGGAAGGAAGAAAGAGAAGTCAATGGCACTGGATTGAATAATGTAATAAAACCGGTTCAAACATACTGTTAATGGAAATAGGCAGACAGCTTTGGATGCCAAGTTTTTTCCCATTTATAATATTTTTTTAAATGTCTGAATATACGTTAGAGCATATTCAATGTCAATGCGTTGATGCTTCTTTTCTTTATTGCAGAGATTTGTAAGACAGTATAGCATCTTGGGATATTCTAAATAGAATGTGCGTCTTTTAAATGGTTCATCTGAAGTTCTCGTCGGAAGTTGGAAACTTTTGCCACGATGATAATGTGTAGAGAGTGTATATGACACACCACCTTAGCCACGGCCATGTGAGAAGATAATCGTGTGTAGAAAGTGTAGTGGCTAAGTATGTACGTGTAGTCGTTGTTTGATTATTGTGCGAGCAGCGATAATTATTTCGTTCATGTCTCTGTCTGCGCCTCGTAATCGCATGGTACGAATGAAAATAAGCGAAAGTTCGAATCCGAAAAAACTGCTCAATCAACACACTTTTTATATAAGGTATAAATTAGGCGTTGACAAAATAGACAAATTTGTCTTTTTTATGTTTTAACTTCCTGTTAAATAGCGCTATTTTGAAACATTTTGGACTTTGGACATGCTGTTTGGAGTAAAATCCTGTGGTTGATGGATTGTAGCGCGAATTTCCGTGATGTTATGGGAAACAAATTAATTAAATTTACTCTCAGTCTCAGGTTTTCCACTACAATATCCATGCCAAAAGCTGATTTGATCATGTGAACTGGAGTTGCCCACCGATCATGTGTCAGTGCGCTCATCTCTCGTGGTTCACGTGGCTGTCCAATCCTGGGGCACACACTAAAGATGTAATCTGGACAGCAGCATCATAATGACGCATGAGAATTCGCTGCATCCATTCTTTGTGATGAGAACTCCTTGCTCAAGTGCACTTAGGGTTGATTGTCACGATTTAAGGAAGCAGTACGAGATTTATGCGAAGAGTTTTATGGATCTCAGATGGGTATTGCGCAGTAAATTATCCGAATTGTTAGTAGCAAAGGAGATCAAGTTGATGGTTGCTCGCGTAATGGAATGGCATTCCCGAGCCCGTGGGAGACTAGGTGCCCAATGGTTGAAGTTCCCCTGCCTTGACGACATTTTCGGGCTGCATATTTATCGATTTAGGATATATGTGTGAATTAATCGTATCCATTAGGGTGTGGCCAAATGGCACGGATGCTTAAAAAGGGCACGACGGTACTCAAACTGTCCGCCGCTGTTGGCTCTCCTCGTTATTATCTGTTCCCGAAATCACACACACTCAGCACATGTGGCTCCGCGTGTGGTGCAGCGCATTGCACTGCATCATAAATCATCCAATCATCAAACCCGCGCACTACAAATCCCACCATCGCCTCGTGAAATAATCAGCTTAAATGAGTTTGTCCTTTCATGTCTTTCTCTCTCTGCCTGTTCTGCTCCCTCTGTACAGATCCGGTCTGGTTATCGTCGAGGTCCGTGTGCACGTAACGTGGTCAGTATTACGCCGCTATAGGAGCCCCGTTCGATCCGACAACCCCACGTAATCACAAACGACAAGCAAAAGGCGCCAAGCTGGCATCGTCAACAGCACCGCAACAGCAGCAGCAGCAGCAACAACAACAGACACCGGCGAGAATGTCGCGCAAACGGCCACGTGACAGTTTGACCGGTACGGTTCCCAGTAGTAATAGTGGTGGTGCCGCGAGTAGCGGCGGAAACGCTCGGTTGACAATCGACGAAACGGTATCGATCACGATCGATCCGAACGGCGAGCTCGAGGATCGGTTGGCTACGCGGCAACCATCGCCAGCGCCGCGTACCACCGATGGTACCCCGGACAGCACTAATGGCAGCAGCCGTCGGTTCAGCAGCATCCGAATCGCTGAAGATGCCGGGCTGGAGCCCGCTCACGGCGATCACTTTTGGCCGCCCAACAACGACGGCGCAATGAACGGCCATGTCAACTTTGAATCCGAAATGCCACCGTCTCCACGAACGAATCGCTCTTCACCATCGGCACCGGCAGCCCCAGCGGTCGCAGTCGCGGTCGTCTCCAGTCAGCAAGGCAGCGGTGTCGAGCATAGCCCGCCGGTGGTAAGTGTGTCAACGAAAATCAAACCGTGAAGAGAAAGTTCTCACGTATGTCGAGTCGATAATGTTCGGTTCGTTGACTCTAGAGTCTTGCAGCACGGACCCGAAACATTCCACTAGTCTTTCCCGTGCCGGGGTCTGCAATTTCGCCGTGTGTCCTGTGGATACAAACACGGATACATGGCCTGAAATAGTTGGAAGCACAATTTTTAAAAATCTTTCACTATGCCATGCTGCTTACCTCGCTCCATTCATATGTAAACTTCGTGAGTTATCAACCCTTTTTGCACTTCTGTTGATAACCGTCATGAATAATTGTTCGAGTTGTAAGCCTCTGATTACCGGGCCGTTGTGTAGTCACCATTGGACGTCGTTCGATTTGATACCCTACTGATTTACGTTTCTTTTATGTACACCGTAGCTGTAAACTTATCAATGAAGAGTTACCGAAAATCGAACTCCAGCACGATTGCATCACAACGTTCCCGGGTGCCGAAGGAATTCGGTGCCACTTATCACGGACGCGGCACCACCAATGCACGAGGCACACGATGTTACAGATCGTGTTGATCGCCGTATCTTATCGTTTTCCGCATTGACCGGGAGATTCCCTTCGGAGCAGCATTTTTCTCCTGCGTCATCACTGTTACACTGCCGACTAGTACTCTATCATACGATACGTGACCGTGCAGGCTATCCCATTTTTTTGGTAGCCCTGATAGGGATGACGTTGAGCTCGAAGAGTTTACTTCTTTTCTTCCAGTATTAGTCTTGCTTGGTTGTTGATCACATTACATGGATTTGCTCATCCAGCGGGCGGTGTGAATCTTATAATGTTATGAAAATGACGTCACGAGTGTGGCATGTGCCAAGTGCATCCGGTATCCCTAAAAGTAGACTGATTATGAGTAGTGTGTTAGCCACTTTGATTCGTTTGCCCATAAACCACATGCTTTTACCCGATCGGTATCGGCGGTCCGATAGTGTGTCGCGCCACAGAATTGTGTCAAGGATTTGTCGCCTCTCAAGCAAACCCTGTCATCTTGCCTACATTATCTTACCAATGTTTTCAAGGCCAGAATGGGGAAGGAACAAGAACAACAAAAAGGCACAGCTACGAGCGACAGCACCACCACCAGCAGCAAATCCGATTAGCCGCCGCGAGTTCGAAACCGGCCGGGGTCGAAATATTCGCTTGTCACATGTTTCTCGTGGTTCTGAGAAAGTACAAACAAATATCAATCTGGCCAGATTGAGGATTATACTATACAGTTCGCGGGGTAGCCTTGTTTCAAGTTCGCTACGACCTCGCCGTATTTCATCCGCGTTCGCGATCGTCTGTGTTCGCGGATGGAACAAGTTTTCATCGGTGTTTGTGGTGCGTTAGTGTGCGTTCCATTTTGCGAATCGAGACCCGAAATTCCACGACGGCAGACGCCGACGTCATCGATTTTCGGATGGTCTTGTAGGGGTTTCCTGTGATTGCGCGCGTGTGTGCCGTGTGTGCGCGGATCGCGTGATTTTACGCAAAGCATACAATAGGCGAGGAAGAACGAGGGAGATGACAGACGGAGGGAGCGCTGAGAAGGGTATTTAGCGGTTTCGGGTTTTTCGTGATTCACATTTTCTTGTCGTTGCGACGTTATTAGATAATAACCATTGCAAAAATCTGTACCTTGCTTATTTTTACAAAAAGGTCACTTTTAAAAATTTGATTACGATTGATGATTTGTTTCGAGTTTATTCTAGCGAATTTGTAATATCCAGATGTCAATATACGATCGGACAAACTTCATTCTACGCGTTCACTGGCAAATCAATTCTGCAACACTTTAGTGTTAAAAACATTCTTACGTTTTTTGTGACTACTAAATAGTTCACGGAGAACCCAAAACAAAATTCGTTTTTCTCGAACAATATAAGGACACCGTGCGTACGGTTGAGACGAAAGCGATTCAATTGTGTACTTCACTTTCAGCTTCGCGCTTCTTTTCATGCTTCCCGGAAGACATAGCGGACGGTTGTTTAGGGCCCGAAGGCTGGTCCGCGGGGAGGCTACAATTTCCTGTAATATCATACGATCATCCGACGCGCTAGCATGACGTGGAAGTTTGCCAGTGGCCATGGTGGCAGAGAAGACACCATGGCGGTGAGAGAGAGTAAAGAAAAAGGTTGCGGAAAAGTGTTGCGGAGCAAAAATAAAAGTCTATCAGGTTGGTGTATTTCTCTGCACGCCGCGCACCGGTTGTTTCGCGAGCACCGCGAACCGGGAAAACAGCAGATGCCACATTACTGCATCAATTTCGTGTGTAGTATATAAGCGCAGGGCAAAGAGAAAAGATACCTACTATAGCTCTTCCGAAACACAGCTTGGTCTCTGTTGGTGGAAATATGAGGCTGGATAGACACCCGAGAACTGAAATTGGTTCAGTCGCAACAGATGCTCAAGAAGCCAACGATAGTTTAGTTCAGAATGATTGTAAGCTTGCCGAAAAATCACCAAATCGAATGGTGTTGTTAACTTTCCGGGTTTTCATCTTCCCGAGCCCCCGCTGGTCCGGCGGTTTTGGTTCTCTTGGGTTTTTTACTGTTAAGGAACGGGTTATGCTATACAAAACGCTGTATGGGAAAAGAGATTTTTTTAAGTTCAAGGGAAAATCAATTTTTGTTCACCGTGTAACCGAGATGCTGATAAGAGAAACCTTGCGCGATAAGAGTATCGCAGTATCCGGGTAGAACATTTTACCATGAGACGTCTTTTCTTTCGTCTTGTAAAACTTGTTTTGCTGGCTTGGCGCAAAAGGTTTCAACTTTCAATCGCCCCTAAAATTGTTCATCACCACATTTGCCATCGACGATCAGCTTCGTATCTGAAACGAAGGAACGCATGCGATAATGGCCAATAATTTCACAGTACAGTGCTGAGGCAATGTGCATGACATTGGGAATACTCTGCATGCTAATTGCCAGAGGACGAAACCGAAACATGTGTCCCACGATAAGAGGGCATGAAAAGAGGGAAAACAAAAATGATAATTGCGATAATTTTGGTACAATTTTCGGCCTGCAGTGGTTGCTGGGCTGGTTAAACCAGGGCCACTTTATGGTTGCAATGGGAAGATGGGTGCTAATAGATTCTGAATGGAAACCATTCCAAGTCATGAGTTAGTTTAACTTGGTGCCCAACTCACCACCATGTTGCTATGGTGTGGTCGACCAGAATCGTGATTCTTCGATTCCGCACTATTTGTTGACTATTGGGGCAGACACACACACAGCCACACGGTCCTTTGCTCGCGAACAGCTGATCCCATCGGTGACGTGACTCAGCGCGTGTGGCGTGATCGACGATCGCAGTCGAACGGTGTTAGTCGTCATCGTTTGGGAATGGTGTGATTTTCCCTCTGTGCCATTAGTCAGAAGTTGCGCGAAAATTATTTGAGAATGCTTATGTAATGTTCGATTTTGTGTATCACTGAACAATTATTTTGCAATACGATACCGAATTCTGCTGCCGGCGTACGACGAAAGAGAGTATATCTGTGCGCTGGGCGATCACGCCACTAGTTGACAGTTTCGTGTTACTCCGCATCGACCCACACATCGACAGAGGTGTAGTGAGGAACTCCGGCTTTCGTCACGCGTCGTTAATGTAACATTCATTTCGCATCGATCGATAGTAAAAGCAATGGCGCGTTCAACCCGCTGCCGGCGATCCTTCTTCGCCTTTCCCGCGATGGGTCGAGCGTGTTGCGTGGCGGCGTGGAACTACGTGTATAGTGCCGCCGTGTATAGTGTGTCGGTGGTAGTGACGGGATGTGCATCCCGTTAAGTACGGGTGAACTGGTGGTCGCGAACGCCGATGCCGGCATTTTTTTCCCTCTTTGCCACTAGCGAATGCGATGACCACTACTGTTCAACAGTCCAACTATCGGGTCAGCTTTGCGATCCCGTCTACAGCAGTTTTTCAGCAGCAGCGAGTGCGAACGGTGGTGTAGTTTGCGGAGCTTTCGCAGTCGGATCGTCCTAGTAGCTTTCTGTGATATGCGAGGTGTTCCGATCTGCGACGAAACATACGGTCACTTTTGATGTTTTTCATTCGTGGAGGTCGTGGAACGGTACACTGATTAGGCGAACACCAGGCCACCCGATTTGGGCGAGTGTGTTGTTATTCTGCATTCCTGTGGTTTCTCAGCGATATAGAAACCTTGCGATAGGGGTGCGTCGCGGACCGCGAAACAAGAAATAAGTTACGGAAACGTCCGCGCAAAACGTGTCAGTGTTACGTGGGACGATAGAAGCGCTCAAAGTAACACGCGTGGAGTTGCAATCTAGTGGCAGGGAAAAGAAAACAAACCCCTTTCGCGCACTGCTTGTGTTTTCTGCAAATCACAGTAGACGTGGAGCTTTGCAACCTCTCAGAACCGCTTACATTGTCGGTGGATGACAGTTTAAAAACGGGTGGTCTGCATCGAGTAACGCTTAGAGCAAAGTACCGTGGACCGTGCAGTTGGTGGAAAAATAAGTGATTTGTTTTTTGGAAAAAGAGTAAGAGAAAATACGAATCCCGTTCAAAATGGCACCCAATTATAAATCCATCGAAAACGGGAGTCCAGCAACGATTTCGATCCAGCGATTCGATGTAAGTGTCAAACGTGAGTATGAGTGGTCTTGAAAAATCGGTATTAATCTGTATATGTTGTAGGAAAAAATGTGGGACATGAGCAATACTCATCGTAATTATGTGACTTCGTCTGCAACCGAAGAGTTTGCCGTCTGATTACCCAAAAATAGTTTGGCTCGAGTGCTGCTTGATGATGCTTTCCGTGTTGGAAAATCTAGGTTGCGCCGGGTGCATTTTTCGTCGTTGGCAATTGATGTTATTATGTGGCGCCAACTGTGTGTGTCTAGCTAATGAAATCGTACGACATTTCACCGCCAGTAAATGGTTTTGCTTTCACTTGGTTCCGGGTGTGCCTTATCGTGCTGTACTTCTTAACTTGGTAGGCCGCTGGTGATTCGATTAGTGACCAGTCGTGCGGTGAACATTGGTTTTGTTTAAAGCGCACGTATATTGGAAATCGCAGTTGATCTTCACTTGAGGGTTTGCAACTTCATTACAAAATATGAACAGGTTTCTAGTTCATGACATATGGCTTAAAGCGAGTCGGACAATGCAAACGAAAGGCTCATTTTTCAATCGACTCGTGAATGATGTCAATAAACTGGCCACGGAACTAGAAGTGTGAGTCCCACTTTAAAGTGCGGTTCACATTCAAATTTCGAAACTGGTGACTCACTTTTAAAAGTCATGTAAATAACACCATTAAACCGGTCAAACGTTGCGCTATAGTTGGCCTTCTTTTGAAGGCTTGCGACATGGCATCAATTTGAAATGCTTGATACAAATGTGAATAACAGGATTCATGGCTTCGAGATCCCATTCTCTTTAAGCCTCCTGACTTATATTAAGGTTTCCGGAGGGCGGAAACTCATTGTTCGTTCCACTACTGTATGTATCCTTCTTCCCGCCGATTATCAATTGTGAGGCCTACGTCAACATTCATATTTCATTCAACCCCTCAAGTCTTTGTTGCACGCTACGTACTTAAGCCTACGGAGCCAGTACGATAGATAAGCCATATCTGCATGGTTTATCTAAAAGAAGCTACCGTAAATTTACGCCGTGCATTATTACGCTGAAGGTTACGGAACGGGCTTTGCCCATGCGCCTCTTGATGGAATGTTCACTCTAGTGTTAATTACCACCATTGTTCCGAAAGGATATTGCTAATTGCTCTTCCCTTCTAACTAGTTACACGGCGTCTTTAATTTGCGCGCCGGATTTTGTATCGATACCAGAAGACAATTACATCCTCTTCCTATTGCTGCCGCTTTTCAATGAGGAATGGAAGATTACATGAAGCTGCAGTTTGAACAAGTGTTTGAAATATTTAATGAAAATATTACAAGTTCAACAAATACTAAATTTAAGCACAAAAAGAGCAAAGTGAAAGCATGCCTCTTGTAGTTATGCCGCCATATGTTAATGTCGGTATTAACGATCACCTGTTGTGTCCCTCTGTGCGACAAAAACGTTGCTCTATGTTCGGGGTTTGCTGACGTCGGTTAAACATGCCACGCAACCAACCCGCAAGCGACACAATCTGGGTGACGGCACTGTCTGAGTGGAATGAGTTGGAACTTTTGGTGGTACACCATCGCGCCACCATTAAAAACTATATCCGCCGAATTCATAACGCATGAGCGGTCAACATGTGCCACTCGTTGGGCTTGGAAAGTGAAGGACAGAGAGCGACAGCACCACAGAAGCAAAAACTCAAACCAAAACACTCGCCGTTCGGGGTTGAGATCCGTGGACTGACCTTTCGCCGAGTCCAGCTGAACTGATTAGAGGACGTAGGTTTGAAATTTGTACTTTCCTCTATCTCTGCGGGCTTGTTACGTGCCGGAACTTACACTCTATACCAAGGTTACTCTCTTCGTGGCGTGGTTCCTTCCATTGCATGTTTTCGTCACCGAAAAAGACGAAATAAGAGCCTATCCTCATCCGAATTGCCACCTCGATCGCAGTCACGGTGCAAGAACATAGTATTTAATTTTAGCACTCTCGACTTAAGCGCAATCGATGGAGTGCTTAAAAATAGCGTTTTGAAACAACAAACATCGATCGCCGGATCCGTTCTCTAAAACCCTCGGTTGGTGCATCGTACGATGCGCATCAGGGGCAAAATCCGGCAGCCGCTTACAAATCTTGTGGCACCACCGTGTTATGAACAGTTACAATGACAACAAATTTATAATTTCGGGTGTCCCTATTCGTTTCTAGATTACTGTAGTTAAGGAATCGAAAATGATTAAAAACTTCTCCTTTTTTATTTTCTTTCGTGGTATTTAAATTTTTGACAAATAGAAATTATTTGATAAAAAATAAAGTTTCTTTTGTATAGTAAGTTTCTTATGCGTAACCAACTGAAGTGCGCAAATTTTGTCATCCGTTTCAAATATGTTGCTGGATAAAGCTATTGACTCTTTCATTTCGCCTAACGGTAAACTGTTGTTTTTTTCGTAAGCACTGTAATGAAAGCACTGTTTAAATTTGCTAAATGTCGACGAAGGTGAATATGCCTTTAAATGTCAAATAATTTCACTCTCCTTATCTTTCTCTTGTAGACAATTTGCAAGCAAGCACCGTACTCGTCGGAGCTGGACGCGATTACAGAGCGCGAGCGATGCGACTACGCACAGAAAATTACCTATCAGATGGCCCGCTCCGGGACGGCGCCACGCATGATACGCGTTTATGCGGACGGTATATACGATCTTTTCCACCAGGGACACGCCAGACAGCTAATGCAAGTGAGTAAAACGCACCGCCCCGCAAGGAGTAAGAATCATAAGTGTCAATCTTGTTTCGTTTCGTTCGTAGGCCAAGAACGTGTTTCCCAACGTCTACCTGATCGTTGGTGTCTGCAACGACCAT
The DNA here is from genome assembly GCF_943735745.2 of Anopheles bellator. Lineage (NCBI taxonomy): Eukaryota > Metazoa > Arthropoda > Insecta > Diptera > Culicidae > Anopheles > Anopheles bellator. Next base: position 45,859,270 of record NC_071286.1, read on the forward strand.
CTGACCCACAGCCGAAAGGGACGAACAGTCATGAACGATGAGGAACGCTACGAAGCCGTGCGGCACTGTCGCTACGTCGATGAGGTACGTTACACCAGTTCACCGGAGAACAGGCGCAATTGAAAATCGGGCCAGCATGTGGCGAATTCCCTTGCCTGGGGCGCAAATTGACGCGATTAGCCTTTCGTTTCCAGAGGCCAAGTGCGCTTGCGGCCTTTTTTCGGTGGCACAATGTGGCCGGAAGTGATCACGATTGAAAAGAATTGAACAAAATTGCTCAATTGAACGGAATGGTGAAGAAAAGGCCTTCTAGCCGTTCGACCGTGGTGCTGCTGCAAGCGCGTTGCAGTCGTCGTCAATTGGCTGCTTGCGGGCTGTGCAATAGTTCTGCGTCAACTTTTAAATTGCTAGCAAACGAAGTGGTCTGTCATAGTGTAAAACCCAGCGTGTTGGCACATTTGTAGCGTGATTGACATTTCTCATAAATTCCTGGAAGCTCGTGGGCATAATTTAATGCAAGGATGACGAAATGATGTTCGCGATTAGTCGCGACACTGTTATGTTGTGGCAAAGTCAAAGCAACATTTCGAAATTATTAAATTTTTCTCTTGCTTTTTCCCTGTTTCAGATTGTGCGCGATGCACCTTGGGAGCTAGATGATGAGTTTATCGAAAAGCATAAAATTGATTTCGTGGCCCACGATGAAATACCTTACAGCACGGACGACTGTAACGACGTGTATGCCAAGATTAAGGCACGCGGCATGTTTGTCGCGACTGAGCGCACGGAAGGTGTTTCTACGTCCGACATTGTGGCGCGCATTGTAAAGGATTACGATATTTATGTCCGAAGAAATCTGGCCCGCGGCTATACGGCCAAGGAGCTAAACGTGTCCTTTTTGTCCGAGAAGAAGTTCCGCTTCCAGAACAAGATGGTGGAGCTGAAGGACAAGGTGCGCAAGGGAACGGACGACATCATCAGCAAATGGGAGGAACGGTCTACCGATCTTATCAAAACGTTTCTACTGATGTTCGGCAAGGAGCGAATCTCAATGTTTCTGTCCGACTCGAAGCAGATGCTACGTTCAGCCCTCAGCCCGCCCGGTAGCCCCGAGCACAGTCTACACGGCGAGGACGACGACGATGACGACGGGGAAGAGGAAGAAGATCCAGAGAGTCCGAACTCAGTGTTGGATTCGCCACCGAGCAAGCGCTCGAATGTGCTGCTCCGTGGTTCCGTCGCCGTGGTTCCGATCGACGACGACAACGAGGAAGACGAAGATGACGATGAAGCGTACCTCGATTCGCGGTCACGGCCTACCTCCAGCTACAATATCGCGATGATGGCCAGTGGTGCAGCCGGTGGTGTTGGAGCCGTTGGTGACGGCAACAATAGTTTGGTCGGAGGTGGTTCCCGAGGCTTCAAGAATCGCCACTAGAGTAGCAAGCAAGCAAAAGGACGTTACAGCACGCCGCATATTTTGCCGAGGTGTAGAATAAACGAACTAAGCATGCACCCAGAAACATAGAAGCGATGCAGCGGAAACAGAGGCAAACCTACCTACCAACGGGAAAAGCGGTTTGCGGGACTCACGTTCCACATGTGCTGGATTGGGGACATGTGGATGTGGGCTGTCCTGCCCACGATCGCCCGCCGCCAAAACCTTACGACGTTGTTTTAGGAAATGATTAGTACGATGGCAGCCTGTAAATGGCGGCGTAATCCCATTAAACAAAATCGTCCTTCCATCACCCGCCGACAGTGCAAGGCCGTGGTTGCAAGGACTGTGCAAAACACTTTAGTAAAATTGTTAAGCCGACCGGGCAGCGATTGGTTAGTGCACTACGTTCCAAGAAAAGGGCAGAAAGCGAAACGAATTTTTCTGTGGCGGCTTTTGCACGGAACGTTTCTGAGATTGCAGATGTGTGTTACGTGTACAAGCATTGTTTGCCAAGGGACAAGGGCAGAAACGCTGGACTGCTAGCTGACTGTAAAACTAAAAAAAGAACAGAAGTCTTAGGCTTACATAACAATGGAGGCATGGATGAGATAAACTGAGAAGGGGCGATGGGCTATACACTAAATTATTAATCTAGCGGACAAACGCTGTTCTATTTATTCTATATTTTTGCGGTCTGGTGTGCTTTGGGGAGCGGAGGGCGCGGTTGCGAAACCCCAAATGTGCGGGAAAGTGTTGGGAATGAAATGAAAACCCGAAACACGAACCTTTCTCGTCGTTATGCTTTTTTAGTAAATTGTGTCTTCAAAATTGTTCTGTTTGCTATGGTGTGAAAGAAGTGTCAGTGTATGGTGTGCGATATGGCAATGAAATGAGACGTACACTACACCGGAGCACCCGATGCCGATGTTTTGCGCGGTTTTACTGATAAATGTGATAAACCAAATATCTCATGGATGTTTCTTGGTCTTTCTACGCGTTGCTTGTAGTGTTCATGGAGTTCGCTTGGTCTGTGGATTGCGGTAACGAAAAACTTGAAAACAAAACTGTCTGCGTTATGAGTTTTTCATATTTACTTGGACTGGAGTTAGAAATATATTTCTAACTCATTGAAAACATGCATTGCTACATTGCTTCATTCAGAAGGATTGGTTTTTGTCTGCGTAACGCACCGATAATTCTTGCTAAGAAAAGTAAAGCGTGAGAGGAGTGAAAGAAAATATAACTAATCATCAAGCATTCACACGGTTTTGAATCCTGTTATAAACACCCTAACGACCCAAAGTATAGTATTTTGAATCCTCACATTCCGCCACACAAGCGAAGAGGAATACAAAGAACCGCTATTCAATAACCTAATGCACTTTCAAAACACTCCGTCGCCGTGGCATTGTAAGATCAAAGTTAACTCTAGAAGAACAGTAAGCTTGCAAATGTGGCGCTCACTGTCGCTGTGCCGAGATGGGTTGCGTGTCTGCGCTCCGTTTTAACAACAGAACTGAAATTGTTGGTTAGTTCGTAAACCGCCGGAACGATTAGGAATAGGGAGAGTAAACTTGTAGCGTAAGATTCAGGAAGAGATTAAGCTGTGTGCTAAGCTCTCAAGTTATTTCTTATTGTCTGCAGCTTTCAGCCAAATGCTGCGCAAGTAATGTTGGCACTAAATTATGGAAGTAGAAAACGACCCCGAAGAGAGTACGGTAGGTACCCACCCTATAACGCTTCGATGGGACCGAAACACAACACGGAACAAATTAAAACCGAAGCAAATCATGTTACACCAACACTTATTATTCGCCTAGTGCATAGTTTTCTGGGAAATAATGGAACAAAATGAAAAGAAATAAAACAAACAATAAACATTCTTGTAGCGATGAACAATTGACGTAAACTATCTTTAAACATCCGCAACTGTAAACAAAGACCGAGGCAGGGATGATCGGTAGCAGAATCGTAAAGAGTATAGAAATTGAATCAAGGAATAAATTACGTCTCAACAGCAGTACCACTTTTCGTTGCATTTCGTTGTTTTGGCATTGTACGGGCTCGGCTTTATGATTAATCTTCTGTTTATATTGACGATTCATTCAATCAATCGCTTTTAGTTGTTCTAGTTCGATAACAAATATATTTTATTATAACTTATCTCGAGAACTGTAAGTATACTATGTTAAGGTCATTATCGATCGATCGATCGATAAGCTTATCGATTGCATTTGTGTTTTGTTTGATTGTTTGTTGTTAGTGAGCACACTGCTCTCTAACTTATTTAATTTAATTTAATTTTATTTAACTCTATTCTAACCAATTCTAGTCGACGCCGCACTGCTGAAGGTTGATGCGACCATCGAGTACATAATCTTCGGGTCGACAAAGACGAGTAACAAGAAATTAGCGCCACAATCGACAAAGTGCAGCTTGCGCGATGCTGTTGTTGATGCGCCAAAAATTGTTATCAAAAATTATTTGAATTACAAATAGCTCGTTTTTCTTTTAACGAAGTATACCTGACACTCAGCAGAAAACGGTCAAATTTTACGATCGTAGACAAGAGAAAGCAGTAACGAGAAAGGGAAACAAATAGGATTTGGGCATATGGTTGTGATGGGATTGTTTTTCGCGTGCTTTGGCAAAACAACCGCTCTCCGCACAAATCGATCGGTCGTAAAGGCATCATAAAGCATCCGCGTGCTCTGTCTAGCATAAACAGGAATAAATTTCACATAAGACGTTCCGGTCTAATATTGCATTCTGCATTGCTTCGCGTGCAGTCGCTTAGAGTGTCCGGAAGTGGAAATTCGTACTACAGACTAAACCAGAAAAACACTTTTTAAACTGACGAAGCATTCGATGCTCCCACGTGGGGAAACTAAAAAGCACGCGCTTGATACGCCATTCCGACATTTGCGCGGGAAACACGAAGTTCAACCGAAGGGCCGAGCGAAACCGAACCACGTTCGCCCCGATAACGAACGACGAACGGCGGACTCGTTCAGCCGATGTTAGTTCACTTTCGGCGCGCAAAACGTCCGGTTCGGTGCCTTCCGGTTACGAGTGTCCGGAGCCAAAGGGTTTGTTGGTCGGTAGCGCTCGCCAAACCAACACTCGTGATCGTTTCTCGATTGTTGCGTCGATCAATATTGGCTCAGATCGGTGCGCTGGATCGAGTGCTAAACGTGTCGAACACGCCGGCCAGCGGCCAGCCATGTATGCTGCTTCCCATCTGGTCGCTTCCGATCGTTGTTTGATTTGTGCAATCGCTAAAACAAACCCAATTGTGTTTTGACCCGGTGGCTGCAGCGGGGGCTGATGAGTCGCTACAAGATGCGATGCAAGTGCGGTGAACGTGCGAAACTCGAAGGAACAACGTTACAAAATGGCCACATGGCAGCGATACACCGTTGAAGTGGGGGGCGATGAGTGGTCGCAGTTTGTTTTGAACCTGTAGTCACGGTGCAAATTTGCCGTTGTACCGGCATCCGACTTCTTCGCTGGGATTTTCCGCTTCTTAAAACAATTTCATCACTTCCAGCACCGTACCGTCTAGGAGGCCGTGGTTTCCAACGTATTGGTGCGACGCGAAGATTGATTGGTGCCAAAGTGTCACCGAGCTGCAACAAAATGGCGGATCGTTTCGAGTGATAAGCGGTGACAGGGAGGCGAATTTTCCGACTCATTAGTCTCGGGTGCCGGAGCTGTGTGCTGCTGGTAGGGAAGATATCCGGTTTTCCGTTGTGTCAGTTGTTCAGTTGTTGGAAAAGTTGAAAAGTTCATCAAATGGCAGTAGAAGCCAATTAAACTATTGTTAGTGTACAGTGTGTTGTAGCTCATCGGTGTGATGGCGTTTAACGGTAGAGAACCGTAAAAACTGGGCACCGAGCGCAATTGTGGAACGATCTTTCGGAAGTCTGGTAAGTGGCCCTCTCAATCATTAGCGAAAAGCAAATGAATAAATGCAAACTTCTTCACCAGAGGACTTGTGTCTTCCGGTGAAGATGACTTCTTCTTTACCGGAACGGCCACCTCTTGTGCCCGTCGCTTGCAGGAGCGTAATCCGTACGGACCGGCGCAAAGCCATCAGCCAGAAAGACCGGTTTTATGGCCACGAGAGCGGTTTTCGGCAGTAAAACATGGAACATTTTGGGTATTCCAGCTTCCGTTTGTTTGTGTGCCTCGGCGCAGTTGTTTTGTGCGTTTGCCAACAACATGCCCCTCTAACCCGGGATCTCCAGTTTTCTATGCGAATCGATCACACCGAACGGGTGTCGGAGACGTTGTACGGTTTTGATGTGGCGAGCGAATGTGTTTCCGATCGTCTCCGTCGGTCGGTTTCGAGTAGCCGTCATAAAATTTTTATGTTTCCAGAAAACGGGTTCCGGGGTCTGCGTTAGAAGCGTACATCGTCCTGGGCTGGTTAAGGCTCATCCGGTGGATGATTATTGCATCAGTTTGGTTGCCCCTTGGTCGGGGACGAAGAAAATTGAATTTCGGTGGGAAACCTCAAGTAGCATTTGATAATGCAATGATGAACCGATTTGTCAGGTGCCGTTACCTAAGGGGCCTGTCTTGTTGAGGCAGAGGGCTTGAGGGCTTAAGTTTAAAAGCTTTAGTTGAAAAATTAGGTTTATTAAAAATGTAAAGAACAACAACCTGTTTGTGCCGTTTTAAATATCGTCACAATAAGTTCGCTTCTGTGCCAGAGTTGTGAGCTTAAGTCTTCTCATTGCTTGTGAATCAATGCGTAGTAAGATGTTGTGTCGTAAACATGTCTTTTATGGGCTGTGGGCAATAATTACCGCTGCAGTGTGAAATCCTTGAAAATAACACTAACGAGCACGGGAACTACAGAGAGAATTGCCCTGCCCTGCACTGAGTCAGTCAGTGAATTACTTGAAAAGCAACAAACAACCTACCGAACAGCATTCATCACGAAGTAACAAACAAGAAATAGTACATGAATAACAAAGACAGATGAAAAAGAGTAAACCGAATAATAGAACAATCAGATTGAAACCGATTTTAGTTGCACCAGGCCACGTATCTAATTGTGAACAGTACTATGTTAAATCTTTATTGCCCAGCATTGGGGCGGCCCAAGTGAAACTCGCCTTTTCGTGTTTCGTTCGAAATTCCCTTCTGGAGTTGTAGGTTTTAATTAACTCTGGGTTGGGTTTTGCTTTCTTTTTCGTTTCGCCCCGGCACTACCAGTGGATCAGATTTGCATCGCGTTACTTACGGTAATGTGTTTTGCAAAACTCGGACAGCGGTCCACCATCGTCCACCAGCTGACCCCTCCACTGACGTGTGTTTGTTTCGTGTAACGATTTTATTACTGCAGATGCTGCTGTTCAGCAAACAATTTTATAATTCATTTCACTTTCTCCCGGCCAGATTGGGTCCTCTGGCTGAGGCTCAGCATTAAATAAAAGCAAAATATTTTGCAAACTTTTACTACCGACCCTCGGCATACATGAGACCGTCGGTAGGGACGGAATTGTGAGCATGGTGATTCATGTTTCAAATATCCCTTTTAAGCAGGAAGGGCACATTTTATGGATTTGACCATTTGGTTTCCATTACATTCACAGCTCTGCAAGCTTTTGGAGTCGTTTCATTGTTATGCGTTCTCAATACTTTGGAGTTTGAATGATTTTTCGTCGAACGTTTTCGTGGCGCTGCTCTTCAATTGCTGTGTGATAAGCTGTTGTTAGTAATAGTGTCACAAGACATTCGTAGAGACTAACGCAAAGATATAAAACTATCAATCCGCAGTAACTTTTACTCGAACCCGGGTTTTAAAATGCCATTGAGCTTAATGCAAATATTCCACCATTATTGGCAACTGTTTAAAATTTGTTAAGACTTGTGATTTTGTGATTGTTTTAACCTTGTTTTATCCTTGTTTGATCGAAATCGATGGACGAATTATAGTGCTAACTAAAACTAGCTAACTCAAATCAACGCATTCTGTTAATATTATTTCCTTGTATGCTAGCTCGGTGGTTATGATTCAAAAACCACATTTGCTCCCCAAGCTTCTCAAATGAATGATTTGAGCCGTTTGTTAATGTTTCAACCTGCAGTTTACTATTTATAGCACACCGTATCATTCAACCAATCGGACAAAGTTTCGATAGCATACACGATCCGTTAAAGACTTTCCGCCAAGGCTTGAAATCAGTACAAACCATTGCCAGGAAACGCATCAAGATTGAAACCAACAAAATGCATTTCGTACCCCGTCTAGTCCATTGCGCATCAGCATTCTTCTGGTTGGACGAATGGTAGTGCACATTCCAAAATGCATTTGTGGCTGAGAGTTGCTTTCCTATTTTTACCATAACGTGAGGGTAGGATAGCCAACGTGAGGGTTCCTTCTACGCTACAATCTTCGACTTGTTGTACTTTACGAGTAGCTTATTAAACTTCTCATTTTACTTAAGCATGATTGTTAAGAGAGTATTTTTATTAATCGAACGCATGATAAAAATGTGAAATAATCAAAGTTAATTAATTGCAACAAAGGGCACTGTTTTAAGGCTCGATTCAAAATGGTCTCCAATACAATAGCTCTTCAATATAATAAAAATAATGCTACCATTATGCTTCGAACGGGGCTGATTCGCTGATGTACATAGCCCCATTGTTCAGGCTCGCGCATTTGCATATTCTCGCCACACGCGTGGTAGCGAACATTTCAATAGAGTTTGAAGCGAAATGTAATTACAAACAATCGTGTGGCTGCCCCGTCCCAGAAGCTACCGCCGAAAGGGCTGGCCTCGCAGCACATTTTCCTATAAATAACACAATTATTGTGAGAAAACGGCAAAAAAGAAAATGGAAAAGTACAGAGGAAACGGGAATACTGCCCACCGATAACTGCGAACCACTGCGCCAGAAGTAGGAAGCGCAGGCCTTCGATCGGTTTCGAGCACAATCCTGATCCGGTCCTGTTCGAGTGCGGGCAGAAACGCGCGGAGAAACCGGGGCCCGCTGGTTCCCGTCGGTCACCGGGTTGGAGTTCCGCTGGGCAAATATTTTCTATTAATAAACGTCAAATGCATTTGGCCACCGTCGCGGGGGGCCCGCTAGCAGTTCCGCAGTGGAGTCGTTCGGTTGGGGTTCCGGTGGGGAGCGATACCTCTCCCACCCTGGTCGCACCACGGCCCGTCGACCACGGCCGTGAGAAGATCAATCAACCTTCGCCATTACTTCATCCGTGGACTCGGGTCTGGGCCGGCTCACGGCGGCAACAGGTTGCGCTTCGCCGACGTTTTGGTCAGTGCCCGTGGCCGTGTGGCTAGTCTGCGCCATGCTTGTGTGTGCGATTGTCTATTTTCCTATCGGTTTTACAAATTGCCATTAGGATAGGTCAAGGGTGTTTCTGTATTTTTTTTTTCTGAACAGCCAAATGGCAAGCCAAGCCGCTGGCGGGTTTCCGTCACAACCGGATGTGGCGGTCACCTGACCCCTCCGAAGGTGGACACTTTTTTGGCCCGAGGATGCCCCCAGGATAGGATCAGTTGGTCGCTCGGCCCGTGTGAAAGTTTTGAAGTCAGGTGATTGAAACCATGCCGGAAAATGCGTTGCCAGTACGCCCCACTGGGTTGGTGGGTTTGATGTTTTTCTGAAAATTTCTATCCGCTTGTGTCGGTTGAAATACGTCTTAAATGGTCAAGTGATTATTTTTTATTACTATTAGAACGGGACAGCTGCACCAACTATAGCAATAATAATAACGGGACAGCAATAAGCACCAACTAAAAGTTTTGCACTTAAGTTGATAAACTGTCCCTTTAGAGCTCGCGGTCGCTTAGAAACCGATCAATTGGGGCAGCGTTTACAATCTATGGACGAGCCACACTCTAGTTGGTTAATATAGTAGAAATAAAGTATTATAGTAAAGAAAAGCACAGTATTTGGCAGACTAATCTTAAACATAGGCTTTTAAGCACTGCTTTTCTCGTTATTTACTTTTATGCTTTCCTTGCTGTTGGCTTTTTGCGTCTAATGGTTTTCTTTCGTAATTTTTATGGTTAAATTAGAATATCGATTAATGAAAATAGTTGAAACTTGTAGGACTTGTTTAGAATCATGGCTTGCATCTGGGCGGCTTAACATAATCGAAGTCAAATACGCCTAAAGATATGCAACTGGCTAAATAGTACTTCCTGTCCTGCACCTGTTCCGGTACCGTGTTGGCCACGTTCCGCTCCACTTGTGTCAAACTAAACCATTTCTAAAACCTAGACGAAAGATAAATATTGTGAGAAAAGTGTAAGGCAATGATCACGTTCAATACATTGCCTTACTGGGTTAATTGGTGATCATTATGTTTCCCTAACGAGAAATCGGCTGCCGATCGAAATTGTATCATGCATTTCCGTTCTCGGTTTGTGTATTCCATAACCACAACACACACACACATACTTACCTCAGCACAATCACTACCGGGACTTAACTAATATGGAAGAAATTGAGTCAGAGCGGTTTTGCATATATTTCTAGTACCTATAAATCTTAAGTTATGCCGGTCGGGTTCGTGGGGTAGGCCACGAAACAGATGGTCCCAAACTTTGGCACAATTCCTATATTCTTTCCAATCCCCACCAAACTTTGACAATCGTTAGTGTTTTGGTGAGGGTCACTTGGGACATATTAGCTACTCGCTCACGTCCCGAAACTGCACTGAACTCGTGAAGATGAGTAAAATTTTTGTTTTATCACCACTTTTTTCTTCGTCTTCCGTGGATTGCGTTGGGTAGTCGAAGGAAATCCAAAAGCATTTTTTAGGGTCTTAGAATCGCACCTTGAGCCACCTATGACCGAACTAACGCTGATGCGAAAGTTGCCCACATTTTTAACACTTTTCCTGGCCGCGGAGCTTCGGACACCATTTCGATGCAAACTTGCTGAAGTATCACCGTTCATAAATCATACTTTCCGCTCTGCGCTCAGTCTGCATACGGCTTCTTGGGCATACGGTGCTTGGCGGCACGGCGGCTGATAGGCTACCGATGCCTGACCGCCCTCCGGAGGGCTAATCTGGCACTCACTAAATTATGCCCGAAAACGGAGAAAAAACCCATCCGGGAAGGTAGAGCCGGCCGAGTCATCACGGACCAGGGAGCACGGACCATTACAAAGCATTTACGCTCCGGAGTGTCATCCACATGGCTGGCGGACCCAACCCCCCGAAACCGAACAGCCGAACCACTTACCTTTTCAAACAGACCACCGGGACGAACCCGACGGGAGATTGAAGTACACTGAAAAGCGCCAACGCGCGTTGGTGGTTGGCGAAATTGAATATTTATGTTAAAACTTGCGCACCGTCCGCACGTCCCGTCCGCTAGGTGGCGCTAGCCGTCGCTTCCGGGGGTCGACACGGCGGTTTGAGGTTTGGCGCAACACCCCAGCGTCTCGGTGAGTTCAATAAATCACTCGACACGCAAAGTTTTTCGCCAAGTCATCCGTCGCGACTCGCCGCGTCAGGGATGGGCTTCCCCTATGCTGCCCTTTCCGGCCCATGCTTCCGGCCGCCCGGAGGTCGCCAGAGTTCATTGGGCGGAGAGTCGGACGTTTTAGACACTGCTTCCAAGAGCGTTTGCCTTGTTTAGCTTTTTTTGTCGGGTTCTGTTTTATTGTTTGGCGCTATTGGGCTACCGTGAGCACGTAAGAATCATCCGACATCGATCGCAGAAGGATGAACCCAGGCGAAGAGTTTTGAATAAGTGGCCTTCTTCCCGGCAAAACACATTAGTATTGGAAAGCCGTATGTTAAGCGCATATGTGCGCCGAATGCAAATAAGTGAACAAATTTTGGAAAGCCAAAAGAATGAGTAACATTATAAGCAGCACGCTCTATACTCAAACTAATCAACGTGAAAAATTTACATAAAAAGTTTACATAGAACTTTCAATGGTTCAAAGGCTATATTGAGTGGTTGGGTGGTTCGAAAAGTTCTGCTTATTTTCCCATGCTAATTACTTGTTCTAGCATACTGCCCAACTCAATTATCATTTTGTTGACTGATCGAAACGGCTCTACGATCAGATGATCATCGTTGGGAGCGGCTCTGGGATGAAGCAATTGAGAGCTGAACTTAACCCCCGAAACGCACCATTCGCCATTGCGTTCGTTGGGTGTCATCCGATTCGTACGATCGTAAAGGTGTCTAACTACTTTATGACTCATTCCTCGAACCGATACTATAGTCGCCGTCAGCAGTCCATCGCATGGGCACTCGGCTAATTGACGCTTAAGCAAATATTGGTCCCCATATTTTTTATGGTACGACCAGGAATGACTCGAGGCATGTTTTACTTTTATTTGCGGTAATTTACAGCCACCTGGCCAGTCGGAACATCCGGACGCCGGTGTTGTCGGAACAACAATTTTAATTAACGTCAATATTTAAGATGGTCGCTAGGTTAGTGATTTAAAGCAATGGTCGATTAATCGGTGGGCAATATTTATGTTTATCCTTATCAACGATTCACTGTAAGAATTGCTAGTAGTTTGCGAATTTAGTTATAATATTAGTTATAATTGTTAGTTGACTTGTCTACGTGAACTCGAGCTTGACCGTTATTAGAGAATTAATTAAATCCAATTATCTCATAGTTTTTTAATTTTAAATGCTACGAATCAATTCGATCTAGAATCCGAATGGTACCGCGTACCAAGCTTACGAAGATTGCGCAGATACAGCAGATGCACACATATGGAAAGCACGTAATAATCGAAACCATAATACGGTTACTGTATTTATAACAAACACTGAACCAAACACTTTCCACGGCCACGTTTTTAATTTTAATTGGAAGCAATTTGCATCCCATGGCGGCAGGATGGAAACTATTACCACCACCCTGGCGCAAACAGTGCCAGCGTCCCAGAGGAGAGGGCTCGTTAAAATCCGCAACTTCTAATCTCAACGCCCGCAACGCAATTTAAACCCATCGCACTGCGCAATGACTATCCTGTGCTCGCGTTTATTGGACGCCCTCGAGCTTCCGAGCTACCGTTAAACGGTTAGCTACGTCGTTCCGAGCGAAAGTTGAGACTGTCGTTAAAATAATAAACAACCCTTTCAGGTTAAATCCGTCGCCGGGTGTCCGCCGGTTGGGTGTGCACAAGAAGATAGTTTTGCGTCCGTCTTCTACTTGCACTGCATCGGAAGCCTTCTTGCGGGTCTGTTGCTACAGATCCATGAAAGTCAATGGGCGGGATAATATATTTACAAGGATATACAAATATATCAAGCTACCTAGCGAACGTCACAGCGATTTTCCTGAAAGGAATTGTTTTGTTGTAAGATTGTCATGTTCATCCTCGAATAGACTAATGGTTAGGGGCTTTATTGTCCTTTTATATAAGAATTATTTTCTTCTTTGAATTAAAACTCATGTGCTTAGCAACAAAATCATTAACTTAAGTATTTAGGCATTAGTAGCTTGGGGCGAACCCCTGGTATTTTGTTATAAAACTAACGCAGCTGAGTACGAACATGATACCTTTTTACCGTACCTTTTACTTTCTTTGTTTATTTAGCGTCCTGTATTGTTTCTAGAAACTATACCAATATAATTCGAAAATCGAAACCAGTTTGTTTACAAAATGGTTCATCAATCAGAGAAAAACTTTCGTAAAAGGAACTTCGTCCTCTTGAGTAAAATACGCTCGGTACCAGCGCCTGATATTTTGCTCCCAGGCAAAAAATCAGTTTGTAAAGGTCGAATTCGATTCAATATATCGTAATGTTCAAGCGCCAATGTTCAAGGTAATCGTTTAAATCGTTTATCCTTCCGCAACACGGCCTGGCAAAGGTCCGGCATCTGACGAATGTTCTGCCAAATGCCACTGTTGGAGTTCATCGTCGAAAAAGTGGCACAAGTCCAGACCTGGCCAACCTGTGCAATACCTGAGCACGGATCAGGCCATTCGTGTGACAACCATAATTTAATTCCGAATCTTCGGGACCCCCGTAGAGTGGAGTTTGCCATTTATCTCCACGAACGTGCGCCGTGAATTGGAAACGGTTCGAAAACACATTTTCCAGTAGTTTGATTTTTGAACACTGCTTGGCGATGCACAGCCGTCTGTCGGCTCCCCCCAGCGGCAGTGGCCACATGATTCGTTTTTGTGGGTGACCACTCTGTAACCCGCGTGGCCGCGGCCACTTCAATCCGAGACCAGTCCACCAGCCATAATTCCACTTGATTCATGGTGCCATAAATTTTCGCAAACCCCAACAGGGCGCGCGATCGACGATGTAGATAAGGACACGCCCGGGCCTGGCTGGTGGCCCTCCAGCAAAGCACCCCAATAGGCGGCGGGCACCGAGGACGCCGCAAACGCGGCAACCGGCCGTCGGCCGAGGAAAACATTGTAAATGTAACGTTGAAGAGTCGACAAACGGCGCGATGTACGGCGTAAGCGGGGTTGCCTCAATAAATGTTAGCTTTGGGTTGGTCGAACCGTTCCGTTGGGTTTGTGTCGCTAACAAAGCACCCGGCGTGTAAATAGTGAGGCCCGATCAAGGGCGCGTAAATGCAGTTTCACGTTCCGAAAGTGCCACTTGTTGAAAATGGTACGGAACCGCCACGTTTGGGGGTCACTCGCGTTTCGCGTTTTCCCTTAAAAGTGTTCTCCCGGCGATCGGTGGCGATGTAACGGCGTGGACGTGGTAATGGCCATCCACTTGACAACAGAGGTGCTGTGACGATTGCTGGTTGAGAGGATAAACTTTTGCCCACCTTGTTAGCACCTACTGCTGGCGAGTGGCCAACGGTCGATGTCGGTGTCGATGGGATGTCGAGTAATTTGTTCAATTTCCAATTGCCTTCAGTGCAAACGTGAATCACTTGCCGACGGGTGAATCCATCTGCTACAGCACCGTAAACTGCGCTTCATCTCCGTGCATCGTCCTGGTTCGTGTGAGTGATGAAAGGATTTCACCAAGGCCCGGAATTATGGTCGGTAGAAACTAGCGGTGCCATCGATGGTTTTACTCGGGGGTCGAGCCAAAGAAATTATGAATGCGTGAGGCATACATCTCGTTGTGGAAAATCTTGGTGATCAAAATCCTCCACACACCGGGAACGGAAATTTCGGAACATAAATTTCGTAACATGCAAAGCGTCAAAATTACTTTGTCTTATATGAGTTTCTATCTTGGTGATTAACTAACATGTTTACCTTATATACATTTTTTTATACGAGACTCATAACAAGTAACGGGACTTGAAAGTATTATTAGTATATGTGTCCATTAACTGTCTGGTGTTTATCCAGTAGTTTGTAATGGATCACTCCGAGCTGATTCCACCATTTGCCCCAAGAAAACATTCAAATACAGGGTTCTTTTCCAAACTAACGTTCTTTTTCATTTGGCTTAAAAAAACGGGTTAATATTTTCGATACTTGAACATTTATTTGAAAGGTTGATTCTACAATTTTTTTAAATGAAAAACAATTTTGGTTAATTGTCCATCAGGATTGCATTGACTACTACTGTGGAATGAGCTTCAATGAAATGTGCTTTTCAAATATCACGACCTTCAGGAAAGGTTCAAAGAAATCTTTGACCTTCAGGATGGGAATTCCCATTTAGCTCGGGAACTTTGTGAAAATTTGTCAATTATATTTATTGTTCACATTTTGAGAATCACACCCACACGCGCACTGCATGGCTCTGACATCGTGCGAATGTTTGAGATTAAGACGAAATGTAGGCGAAACTTGGTGCACCTTGCATTCGTTCGCATCAGACTCGTCCTTAACCGTGCGAAGCTGATTTGAGTCAGGCCCTTCAGCCTGAAGCGCCGGACGGTGATCGGGGCCTCGGGATATAAATATCAAATTTATACTGATTTATGTGCACCCAAAGCACTGTGGCCAGCGGCAGGCTGCTGCCGGCAGGCAGAGAAAATTATTATGTAAAAACGTTATTCCAACATCATCGCCTCCGAAGACGAATTGTGATGATTGGATACCATTTTCTGGCACTGTCGGCAATGTGACAGGCACCTCCAGGCGGGCTATGCAGTTTTTGGGGCCTTCCTGACTTCCTGACAGGAGGTGTGAAGCAGCTCCAAGCCGAAGGATCTGCGGTTTGACGATGGGATATGATTAAATTTTACGAAATCCCTCCCAAGTGGGCCCAAGCGTTGCGCTCGGCACACCAAGGACCTTGGCATTGGCAACCCGGAAACCACCCCGCAGCGCTGTCGAAATGTATGTGCCCTCGAAATGTATCGTGGTGGTCGACGTCGTCGACAGACAATCCCGAGCGGGTTTCATGCACAATTGCTCTCTTTCTCCACGGGACCATGGTTGGCGTCGGCCAAAGTGCTGAACTAATTAAAAGGCGTGACGTCGATTGTGGGGACGCTCCCCGGGAAGATCAAACCGAAAGCCTCTGACTAATCGATCCGCTTATCGTAGTACTGCGACCTGCGTCACGGCACCTGGAAAGGTCATACGTCTGGGCTGGGCTGGTGTGCGTAAACTGTACACACATCAGAGTACCAGACAGGACCAGCTGTTTGCAGTGCTTTCGGTGCGTGCCTGCCGGAAGTGGAATGTACGCAGGGTATAATGCGATGGCGAGACCTGTGAGTGAACCGAAACAGTATGCATTGCGGATGAAAGTCGACTCGACTGTCATTCGCATTGGACACGTCTAGCATTTCAACGTCCAGAGCGTTGAACGAACGCAAGGATGTTCCAGGAGCGTGGAGTTTTGTGACACAAATTTCGGTGCGCCCAACCCGGCGCACAAGCCCCCTGAAGGTCGTGTGCGTAGCTGATAGCCTACATTTAGGGGCTACTCTTTATTGGGCGATGTAATAAAATCACCAGAAGACAAGCACTAAGGATATAAAACAGCGAAACATCTGCCCTTATGTGTCTATGTTGCTATTTTATACAAAGGCTCTTTTTTTAAAGGCTGCTTTTGCTTGACTTTTTTACAGTTCTGTTCAATCATTTGTAAGGAAACTCTGTGAAATGTTACGGTGGTTCTCAACGAAGGAAGCTCAAAACAAACCTTGAACGCCTAGTTAGAGCATTGTTCGGGCCACAGGAAACTACCGTTAAAAGTCGGTAACTCTAACGTAAAATAACGGTTTCCTGTATGTTAAGCTAGGATCATTGATATACATTTTGAAAAGATTAGTCTCGCTTTATGATTGATCCATTGCTCGTTTTTTTTTACAAAATTCACCATCCCAGACCGAACATGTCTCTCGGGGGGCCGCTCGAACCATGTTACGCGCGTCGGTTGCGATTTGTTGCAGACAGCAATTTTCTGCCCGATTTACAATTCATAAAACATTCCACCGAGAAGCTGAGTCGGGCCGAGAATGGCGCACGAAAGTGAAAAGACGTCTGGATTGCGGGCACTTGCCGGTCTAGCGTGACACGTCTGAAACCCGCGTGCTAGTGTTAGTAGTACACGGAGCCCTCACGGACACGGCTGGCTCGAACACTCGAACGTGCCGCTCGGGTGACCGGGCCGGTCCATCGATGGGGCACGCTTCTTGGAGATGTTGCTCTTAGCTAACCTATGCCTTCTCCACGCCACACGATCTGACCTTTCGTGACGGTCAAATCCGCAACGCGTGGCCACGACGAGCAGCATTCCTTCACGTGCCGATTAGAATCTGCAGACGGGCGCTGCATACGGATGGAGCATAATTTAATTCGTGCACGCGTAACACTCGCCGAGAGGATCCTCGCAGACGCTGGCTGGCGCGATTGGCGGTGATCGGAAGGAAATAGCCATCATGGGGACCGTCATCTTCATCGCCCCGATAATCATATTCTTGTCGCATTCGAAGCCGTGCTCTCCGTCCCGAAAAAGAGCGCTTCGGAGGACCGCCCGACCCGGTCGGTTGGGAAATTGTTTTCATTTTCCACTTTCGGCTGATCTGCTTTGGCCCGCCGGAAGGTGGTGACGGGCCTCTGTGGGCAATTTGTCAAACTTGGCAGGCTTGGCAGTCCGTCCCCAGGAAAGTCGGCAGGAACACATACAGATGAAGTCAGCCGTGCCGCGTAGTAGATTGAGTAGAACCGATTTGAAAGTAGACAATAAACCGGAGGAGCAACTTCATTACTTCATTACGGGCACCAGCAATGGTAGCCGCCGTTAAACGGGAGTTCCGGTTGCGTTGGCACACGGCACACACGAGGCCACCAGCGGGGCGCCCGTTTGCATAATGTATGTTGTTTTGAACTTTCGAATGCAATTTATTTTCGATTATCGTCGCGCACCAGGCGCCTCCATCGGAGCGGTTGGACTGAGGAAAAAAGTTTCGCGCCAGACCCCAGGGCCGAGATTTCCATCTGCCAGGCACTACGCTGTTGCGTACAGATTAGCTGTCCCACTTTGGCTCAGTCGGCGGCTTTCGAACGGCTTTCGGGTGCTGGGGCTATATGGGTGAAGGACGGACAGCCAACTTCCGAGGGAAACTTTGGTTGCCAAACGGTTGATTCAAAAATGGAGCCCTCGCCGAGAAACAAAACCGTTCGCCAGTCTGCCGCTGGCCAACGGCACTGGCGGGTGTGAGTCACGGTTTTGTGGTTTGTTTGTTAAACAAAGTTGCACAAATAAAACAACAACGCTCTGTTTGACATTCAATATGATAAATTGTCGCAGCCGACGAAGTCGTCAGGCAGTGGCATTTCAGCTAGGCGACTAGAGGGAGTAGAGCGGTGCTACTACTAGGGTGCGCCATGAATGAAACATACGTCCCTGGAAAGGCGACGACGTCGACGAACTACGATCGTTGCTTATCGTTGCTGCGGAAGGCCAACGCCGAGCGATACAAGGGGAGAAAAAAATATAGCAATAAAGCATTGTCATCATGTCGATGCTATATAATGTTACCACTGTAGGTGTGTAGCTCACACACAAACACATGGCCGCTAATCGTGGAAAATGGCTACCAAATTGCCAAACACTCCGCACGGGCCTTTATCAGAGTGACAGTTCCGTGGAAGGCAAATGGTCGATGGTGACAGTGCTCCGCGGTGGGTCGCACGCTATGTGGCGGCCCTTCCTAGAAGCTCAGCTCCCTAGCAGGATATACGTACTGTATCTTCCCGCACGCTTCTAAGGAGGTCACACGCGGAGAGTGCTCGGGTTGTGTTCCGGTTCCTTGTTTTCTTCTTTCTTCTACTCTACTGTTTTGATTTAGCATTTTTCCACATCGCTCGCCGTGTCTCGCCGCGGTGGCTCGATTCCCGAGGAGCGAGGATCGCTTGCCAAACGACTGGAACATAAATCTTGAGCCACATCGCACACATCCCGTGGCAGTGGCCGGACGACGCAACAACATGCTGCCAGCATGTCGTCGTTGGCTTGGCTTTCAGGAACGCCTCTCCCTGGTCGCTTGGTTCGTTGCAAGAATTTATGCATCCGTTTCGGGGTTAGCGTTTCCCTTACCACTGGTCGACGGTCGATGGAAGTGGCGTTTCGTGTGAACCAAACAATTCTTTCAAAACGGTTTCGTGTGCTTCAACAATTCTTTCCCACTCGTAGTAAATTGATTTTCGATCGCGACGCGAACAGGCGGTGAATGAAACGTTGACCGAACGTGCGAACGATCGTAAAAGAAAATTGTTCTCTAATAAGTGTGTGGTTTTTGTGAATGTTTTTACACGCCCCTGAAATTTATGTCAGAATTTATGGGGGAAAAGTTTTCAGTTTAGTTCAGAGAAGTTCCTTGGAAGCAGTTGTTCAACAAGCCGACTTAAGACCAATGCGACTAAATTATAAGAAACAATAATCAAATAACTGTTGAAGCGTTAATGGCTTACGTTGTGCAAACGCTTCCCAGGATGCAGAGAAAACGTTGGTACGATAAAGACATAGACGATTAAAAGTCCTTGTTGTGGTTTGGGAGATCTACAAGACAAGGGTCAAACGTTTCATCTACATGAGTTCGTAGTGTTTTGGGTGATGGGACGCATCGTGATAAACAATATGAACAACTTCCCGGAAAACCTCCATTTCGACGTAGTTGTTGGTCAAAAACTTTACCAGAAGACTGAGTATCACATATGGTCCCCTGTGACTGTTGTCCTGTTTCTTAAGACAACATTTTCCGTTCAAGGAACACATTTCATATCGATCACGATGGATAATTAGAAACATCGTTGAAGCATGTATGTTGCTTTAGCTCCATTCGAAGGGAATTAAAGAACTGAAACGGAAAAAAACTGTTCATTTTCTATTCTTTTGTCTAATGTCAAGCATAACGTCAGTGCTACTGTGAGTAATACAATGAATGGTTATTTTCTCCTGGCATCTCAACCATTTAAGAAATTTCCCTGCATGTTAGAACATGTAACGCCGTTATGTACAAGAAAAAAAGTACACAATTTGTTTTGCATAGTGAAATTCTTATTTGCGTTTTGTAAATTTTCTTCATTGCGAATCCGGCAAAACTATGTGACACATACGGTTCCCAACCTGCAAACGGTCGGCCGTCTTGTGTGCGAGCAACGCGATAACCTTTTCGGCACATTACGTTGCCAATTTCACCACATAGACACGAACAGAAACCGCTCTACAATTCCATTGAAAAATTTCTTCACCAATCAGACGCCTCGAATTGGAAAAAGACACTCACAAACCGACCCGCGTCGAGCCCGTAGCGCACCTTTTTGACAGCGCGCCTGGCGCTTTTTCCTCAGTTTTGCGGTCGGCCGTCTGTCGTTGGTACGGGTTTCACCGGGGGTGACAGTTTTCATCGTGTTTACTTGAAAAAACGATCCACACGGCTTTTTGCAGGGTAAAAATAACATCCATTTCCTGCACCACGTTTTGTAGGTCTTTTACACCGCCACCGTCGTCGTCGTCAGTGGCCAAAACGTATCCATGCCAAGTCCTGGCAATGCACCGTTTCACTCAGCGCTGGAAAGAGGTGACAATGTGTTCGAGTGGAGAGCTGAAAGGAGTCTTTCGCAACAATGCGAAAGTGATTCCCACCGGCAAAGGCCAATACAGAGAGCAGAGGCGAGTCCTTGTGACTTTTGCCCGTTTCCGGTTCCTTATCCGCTCCGTCCGTTCCGGTGCAGAACTTTCGCGCTGCTCTTGATGGAGATATTTAAATGAGGTTCTCCAATTCCGCGCGAAGGTTCGCTGTGAAACCTTCGAGAAATAAAAAAAAGGGCAAACTGCGAAACTAAAAACAAAAACAACAATAATCAATAATCTTAAGTCAGCAGCAGTAGCAGCAGCTACCGGGCCGGATGTTGTAGATTCGCAGCTGTGGATTACGGTATAAGGCTTAAAACAAAAAGGTTTTTTTTCCCACAATTCTAACGACGGTCGCAGCAGTATTAAGCATGGTCGAAGCTAAGGCGTGTGGTAGGAACCGATGTGTACTTTGGGCCTAGAAACGAACGAAATATGCTATTACAAACGAAATATAATATTGTAATTTTATGCAATATGTCAAACAAGTAAACTACATTTCTGTAGCTTTGCTCTTACATTTGCTTCAAATCATCAGCATAAGATGATGATTGTCATCTAACACAAAGCTCAAATAATTGATAAATATAATCATAAGTAACGGTCCAAAATTACAGTCTCAGAGTCTCAGAGTATTGAGATTAGATTGAGAGGCTAGTGACTTATTTATCTGCCTATACTGCAGGCTTATAACCTATGACCTATTAAGTTTTGAACGAGCTTCTTTGACGCAGCTGTGCCCGTTTTCGCTCGTTGGAAACACCAAACAAAGCCAAAATCCCCCTTTTCTAAAGTTTGGAATAAATTTAATTTCAAAATAATCGTAACGATGAAACGATGGAACTGGAGGTCAATTCGAAGGGTAAATTGGATTGGTTGAATTGGAGGGTAAACATTTATTCGCTTCTCGCTTCTCTTCAATTATGAATGGAATAAGCAGATGAACGGCTACAATCGAATTTACCCGGTGTAGTTCGATGTAATGAAGCTCTAGACACTATTTGAGTATGTTTGATTAAACAAACTATCGTTTATAACATTATTATTACAGTTTCAGATATTTTAATAAAGCATGCATTTGGAATGCCGTAAAACGTGAACCGATACTCAAGCAAGAGAGATGTACTTCTTATGTTACTATATTAATCTGTGAATGCTAAGGTCCTTCCAGGGCGAAATACTTGTCTGTTGCCTTTCACCCCCGTTTGACAACCGGTGTGAAAGGTTCGATAAAGTGAATTTACTTTCCAAAAGTCCTGTATGTAGCGGGCTTTAATCCCTTTTTCTGATAACGAATAAATCGATGGAGGCGCCAGGTGCTCGGTAGCCTTTTGCGATCAATTCCCTGGTAGCTTTGGGTCATGTAGGTTTTGGCAAAAAACCGTCAATGATTTTGAGGAAAAAGACAAAACATGTATCATATTGTCATCATATTGTATATGTCATAATCGAAGCACTCTGAAAAATCTTTCCGTAAAGGCTTCTGCTCTACGGGGAACGGCAATGGGACGCAGAAAACTACGTGATTGCTTGGCTTTATGCGCGCTGTTTTCCCGCTCACCTCGCTTTCTCTTGTTTCAATGGCTTAAGTGCTAAGTAGCATGGCGACACCACGCGCCGGAACTGGAAGCACCAGAACGGAATTGAAATAATAAAAGCGGGAAGTAGCACTACCCACCACCCCTTCACGACACCCTGCATCGATGTCTTTCTTTGTGTTGACCTTGTCAGTTTCCTGGCGCTAGAATGGCACAAAAGAATGCTAATATTGCTCGGCATGCTCCTTCAGCTCGGCCACCAGATTCACCGGTCTGTGGGCGTGCAACCTGCCGTGACGATGCCGTGGGCGCGCGAAGGACAGCACGAAAGGAGCACGGCAGCGGAAGGAAATCCTTTACCAGCTAGCGGTGCAATGCTAAAACGTGATCAAACGTGGCCATTGTTGCATCAACAGTTGCAGCAGCCCGCCAGTAGTCTGTCGATGGACGGCCGCCGCCGTGAGCGTGTTTGTCGACGGTATTAACATCGGTAAACAGGGTTTTATGAGCCGGCAGGCGAACTGCATCCGCCTTGGTAAGATGCCGTTCACTTGGCAGTTAGACCGTCTTGTAAGTAGTCCGAACCGGGCTTACATCCAGCTGCCCAATAAAGTCAACGGGGGACCGGATAGACAACATACTTTTTCCACACACTGTGACAGCTTCTTCGCCTTTCATAATCTACCTTTAGCTGTCGATCTTTTATCATGACACTGGATTAAAACAGTGGCGCATTCGATCGTCTTCTAGAACGCACCTGAATCAATAGCCATCCAGGTTGATACATTTTAAAACGAATCACTTGTGAATTTTGATGTCGAGCTTTAATGTGTTTTGTGTTTTGCTTCATGTTTTCTGCTTTATGCCACAATTTAACGATGTAGCTGACCGATTTTTGCTCCCCAAGATGTTTCACTACACGCCATTACGACAAACGAAAGGAAATCGATCTCATTAACACTTCCAGCGACCGGCGCTGTGCGGTGCCAATGTTGCCTGCCTTAATGAGGGTGTCGATTTGACTTTGGCCGATTGTGAAGCTTCCCCGCCGTGACTGCTCGGGGTAAAACATGGCCCCATCACCATTAGCTACCCCGGAAGGATGGTGGTCCGGAAATGGGTTGCTCCGGAAATGGAAAATACCGTGTTTGATGTTCCGATTTCCGAACCAGAACATGTTGTTTGGTTTTTCTGTTGCCATTTTTTTTTCGTAAACAGTTTCATGATGCGGAAGCTCACTCACTCCACTTCAACCATCATCATTTCATCAGTCTCCCGGCCAAGGAGACTGTCGTGCCCTAGCCCGATGCGCTTTTGCCTGGTACCCAACACCCGGTTGTGCTGTCCCATCTGGAATACGTTGGTACAGTAGGTAGGTCGGTTTCTACCGGTCCGTGGCAAAGATTATTGTTAGTTTTTTGTTGCTCATAGTTGTTTATAGATGAAAATTTTCGACACCAACCACTAACTGGGAAACAGGCGCTGTTGAGAGCCGCCCCAGGCAGTATAAAACTAATGGAGTTTTTTTTATCATAACGCAAAAAACTCGAAAATTCAATGTTCATGAAGAAAGGAAATTTAGTATTACTCATTCCTTTGTATGCTTCATTCAAATTACGGATAAGCCCAACACATTAGTGTAAGCCCAAATTACGGACAAGCCCAACACACTTTAATGTATTAGTGTAATACTATAATGTGATAGAATTCCGAAAATTGGAATCTGTATTAGATACTTTAGTTAAATATATTTAATTACTAAGAGTGGTTCCTTTTGCACAATATGAGGTTATATAACATTTGAATGAACAAATAACGCTGTGGCCTGGGCATCGTTTCTGCACGCAGTAAGACGTATCGGACGTTACAAGCACAATTAGTTATCCTTCAAACTAACCTTGCAAGTTTACTAATTTGCATTGGTTTAAAGTTCTAATTGCTCTTCGGATTGTTCGATAATTGGGGAAAAGAAAATACTTTTGTTTATGCTTTCTATTAACAATTCAGTTCTTCCTTGACTTAGGAACAAACAATGAAACATTTCATGAAACATTCTGTTCAACGATTCTGTCACTTTTGAAAAACTCATAAAATACCATTCTGGTTTCATTAGAACCTTGACTGCATCTTGTCCCAAAAAACTGCATTCTTCTAATTTTCTTCAGCACCTCATAAATGAAAATATGGATAGGAATATCTTCTTGTTTTCTTGGTATGGTCCAAGTTCAAGGCGCGGTGTTATCGTCACGATCGTCTGTCTTGGGCCGGACAAATATGATTACAATGAACTTATATTCGAATCGAAGTAGGGCTCTAGAGCAACAATCTTACAATTTTCTGCGCTTCGAATTTCCTTCCTATCAAAAGATGTCTGGGGATTACTACAATGTCATGAATGAAGTCTCATTTTACGCTAATGCAAAAAAACCCTGCACGAACTTTCAATAAAACGAGCTACATAATAAGCCGGACTAATTGGATCCCCGTCAGGTCCTTTCTTGGAGTCCAATCGAAAGAAAAGTCAATGAAAACTTTGTCTGTTATCGCTTAGTTCGTTACACATTACTGCCACTGATGCCTTGGCGGTTGATTCTTGCCTTTTGAAGACATTTGAAAATCAGTTTAACGGTGAGTCCACGTTGTTTGAGTAGCATTTCGCGTGTTGGGAACGTAGATAACGGATTAGTTAGTCGGTGTTTGGGTGTGGAAATTGAATTGACCAAACTCGCCACGGTTCGCCACGTGGACGTTTTCTCTGGTTGCGGCGCGGTTGTGGTCCTCTCGGGATGAACTCTCAACGTTCGACGATAAGATAGTGTAAAACTTTGCCAATTAATAATAATAATAATTCTAACAAAAACTGCGAGCACCGGAAGCATCCACCCCAGCACAACACAATTATTTTGGGTGTCTGTTTCGAAACATGTTCATCGTTCTAATTGGCCCGCCAGGGTGTGTGCGTGGCCATGGTGTCAGTGAATGTTTCGCGGTTTGCTGCAAACTCGGAAATGATTAATAAGCCTCATAAGTTTGGCTTTGGAAGTTGCACCATTCGTAGGATATCTTCTGTCCCAGCAGGTATGGGGAGACAAATGGCACGGCAAACCGTTCTGGTTCCTGGTGGAAAAGTTTCGCCGGATCGGTCGTCCTAATTTAGACAGTTTTATTGCTTTCAAATGTGCCAGAATTTTGTAGAGTCGTTAATTACAAGAAACGGTGTGCGGAAGTTATGGATGGCGGATAGTGTTAATAAGCGAATTTTCTAGTTTCAGCTGCAATAATGGAGAGACGAAAAATATGGAAATGTCTGGATTTAGATTCTGCCAGACGGTTAAAGAACTATAGGTACATTCAAAGTACAACACATGTGATGCTTTCAAATTATTTGTTTCCCAATTTCTGTGTTTTTTGGGGATTTGTTTACTGTTACTAATATTTATTTATTCTTCCATATACTTTTCATTGTGTTTGAAAATTAACCATTTTTGTGTTCGTCATGTTTGAGTATGGCAATCCCCGATTGATTTCTGTTCCCCGAGTTCTTTCGAATATTGGATAACATTTTGGCAAAAAGAGAAAGATAATTTTGATTTAGAATTGATTTACTGTGAGCAGTATGAAATGCATTTAGAATAAATAATGAATTTTTGAGTTGGTATAACTGATTGTATAACTGATAAAAGTTCCAAATGGACATAAGATATAACATAGTTTTTCATGGTACGAATTTAGTATTGCACATGAAGCATGCAATTAAAGACCACCGATAAGCCGCCAATCATACTTTGACCCATTTCACAACGACGAACCCTCCTTCGCAATTCCTTCTTCCCCTTAAAGGCAACGCTCCATCAATTAATATCTCGCACCCGTGACCGTCTGTTTTGGAGATAAGTAGCTTCAGCAAAGCAGAAGTAACCAGAAAAACAAAATGAGGTAAACATTTCTCGAACTTTGTCGCTCGTTAGCGCCGCAGCTTGCCGGATGCTCCGTCAATTTGCAGCGCATAACCTCCTCGGCGTCTGCACTGTCATCGGCCAGAGGCAGTTTCTCTTCATTAGACACTAACCCCACCGGTTACCGGTGGCAGAAGAATATTGGTACCGAGGAGTCCCGGCACGGCAGACACAAACGGTCTCCGACGACCTCTACGAGGCGACTAGTAGCACTTCGTCGTAGTAGCAGCGTTGGCCGATAATAGGGAACCATGCTGAACGATGGAGCACCTCGATTTAAAATTCTTCCCCACCACGTCCGAAGTTGGTTGAGTTGGCATGATGCCACACTCCAGTGCCCAATGCGGTGGGCAAGCCCGAGGCCCGAGAGCCGGACAGAGTTCTCGGACGATTGCTTATGAGCATCACGGGTGAAGCTATCTAAAAGACTTCCACGCCACTGACGACGACACGGGACGGCTTCTCCGAGCGCAACAAGGTGCGCCGCCCTGTGTACGGTAATGCAATTTTACAATTTATGCACACCGTTTCAGTGCCGTGCCGGGCTGGGGCACGGTACGTGATGTTTTCGCTCGTATCGTTAAAAACACATCGCCACAAGGAACCAGAGCGCCCGGGAAGACGAACCCTGTCAGTTGTGGCGTGCATTCGGGTGCATCTTGCAGTTTATGCTTCACTTTTATTGGTGTGCCTCGAGGCGGAGTTTTTATTAGTCACAAATGTTGCAGAGATTTTCTCAAATAATCATCACCGACAGATCGAGTATTTTTTCGCTAGTGTGCATTCCGCAAACACACTAAACTTTTGGACCAACACCAACCAACCAACCAACCTGACCAACATGAAGCATTTTAAAATCAAACCAAAACAAATGGTTGATTGAATAGTGAATTAGTGTTAGTGTGTTTCTGCCTTATGCGAATTAGAATTACTTGGTCGAAAGAGAAGGTTTCAAAAAGTGCTGTGAGGACTGAAGAAAACAGAAATGACAGAAGTACAACCGCACACCGTTCGTTGCTTCACTCGACGTTGATCAAAGACCTGTCGAAAAGCTGCCATTCCAATCAACCTCTTCAATTCAATGACCCCACACACGGTTTCCGGTTAAGGAAATTGAAAAGGAAGAGTCCTCTTCTTTTGGTTGCATTGAAGAAAAATACAATTCCTTTCTTATGCCTGGCCGATGGGCGTTATTCGCTTGATTTCTTCAATTAGCCATTAACTCGTGTATGTTACGAGTGTTCACTGGGCTAGAGAACCCGAACCGCGGGGTTTCGACTCGATAGAAATCGCAAGAACCCCACAAAAGGCTGGATCGCCAATCTCTCCGGATGGGATTGCCCGTCAATTTCCATCGGGTAATCCGGAATTCATTGGAACGCCAAATCTCTCCAGCATTGGCCGCATTGTTCGGCTTACGACCCGGCCCAATCGGAATGATCCAACTTGCCAGCCTGAGATGACCGCGAAAGTGTGGTCCCGTGTGAGCATCGGTTATTCTTCGTACGTGCTTCACCGTGACATTGACGCTGATTCGCTAACAGGCCTCCGTATGGGCTTTGTTCCCGTGCTCCCACGTGTAGGTGGTCCTGGATTATCCTGGAGCCTCGCGGAAGCGGAAAAAAAACTCTGCAGCCACCGGAAGAAACAAAACAAAAAACCTCGGAACGAGCCCTAGAGTCTCGGAAGTTTAGAAATCCCTGTTAGCCGACCCTTTTCACTTCCATTAGTGAGGCACCCGGTACGCTTCAATCACTTTCTAGTACGTGGAGTACGAAGGAGATGGACGGGTACCACCGACACCACCACTACACACATGGCCACCGGAAGGCCATATCTTTGCCTTATCTCGGTGGGCATAATTTATCTAAAGTCTGTTGCCCCTTCGGACGACACCACCACGCGGATCGATGTACCCAGTCGCAGCTGGCCGCCATGGAGAAAAGCAGGAGCCATCAGCAAGCAACGGGTTCATCGGGAGCTGGGCCGCGGATATTCGCCCGGTATCGGAGCGGCTATCTCCTGTGGCCCCATTTCTACCATCCCCAACTTCCCCGACGGTGGGGCGACCATGAACCCGGGAAGCCGAGTATCTCGAGTGAGGTATCGATCTCTTTTTTATCGCTCGGCTGCCCGGCCGGGGAGACACTTTCCGATTAAACTTCAGATTTTCCCGCACAATCGCGTCAGTAAACTGGGTTGACGGTGGTGACGGTATCAATCGGGGCGATCCCTTGGCGGGTGAAGGGTCGTGGGGCTCTACCACACCTACCCCCCAGACCGGTTGGTATTAATAACATTACAAAAGGTGAGGAAAAATTATCTTCGGCGTGTGGCTGCTGACTAATCGATGGACCGATAATTTCCGTTCGCCGTATCGATTGCTGATAGCACGATATCTCTGCATTTTCCTCCCGGCTGATTAAGGGATCGGTTTCTTTTTTCGGTTTTCCGCTTTGGCTTTCGCTGTCGCATAATCGGTGAAAAGCGTGCGAACGAATTTTAATTCATTTCAATGTGATGCTCATTAATTATGTCACAGGATTAGGGAGACAATTTCAGTTATTAGCTTTGGGCTTATTTTGCATAAAGTATTTCGGAGAAAAGACAAGTTTGCACACCGTCAAATTCCCAAACGAATTAACGGCTGCCTTTTCAGCGCTCTTATGTAAATTGACTTCCGTTTAAAAAATGTTGTTTTAAACTTCTTCTATAGCATTTGAAAAATTCAAAAGAAAACATCAATTCATCAATTTTAACAGGTTTTCGAAAAAACCAACCAAAGTGAATAAAAAAATTCAAATAGGCAGCAAACGGAGTTCATCGAAGTTATTACAGCTATACTTATCACGTTTAGCCGTTTTTATTTTATTTGTATTTTACCAACCGAAGAAGCAAAGGGCAATACAATATGTAATTTTTTCAATCAACTCAAGCATTCGTACTCAACGTCAAATCGATGAAGGACATCCGTTTGAGCTGCACTTTCAACTTGTTTCCATTTCTCTGCCCGATCAGAAAAATGTCACCGTTGGCAAAGTTCTACATGCTGCCATCTTTTGGTTTCCATGTTTGGTTTTGAATGGCAGCACTCTCTAGGGCTTAATAAATTGTCAATTTTAATTTGCACGTCCTATGAACTTCCAATGACGCCGCCCCACGGCTGACAGTTCGGTTAACGATGTGCGGCCGCCCGAGTGCGACCCGGAGCTGTCTAGCTGACGTGTCGAAGGGTGTGTTTCCGCGCGTGTCCATGTGTGTGTTAAATAAAATGTAACTTCCGCTCCGGCACCATCCATCCTGACGCGGGCGAGGTCAATCCACCGGGAACACATTAAAGTGACACATTCTGCCCGACCCGACGACGTTCAGGACTATTTGTTCAGTCATTAGTGAATGAGACTGTAAACGGTACTGCTGTTGATGATGATATTCACACGACGTGCGAGATTGGCTTAATACAGGCTTGGCAAGTTAAGGCAAAAATTTACGGTCAGCAGATTGTTGGTGAAGCGAACACACAAGCTTTGCAGCTTTTAATTACCGCTAATGGTCGGTTACCGTTAACGGTTGTTCAGTTTGTTTTGCTGACTGGCAGCACTTATTTTGAGACCTCATTCTCCGCTTATTAGCATAATTAGGAGCGGCTAGTGCTCATGTCTCGTTTAACGTTGGAGTGCTGCTTGAAATAATAAACACGTTTCTGTCGCCCGAAACGTAACGTATCATAGCGTAATAGCGACACCTCCTGTTACCGTCTAATCCGCGCTATTGACCCACTTGTTACGAGGTGCGAATTGGAGGGTATGTTTTCCCATCACTTGACGCTATCACACCATAGCGTGTCCGGTCTCTCAGGCGCTGCGGATGGCCAACTGCTAAAAGAGCAACCAGACCACCACCAGCGGCGAAGCTTCTCTGGCTTTTCCACCAATTGTTTATTTGTATTTATTTCCGTTTGTGATTTGTTTGCCCAGAGCACACGGAGCAGTGACGAAATGTAGACAGTCTTCCCATTTACGAGCACTCCGTGGCGCATCAATGAATTCGTTTATTTGCAATACAATTCCGTTTCGGTTGTGGGATCGTCCGCCCCCTGCGGTGGCGGGATAGATGAAATAGAACAACATGTTGGCTACCGAATCTACCGATGTTTTGTTGCTGCCGGGAAAGTTGGTTTATGTGCGAAACGCGTCAATGCGAACCCGGACAGCGCATCATCTGGAGTGCGCCAGCTTTAAATACGAATATTGTATGTTTGTTTATTGAAGTAACAACAATCAACTAGTGATGATGCACCCTTATAAATTTTCACCATTCGATTTGCTTCGAGCGTGGTTGAAACACCAAACCGTTGATATTTTGAAACAAGAATTTTTTTTGTAATATTCAAAGTAATTTACGATTAATTTTACAACACAAACAACTGCGATATATTTTCCATGCCGATAGACTAAATTGAAACTTTGATTCGGAGATTTGCTTGAATTAAGCATTGATTGGCTAGAATCGTAAAGGTTTTCTCATTATGTTCCATTTACTGTATGTGAATATTTATTTTTGAATTAAATTCGGAAGTCATTATAGGGCATGAACAGAAATAAGAAGTTTTTTCAGAGAAACTAGTAATACTTTGCTTCGAAGCAGTGAGGTAAAATTCATTACATTTATCAGCTTTTATTTTATAGTTATATCTACCAAAACATATCAATACGACTGGTCACCACTTAAAGCTCTTAAAGAATTAACGCCATTTAAAAGACATCAATCAAGAGTCTGGACAATTATACCTAAAGCTTTTCATGTTTTGCATATATTTGGAAAACTCTGATTGCTTAACTAATAGATATGAAATATATGAAGCTATTCTTGAAAAATTGAATGAAGGTTCATTTTACCACGTTGATAGCAGTTCTCTTGTTCATCCCAAAAACCACATAAAAATAGACTAAAAAATACGTAGTACTAACGCAAGTGGCTCATTTTGTGAAGGATATGTCAGTGGACATAATCATGCACAATGCTTTTGCTAAGAGCAAGAAGATCGCACCGAACCGCTTGTTTCGTGTCGAAAGTTACACCATTCACCAGCGAGCGACTCTTGCCTTCTTCCAGACCTGGACACAGGATCACATGAGTGTTGGCCATTGCGGTACACACAAAGCAGCACTCATCGACCGGCTGGCGCTGCTGTCCAGGCCGGGCGATGCTTCTATTCACCCTTCATCTTGCCACGGGACGGGACCGGGTAATCCGACACTCCGCAGGGTTGCCGCCGCCAAAGTGGACTAATTCAAGTTTGTAGCATCCTCGGGACGGTAAACAACAACCCAGCGGGGAACAATCGTTACCGCAATCACCCGGCTCGGTTTCTTCGGAGAAATCTGAGCATTACTTAGGAGTCGGGCGGCACACTACACGCCACCCGAGGACTTGGAACTGCAACATGGTGCCCCGTAACTGCCAGTATGGCGCGGCATGTTCCCTATTTTTATTTATGCCACGGCTCCAGGACACCGGCACAGGTCCGGTGACTGACCGACCATACGCCGGCGGGTCAGTGGCGCACCGCAGGCACACCGGAGGATGGGGTAAATAATTTTCTCTCACAAAACCGTGTCACGTCCTGGTGGTGGTGAAGTGCCCAACACCGTCGGGGTTGATTATCCTCGCTGGGTGACAATTTTTGTGCCAGCTTGTCACTGAACTCCCAGGAAGGGCTTCTTGCGAGAAGCTCATTTTGTGGCAACCGAAGATGGGTGACCAAAATGTTGTGGCCCCGCTGCCATTATGGACACGAAGGAAAAAGCCATTATCACATGCCTTAAGCGAAAAAGGGAGCTTTTGTATCCTTGCGTCTGACGTTCGTCTATTTGAGAGGCGCGTTTGTAACCCAGGGATGGTGGGTAGCCTTGAATGGGGCAAGATTTTTGCTTTCGATAACACTAACGTTAATTTGTCGGATTTTTAGTTGACCACCGGTGCCACACAAAACGGTGCTATTTATAAAGGAATGAAGGCTAATTTTGGTTAAAAGGGTTACAGGTTTTTAATAATTCCATTAAATTGTCTCCCCAATCGCAACACCAACCTAAACTAATTAACTAAAAGTGAGCTCGCTGACTCCGAATTCGAATGCGGATCTTCGGTGTTCGTTGAAGCTGTATCGTTACATCAAATTAACAAGTATTGCGTACTCACGATGAAAAGGATATCAGCCCCAATGTAAAACGGCTCGTTACACTTTCCTGCTAACGATTGCCGCCACCGAACCTCATAGACTGCACCTAACCCTAACCTGCGCAGCGATACGGTTGTTGATAAATTACATCAAATCGAGAAAGAGAGAGCGAGCAAAAGGAAGCGAAAGTGAAAGAACAAGACGACAAAGGCGTAACCACGTGGGATAGGCCCGGTCCGGGGAGTGTGGTCAATAATTATCCTCGGCGCATAGGACACCGATGACATCAGATGGCGGACTGGCCGCTATTTTACTCTAATTAAATTTTATGATCGCGTTGCCCTGCGTCATTCTCCGTCGGCCAGCGCCACTTGATGAAAATCTACGAGTTTCCGGGTCTTTCGTTCACTGCGGTCGGGCAACCCGACGTTTGATATCTCGGCACGTCCGAAGGTCGCCCCAAGCCCCCGTTAACTTTCTGCACTAGTTCTATGGTTCCGACGACCGATTGGTGGCCGGGTGACCTGTGGCCAACGTTGCGAAGCTCGTTATCACCCTCGCGCGAACGGAACACGGCCAACCGGATTTTTATGGCGTATCATAAACTGCAGAAGACCGCCACTCGCTCGGTCCGGTGCAGCGACATGCCATTCGCTTCACGGACACGGACGCAGAACCAGGTGTGTCACGTAGGGAATTAGTAGGGAAATTTACATCACCGGACAGGACGCGCTTTAACGCGGGCGTGCAGCGAGAGACTTGTAAACAGCCAGGATTAATATTAGAACGACGACCGACGGTGCGCGGCCGTTAGTGTCGGTTTATCGGTGAGCGTCCGGTACTGGAAATTACGTCACTAGTTGTCCATATTATCGTCATATCACGACCTTCCCCACTGGAGCGGAATTGTAAAATTCTTCCATGGTGTGACGGAAATGGGAACATGACAGACAAACAATAGGTCAATCCGAAAGTATTCATCTTTTTTTCTGGATCAGTTACTGTACTACCGATTTACCTAAAAAAAACATTTTCAATTATTCAGATACAATGTTACAATAGGAAGTTAAGAATTACATTCCTGGAAGAATCAAATATTAGGATCGCCAGAGATCGGCAGATCAGGCCGAATTACACCCATGCAGGGTTATTTTACTAAAGGAAACTCAAGTAATTTGATTTTTAAAATCGTACGTCTAGCAATCCTAAAAAATCCTAAGCTCTAAGCTTAGCTTTTAAAAAATCGAAAACACCCAATGTAAATCCATCACTAGTTGATGATCTGTTAACAACAGAGGTAAAAGTTATGTCATGTAAGAAACTGTAAGTCTGTTGAGAAACTTTGTTTAAGTGGATGCAAAAAGACAACAGTTTATTTGGAATTGTTCTATTTATTCTCTTCTTCAATCATCGAAACACATGGAGAAACATTTCATTTCACATTCTTTCACATTCATTTCACAATGCCATTTTCTGGTGTGATTTTTTTTTATCTTGTCATGTTTTATAAAATATTGCAAATGTCTCGAAAATTTTTTTTATTTAAATAGATTTATTTTAAAATTGAAAACTATTCGCGATTTTTGAACCGACCTAACAGTATCGATCAACGTTGGATCAGCGTTAGTGCATAAATCATGAGCAAACATTGGTCGCCTTCACCACGTTCGCGTATTGTTGATTGTCTCGTCGCGTAACGGCCAACCAGAACTATTCAGAAGCTTTTCTGTTTGCTATTTTCTACTTCAATAGCTCTAGCTTTTTGCTTATGTAATACAACCCGTAATTAAGAAGCAGACGATCGATTTTGATGGACCATCAAGTGCCCTTCTTTCGCATTGGATACAGTTTGGCAACATTATACAACCGTTGCCACATTGAATAGGATTGCATTTTTTAAAATTGCGTACTATCTTACTATCAATTGTCCCAAGAAACCTACACAATCGATAAAATGGTCCCAAGAAACCCGAGCATTATTCCTAACGAGCACAGTTTCTCCGACACACGACCGCCACAAGAGAAGACCATAACTTCTCGGGTAACCACGACCGGATGACCTTAGGTCGATGGCTTCATTAAATTATTACAGTTCAATCGTTCCGGTACAACAATCTCTGACGGGCAACTTCTGTCAGTACAACTTTGTGTACGAGAACATGGCATTGGCGAGACTCTCAGAGGGTTCAGCGCATGTTAATTTACTTTCTTCGGCTGCACCACAGATTAAATTTACTCGTAATGGAAGCTTCGTATCAATCAACCATGCTCGGAACGGTTTGGAATGCTGCAACTGGCAACCACCATGCGCCTCCATCGATGATCGGTGTCCGTTTTCGGGAGACCATTACCGTCTCGTAAGGTGTCAGTGTCGAGGGTCACAACTCAGACCGGCTGTGTACCATGAACCGGAGATGCTCTCATTATCGTAAATCCGTGCAGCTAAACACACATCACATTGGCACATTGCGCGTCGTATAGTTTGGTTCGACTTGGTCCAGAGAGGAGGCAGTAATTTCCGTTCAGTGGGCCACTCCGGATGTTGGCCGCACGCTGGTTGCCATTGTTCCCGGCCACTCGCACGGAATGAACTGGAAATCAATTTTCCCACCGCCGACCAAGCCGCAAGCGGCTGAACCCATTGGAAGTTGCGTTCCGGAAGTCAAAGTCTGCCCGACGCGGTTTGGTGATGTGCGAAAAACCAGGAGAAAGGAAATGTAATTTGGATCACTTTTGTTCGGTGCGCGTGTGTGTGGGCATTGTATTTGTTTATTGTATTAATTTGCTATGGTGTTTAACAATAACATTCGGTACAAAGTTTCTAGACTTTGAGTGGCGAAACGAATTGAATTCTGCGGTAGATTGGTAAACCATTGTATGTCTTTAGGAGAACGCCAATGTGTGATGTGGGACCACCAATTCGAGCCGTTTGGCAGTCCTTTTGACACAACATTAACAGCAGGAATCGGATGAACCGGTTTCCGGTAGCTTCTTTGCTGGTTTCGTTTACGAGAACGACCAGAGACTTTCAACTATCTCCACGGGATGTCTGCCGTTAGGTCAAGTCCTCCAGCTTGGTGCCCATGAAGGCGACTTACGAAACGTGACGGTTTCGTCTCCGGTGCCGATCCATCCACTTTTTGTGGCTCTTAATAACACACGAGTGAGGGTGGAAAAACTATTTTTCTTCTTCTACTTTTTCTGGAGAGCTTTTGTTTTCTGGTCCGTCGGTCCTTCTTCTTTACATCTATTGATCGTTCGAACTAACCATTCACTGCTCCGGCGCTGACTCGACCCGACTTGAGGAATGCTTGAAAAAGTAGTGCAAGTCTGTAATTTAAATCAATTTCCCTAATGGACACCATGCAGGTTGACAGTTCGCTTTCTTTCGTACGCTTCTCTTTGCTCCCTATGGTGATGCCCGTTTCTGTGGCCGATGCCAGACACCGGACAAATTGGCAACATCATCACGTCACTAGTGTCGTGTTTTTTCACCGTGGAAATAGTCGTCTTGGTCTGATCGAAAGATTTTTACTGCTTCGCAGACAGCTGGCAGGCTGGCGGGACTGTGAGTGGAGAACCTTTCGAAACCCTGTGGACCGTTGGGGTTTCCTGGGAGCACCAAAATAGATTAACGACGAAGCGTCGCAGTGAGGAAATGAGATATTTAAACGATCGCGCCATGAAGAATCTCCCGGAAGAAACTGGCTAGTTGAAAAACTATGTTTAATTTTAATGACTTTGCCATTTGTTTACCGACTGGCAATAAGTGCGGAGAGAAATGTAAAACGGAATAAAAGTGAATTCCTTAGCCGGGAACGGACAACAACTTTGATCGACTCCTTGTCCTGTCCCGTTTTGTATAAGTTTATCAACTCTTAATGAAGTACATTCCGCGGACATTTCAGTGAATACATACTACCCGTAGTGAGTGACAGATGAAATAAACTTGACTTGTAAATCCCGGATATTTCCTCATCATATCCGGTAATTGCCTAGTAGGTATCAGAACATTCAGTGAAGCCAACTGTTTTGGAAAGATTTATTTATTTTATTCTAAACTACTGAGAACATGGAGCTTAAGCCTTAATAAGGTTGCAGTCAGGGGTTTGCAACCTTATTTTATGCTATTTCTATTATTATTACATGTAACGGAACTTGCAGTGAAGCCGTTCAATTCTTTCAGGCGATACGCTGTTCGTTACTCTCTAGAGTACCATTTCATTTTGTTATGTGATTTTATATTCTACGAAAACCATTCATTGCTCTATAAGGTAGTAATCCAATTTTTAAGCCGAGTTGATGTTGGTATTTAAGCGAATTGTTTTTGATTTAATCTTTTCATATAAATATTCGTTATCAACGTCAACAGAAACAATTATAGTCAATACCAAAATACGTATTAATAGTGTACAGTCGCTAGGCTAACTCAGAAGTATATATAAGTAGTACTCAGAAGTACCAACATATTTTACGTACAATTTTCACATGTTGGCTTAACTAATTATCGACACGATGATGCTATTAGCAGATGCAATAAGTTGGTTAGCGTTAGAACACAAATAAGGTATTACATACTTCGCATGTTTATTACCTGTATTGTATTCGTCCCCACAGGGATACTATTAAATTTCATTTTCAGTTTTTTTCTTTTGGCAATTTCCTACACGTTGCACAGTACCGAACAAAACCCGCCGCGGTTCGGTGTGACAAATTCATGACAATTGTTCTGCCAACTGTGGCACCATTCATGCGGACCACAAGCAGTCCGCACATAACGTGGTGGCAAATTACTTCGCTAACTTCCAGTTCATGAGCAGGCCGCAAAAATAAATTTAATATTCACTGTCCCGGATCCGGATCCTCCCGGCATTGGCTTCGCGGCGGCGCCCATTCATTCCCTCCAGGGGAGACCGGGTCCCGGGCAAAAGGCGGGCTCTAATGTCCCGACAATGTTTGCCAACTTGGCTCGCTTCGACACAATGACGGAAAAATAATAATAAAAAAGGAACTATCACAATGCTACTTTTATTTTCTCGGCCATAAAGTTAAAGTCTGGAGCGCGACATTTGTCCCGATTCGGAGGTGGAACACCCTTAGGCTTTGCATAGCTTACCGTAAGT
This sequence comes from Anopheles bellator, assembly GCF_943735745.2. Lineage (NCBI taxonomy): Eukaryota > Metazoa > Arthropoda > Insecta > Diptera > Culicidae > Anopheles > Anopheles bellator. The sequence goes on from NC_071286.1 coordinate 45,896,519, forward strand.
GGCCAATCAATTCTATCTCTTCCCTAATTAGTTTGTTAATTAGGTTAAGGTTAATTATAAAATCAAATTTCTTTGAGTTGCATGATACATTTCTGGTGATATGTATCCACACAACGAGAGAAAAAGCTATCGAAAAGCAGCAAAAAGTTGAAAGAAAAGGCAATCACCTCAACTGAACCTACAATACATTTTTAAAACGGTTTTACAAATTAAAACAATAAGTTATTTAAAAGTAAAAATACGGCCTGGCAGTAAATTCCAAAATAAAAAAATATAATAGTTACAATAGTTCACTATTTTCACTAACAAACTAATAAATAGTTTCACTATTTTCATGAAAGGTTAAATGTTTGAACTTTCATAAAAGCTGACTACAGTTTGGAAAATGGTGCATTTTCATTTACTTATTGTCTTATCAAACAGCACAAACCTGCTTAGCTTTCGACCACTATTACGGCCCCGATAATCCTCAACAATTACTTTATTGTATTCCCTAAATTCTAAATTCTCATGCAAGCTCCGATTCTAAGAATCCAGAGCGATCCCCCTTGTATTCCTTGATGAGCTTATTTTCGGAACTGTGACGTTTTTGTTACACTCGTACTGCCACCACATTACGCTTCAAGTTACGGACTCATGATTACAAATGTGTTTGCTCTGGGGCGCCCATTTATGCGATGCTCGGTTCGCGATGCTGGCCGCCGATGTGCGGCATTCGCGTGCGTTGGGAATGACCTTCTGATAGACTGCCGGTCGACTCTCCTGCTGGCCATTTCGGCCACGGTTCGATATATTTGGCATGTCCGCCGCCGATGCTTGACTTGTTTCACTTTTTAAGAGCCGTTTTTACAGGGACATAAAAGAAACTTTCCTCATCGGAGAAAGTGCGCAATTGTGCATGTGCAGAGGGTACCATTAATTCGCTTTGAGCGTTAACGACACTGACGTGCCATTTTGATGTTTTTAGTCCATTTTTTCTTATCTTTTGTTTGAATGTATTTGCTTCGACGAATAACACACAACTCAAAATCTGCCCTAGGTCGGGTTTAGTCCTTAGCCCAACGTGACTCGGCAAAAGATACAAAACAGATGATTGACAGTAATCAGTAAAACATTGATCGACGCTCGAAAGCTGCCATAAATCCTGGCTTGAAGTATTCCTTCTGGTTAAACGATCACTTTCACAGGCATCTTTACAGGACGCTCGTTGTAAATGTTTTTGCGCCTTTTAAACGGGCCACCGATTCATCACTGAACACGAAAATTGGCCTTGCGTCACAATTTTGGGCGTTCGACGAACGCTTCGAACAACCCGCAACAAATTGTCGCCAATCATTTCGTCCGTGCGCACGCCACAATAGACTGTGGCCGTAAAATTGCAGCTCTCTACCGATTGTCCCGATGCTCATCGAGCTTCCTTTCTGGCAACTGCAAAGCTGCCGGGAGTTGTTGATAGGTGAACTGACGAGCAAGCGCGCCCTTACTTGTGCCGTGGATTGGGCGGCGAGCGAAAGGTGACAGTGGGTTGTGTGAAAAAGTAGTCTCATAATAACAATAAAAGCACCACCCACCCAGTGTCTGGCGTCCTTGCCGTCAGTGGCGCTTCCCTCCAACTCTCGGTGCCGTGGCGTCTCTTGGTCTCGAGTTGGGGATTTTCAAACGTCTTCACTGCGCAAACGGTTCGGTTGCCGCTGTTTTCACTTTGAAGCAGTGATAAAGCACCCTCAGCCTGGCTTATAGTCGACGTAGAGGATACTTTGCTGATTTGATGGACGGATGCTCGATACTCTACAGTCTCGCCGAAGAAGTTCTTGTGCTCCGACGACCCACTATGGGCGAAACGATTTGGGGAAGTTTTTGTGTTGAAAAATTTCTTCTCGAGCACCGATGATTGAATGATTATTTTTTGCCGACTGTTTGGAAGGAGTTTTCCCTCGCGCGTTTACTGTCGCCGGATATGGGGGGTGATCACGAAACGCTTTTGAAACACCGGAGCGATCGGGAAACATAAATAAAAACGGGGGTTCCATTTATTTTATGGGCTGTTTTTATGATTGACGAACCGCACAGAGTTTTGCCATTCATATGTAATTGAATTGGGAAAACTAATAACCACCGTTTATCTGCTAAACATGGAAATTGAAAAGGATATGATTCAACTACCATCACGTGTATTCAAACTGTGCCTTGTATGCATAAATATCGGAGGAATTCATTTCAATTTTAATTGTTCTAACACTAGAACGTAATAAGCTCATAATAGGGTTAGAAATATCGTATTCGATCGTCTGCCAAACGATATTTCAACAGTTATGTAAATACAATAACCTTACTAAGATATCAAAAAAGAAAGTGACAATTGAATACATTATAAAAACTTTTAATAAAAAGCTTGTTTAATAAAAAAACCTTTGAAAGAATTTGGAAGAAAATGGCTTCAACGAATTGAGTGGTAAACGACATTCAACGATATGGCGCCAATAGCAGTTTCAATTTCAGCTGTAGTTGAAAATTAGTATTCTATAAAGTATTTTATAACGTTTTACTAGGTTCCAAACAAACGAGTTAGTTCGGTTCATTAAAGCGACCGGAAGATAAATTCTTTGGTTGTCAAAACCCTATCATCTGTAAACCATGTTCTGAGCAGTATATTCTGTGCAACGAACATTTAGTTAAAATTAAGCAACACTTAGGTTCGGGTACTACTTTAATTTCGCAATTTGAATTTGAACCATCGCTATTGAAAATTTATTCATACGGTGTGTTTTTAGCCAGGCGTGAAGCTTCTCACGTCTAGTATTTTGGAAACCAAGTTCAATCACGATTACTTTGTAATTTGTAAATTATGGAGAAGCTTGCCTTCTGTTGGCCGCAGCCATCGAGGAGCGGTTCACAGCTGCGTACGCTTTGCAGTGGAACCATACAACCGATCCAGGATGCAACGATATTGCAGTTGAAGCCTTCGAACGCACTTTGGTCTGCTTATGTTTACCACGTATGATACCTGCCACCGGCGGATGGTGGGTTTTCACCGACGTTATTTATGGTCCACGTTCGAAAAAGTTCCTCTTCCTGTGATGCCTCTGAGGCAATCGCATCACACGCTACACCAGCAACACGCAAAGCAATGTACAAGAATAACGTATTTAAGGGGCTCTCAGGGGCTTTAGGCAACAGCCCGAGGCTGGAGATCGTCATGCTGATACTAGCGAGGATGCACCGTTTGCAGTAGGGATTGCTGCCTCCAGACGATATTTCTCCCAACGGGGCGCAGTAAATCTTTCCAATCAATTGAATTGCGTGTGTTTGAATTCCTCTCGGGGACAGTTGCATCGATCCGTAGCTTGACTCGAAACATCGAGCACCTGTAGAGACCTGTTGTTCAATCGTGCCTAATCTGGGTTCTAGAATTTTTCTTTTGCAACTCCCTCGTCTGGGAGTCGCCGGAAACGTTTGATCGACGTGGCAGTCAGCAACTCGGTCCAGCGTTTATTTCGTGCAGTTCTCCAACGAGTCCAGTTCTTGGCGCTATTCGATATCACCACATCAGAGGCGATCTGTTGAAGTTATTGCTTATGGTCTCCCGGGTAAACATCTATCATTTCCCAATGTGTCCGAAGTGCTCAGCGTATCGACAAGCATCAACCAGATTGCCTCGCTTCGACGAAGTACATCAACCACCGGTATGTTAGACGAACGTTGGTGGGTTGTGTGCTGCGACTGACACCAACTACTGGCAGCGGCAGCAAATGTCCGCGTAATTTGTTGGCTCCCAACCGTTTACCTGGCGGAAACGTCCGGAAACGTCGGTCCAAACGGGTGGGCGAAATATGAGGAACGCTTGATGTATGCGAGCTACGGTACTGGGGAGTAGCTGCTCGTGTCGCTGATGTGTCTTCGTCAGTGCAGCAGAGCATGAAACTATAAAGGCGAGCCCCAAACCCACTACAAGTCGTGTCATAATGGAACAATTACTACGAGGACGTTGCTGGCGATGCACCGGATGTGTTCCGGGGACGAGCTAGTCTACTTGAGGGACCGTGAAAGCAGCCACCGAACGATGATGCACGTTTGTTGAACCGAGCGGAAGTCATAAATGCGCATAAATGACTTGCAACCCATGGCGTGGCAAGAGAATATGGAACGCTGTCAATTCTAGAACTGTATCCTTTGAGTACGGTGAAAATTCGCGGCTCTGAACACTAACCGCTCACCTGTTGTCATTCAGAACAGCTAACGAAATGCAGTTATTCGTCGAATCTTGCAAGATTTTGTAAATATTTCGGTGAAAAAATTATTGAGCGAGGTAATGTTCTTAGAGCCACATTATTAGTAATGCTATTGATTTATGTTTCTCCAAATGCAATATTAACTACAAGAAGAAGCAGTGCCACATTATGCAGATTTAGTTTTTCCTTTGAACCGATTTATCTTCACTTTTAAAATGGTAACTTATGGCGGCATAATTTATGTCATATTTTAACCGTACGAGGTTTTTTTAAATATATTAGACGATTACTCTAGACGACTCTAGTAGACGATTACTTAATTACTTACTGACACAGCATTTCATTTAAATAGTTTGATTTACAGCTTTAGATTTCTACAGCTTAATTACTTACTGATACAGCATTTCATTTAAATAGTTTGATGAACTGCTTTAGATTTCAACTACAATTGAAAACGCTTTAGATGCTATGTCTACAATTGAAGAAAATAGAAAGAAAACTGTTTTGTCCCAATATTTGATTCATTGTTGTGGTGTGTATCAAATCGAGAAAAAGGAAACGCTATATAACATTTTCAAACCTTTACTCATGTATAGTGTACGGTTTACTAAAAATAATTTACTATTACGTATCTGCCACGACATTGATACATTTAAAAACTTTTCGTTAATAATTCGTTAACATTTGTTGTTACTGTGAGCGTTTTGGAATTCCTTCGGTGATGCCTCTAATTATGGAAATCTACGATCGGCCATTTTTCCTCATCTATTCTGGGCCAGCTAATAATCATTCGGGGACAATGATTTAAGGGCACATTTTTCGCTGGGGTTTAATTATTTTTATGATTTTTTGTTTTGTCACATTTTTTTCCCCGTGTTCGCTCGCTCGCTGGGGAAAACGCGGCTTTTTCTCTCTGCCGGGTTCCGTTTTCTGACATTTTCCCCAATTTTGCGCCTGAGTTGGTTTTGCGGGAAAGCATAATCCTTCGGCCACAACCGACTGGGGGCTGGTATCCATTACTGGTCGGACAGGAAATATGCGGCAAAATGGAGAAACCATTTCAAGCTCGTCAAATAGCTACCGGGGCCCGGTGGTCCCCTGTCGCCCTTCCGAAGGATGGCGCGCTCCTAGTTGAACAATAATTCTGTTTTTCCCTTCGCTTACCAGCGAAAAAGGAAAAGTAGAAAGCTTCCGGAACCAAATCAATTGCCTGTGAACGGTGCCGAAACGCTTGATACATAGCACCGGCCGGTGGGACGAGCATAGCCGAAAGACGCGCTTTGGTGCTATGCGTCGTGGAAAATGGTGGTGGATGGGCCAACCTCTGCGGATAGCAATTTAGTGTAAAACAAGTCCAAGGTTTTTGCCATCATCATGCTATCCGCTAAGCGTGATGTCCTCTGTGACAGCACATTGCCTACAAAATATAGATGTTACATATTCGAGTTAAAATCTTGTCTAAAAGTTTAGGCACACAGGGTAATAAAAAATCTGTATAATTTTAATACGACATTTACCATCGTTTGTAGCGTATATATTGTAGCGTACACGTGTTGCTGGTCAAATATTTTTAACCGATAGAGTGTGTTTGTGCTTACGAATGTGTGGCTTTGACTGTTGTCCGGAACACATATCCGCTCGAAAGACCACAAAAAATCCACGACTCACAGTCGATGACGATCCGTTTGGTCATTTACCATTCCATTCGGGTATCCCTTTTGTGGGCACTACTCGGTTAAACGGGATCAACTGTTTGTTTTTCCAGCGTATTGACCCGAAATCGATTTTCTTGTTTGATGTTTGTTGGATTAGAAAGTAGGTGGTCCGGAAAAGAAAAAGACGTGCCAAGAGGTGGTCCCATTTCCTGGTTCTTGTTAGGAGCTACTCAACTGTTCGAAGTTGTTGAATACTTTCGTTGCTTTATATGCTTTCAAATTAGTGCAAGCACAGCCGTACAAAGAGTAATCCTTGTGGGTTTTTATCGAAAGGTTTCCGTTGCTTTGTCCCCCCGCAGGTACTCCTATCCCGAGTCAGCTAATTAGTTAAAGAGTCGTCCAGCAGGATCAGTATGGAGCTACTGGTCTCGCCGGATGCTGCCCGCAACATAGCCGCCGGCGTGTTGGATCAGGACGGCCAGAGTCAGTTTCTCTCGGAGGAACCCACCGATCCAGACCGGACTCACAGTGATCACGGTGGAATCGTTAATCCGGCCGCAACGCTGGACCTCGAGCTCGAACAGACGGCAACAGATGGCGACAGTATCATCAGCGATATCGCCCGAGTGCCGCGACTTCCGGGCGATGGGGCCCAGGCTCCGGACGATGAATCGACGGATACCACACCGCAACCATGGCCATCCCGGCCATTCCCACCGTTACCGCTCAAGGGTGCATCGCCGGGGCTGCGAGTACCAGTCTCCAACGGAGACCTCCCGAAGGTGGAACCATCGGGTCATGAGCCGCGTATCGGTGACCCCAAACCAGGTGAGTGTCACGAATTCGAGACTGTCCGGTGAAATCCCGTGCAAGTCCCAGTGGGGAACAAAAAAAATATCCTTTTTCCTATCAAACATCCGGGAGGAATCCCGGGGTCTTCAGGATGTCGGCGGAAGATGCACGCATGAGTGGACGACTAGCGACTCACCCTAGCAGGGTAGGTTCTAACTTTCGCCTGAACGAACTCAAGCACGCACGTCCCAGCGGGCCGATGCATCCTGCGAGAGGACCTATAGAGAGGCCAGCGGGCCTATTAATAAAAGTGGTTCCACGTCGAAGCGGAGAGAGAGCTACGCTCGCCTCTGCTATCGCCCCTCCAACTTCAATCGCCCTCCCAAGGGACTCCCTTCCCTGGAGGTGGAACTGGCAACTTCCGGACTGAGCTTCTTCCCTGACACTATGGCAAACGGCAAATTGAATAATCGATAATTTGTTCTGCTACACCCGGGTCTCATCTCCCGGATACTTCCTGCTCCAACTCGCGGAACATATTGCGGTCCTTTATCGATGTCTTTCCCTTCTCGGTCTAGTTGTTGGTTTATTCTACATTTTTTATGTTCTGTTCGCTCTATTCCGAAATCGCTGGTGACAGGTTCTAGGCCCCATTGCTACAGTTATTCCTCTTCGCGTCACGTCACTGAGCTGGCGGCTAAAGTAGGGACACTAAAAATAGCTTCCGGTTCGTGCTATCATTTTCCGCTCGCATCCGTTGCGGCGACCGCAGACAACAGCCGACCGGACGTGCGGAGACAGCAATTTGAACGCCTGAGCGCGGGCGCACTTTCAAGGACATCACGGGGCCAGTTGAAGCCACCTTCGAAGATGTTTACCCAGACGAGCTTAACGAGTGCCGGTGCCCACCGGTCCAGGGCGATTAGCGACCCCCCCGTAGTGTCAGCATTATAGCATGGACCCCACCCGTGAGCCAATGGCGAGTGTCGTATTTGTGATTGACTTTGATTGGTGGGTTTTCTCGGATTTCCCGGCAATGGAAAACGCGATTCGAGAAGACATCTGAGCCTGAGCCCCAAATGACCACTGCAACCGGAAGCCTCCTGTCCCCATCCGGTAGGGAAACCAGAGCACGGCCTCCACCGTGACGAACCATTGATCATTGTCGGTGCGGCGGTGGTGTTGCATGTCGTGAACGGCTAATGAGATAATTCATGAGTCGCCGTGGCCGGGATTGCGTGCGCCATCGAGTCCCGACGACGAGATGTTCCGGCGAAACGATTTCCGGCTCCCAGGTTCCGGTCCGGTCGAGCGGTGGGCGCCGAAGATTTCAATTTCAGTCCAGCATCGTTCATCGTTAATGCAGACGGGCGTTGTGGCCGAATAACATGAATTCATTTGTGCTTGAAGTAATTCGGCGCAATGAATCACGCACATGCTAACACAAAGAGAGAACCTTCCTTTTTCCGGACAGAGAGTCGTTGCTCACGCGGCCCAATGCCCGATACTTAATTCAAGCATTATTCAGGCAGATAAAACATCGAAAGAAGACGGCATGATGAAGAACGCATGAATGCTGAGTTTCGTACTACACTCTGCTGGAAGCCAACACCGATTCGAATAAGCAAAAACATATAATTTGCATTTACGACCATAACAATAATATCCTAATAATTGTCTATCATTTCATGTTAAAGCTTCTTTAAATTATTGCGTTAGTGGCATTATTCAGTTACAATTTCCGCGTTGTTCCGTTCGTGTTCGATGACTGGTAATCCCAAGAATTTGGTCTGATACCTAACAATAGTTCGGATAGGTAACACGACGTTTGAGGATAAATACTAAACCAAGATAACATTTCTGAAGATTCAAAAAATTAAGAAAAAGCCCAAAACGTCTGTAAAAATGATACTAAGCAAGGATTCTCAGATCATAAATTTTACGATTTCCCCTAAGGCAATCACCTCTTGATTGAGTATGCATTTTACAACGATTTTGTTTACAATACCTTGTCAACCTCAATTTGGATGGTTTCAACGATTTCATTTATGTGTCCTCGATGTGGAGAACTGTTCTCCACTGTAACTGCCATCTCTCTTTGATACAAAAATCTCTGATCCGAACTGGCTGGATTTGGCCCGAACCATAAGAGTGCGATTCTATCTAAGTATCGTTTTCTGGCATCGTGCATTTAAGATATTTTTTTATGAAAAAAACTTTGGTTACAGAAAATTGTGAAATATGAAAAACTTACCTTCAAAGTGGTAGGTCTTCAACATGAATTTTAGTCTTGCGGCATCATCGGCCGTCGTGTGAATTAATAAAGAAGGAGCCGCCGTAACCGTCGATGGCGTACGCTACCGAGCAATGTTGGCTGATCGATTCTTCTTTGGCGAAATTGAAGCTGACAACTTGGATGACATTTGGTTAATACAGGACGGGGCTGCCTGCCATACAGCGACAGCCACGATCGATTATTTGCGGCACATCTTCGGACAGCGAATTGGCCGTCGGAGTGTTATGAATTCGCCTCCAAAGAGTTGCGATTTTACGCCATTGGACCTTTATCTGTTGGGGATCGGTGAAAGACAACAAACCAGCAACTATTGATGACCTCAAGACCGAAATTCACATTGCCATTACCAAGAGAGAGCGCCCGGATAGTTGAAAATATACTCAAAAATAAGTCGATGTAATTGGTTGTTAAACCAGTCGTGGTGAACATATGACCATAATTGTTTTTTTTTACAAAAAATGGCATGAATTAAAAGTTCAATAATCGAAAAACATTAAGCCGTTTTTATTTTATAGCCAAATGAAACACAGTACTCCAAAGGGAAGACTGCTTACTCTTTCTTGGGAATGATTTGATAAACCAGTAGTTTCAAGTACCTGTCGAAGCCTTTGTAGTAATTAATTATTAGAGGTTAATTGTTGTTGCTTAAATTTAATTTCCCCACAGACCCACAGCAGGCAAACGGCATCACTTCGCCCACGTTCACGATCCACCCGTGTGACAGCGATGATCAGGAGGGCAAGGGAGGGGACCCACTGCCTCCGCCACCGCCCGGTGGAGGAGATGATGCGATCGCCGAGTTCGAAACCGATTGCCGAGCCGCTGGCAACGAGGGCGGAGGGCACAACCAACCGCACACCAACAATACTTACTCCGCGTTCAAACGAGGCAACGTGGTAAAGGGCATCCTCTGCCCGTCGATGACCAACTCCTTCCGGGCACCGTCCCTTGAACGGTCCTACCTGACCTACTCGCACCGGCAGCGCCAGAAGTCACTGATCCTCGTGAACGTAGTTGATCTCGTGCTGAAAGTGGTCCTGGCGTCGGTCTGGATCGGGTTCAACAGGAACATGGTAAGTTTCAGTGAAGTCAGTGAAACCGCTCCCCCGTGAAGATTAACCGTCGCTCTTTCGCTCGCCCGTCAGACAATCAGAGCCCACGAGGTGACGTGGTCGGTGTGCTGCATCATCTCGAACTTTCTGATCTGCGTTCTCGGTAGCTGGCGCCTATTCGCCAACAACTACCTGCACTGGGCCGCGGTCTGCACCTGGTTGTTGCTCAATCTGCAGGGTTTTCTCGGCGAAGGGCTCGGGTTTGCGGAACGCGAGTATTTGATCTGGTACGTGCTGTTTATCATCTTCGTACCGTACGCGATGCTGCCGCTGCCCCTGAAGTGGTGCATGATCGCCGGCTCGATGACGGCCATTTGCCACCTGGTGGTGACGTCGCTCAACAAGTTTCTCCATGACAAGGTAAGAACTTTTGGAGACCGGAGACTTGGCGTAACCGTAATCGCCCTTCAACTACTCCTGCAGGACCCGAGCTGCATCGTGCGGCAGATGATAGCCAACCTGCTGCTCTACTTGGCCATCAACTTTGCCGGCATGTACACCAAGTATCTAACCGATCGCGGCCAGCGGTTAGCATTCATCGAGACGCACAAGGCGATGGAGCACAAACGCGAATCGGAGAAGGAGTACCAGCGAACCCAACGACTGCTTGACTCCAGTAAGTGAACGGTTCGCAGACGGGGCCTGGGCCCAAAACAACCCGAAGTATCCTCAGCATCGCTGCTTCCGACGTAGGCAATCGATTGGCGATCCTAATATCGATTTAAAAAATATCATCTGCCCATCGGCGTTACTGTGACGCCTATTTTCTCCTTCTCTCTGGCTCTATCTCTACCTCATCTGTGCCCCAATCACGTCCACAGGACGTAGGCAATCCACCGAAACAAGTCCTGCGGGACAGCGGGCTTCGGCACAGTGTGCCGAAAAAGCGGATATCAAATTAGTCGAATCATGGCCTCGGAGTGTGGGTTTCGGTTGAGCGCACTTTTGAACAGTAATTTCGTTAGGCACCCGGGAACGAACCTCTCTCACAGTGACTCATCCCATATCGAACTGGCGGTGGCCGGAAGTTGGCCAGTATTGGTTTTATTACCGCGGTTTTTTAATGCGCAATTTCCAGTTTTAAGGCCGCACCTGTAACTGCGGGGACACACGATGCGTAACGTAACAAGTTTGACGTTAACGATTAATGCCAAACTGGTGCGCTTCTGTCAAAACGTATATGTTTTGGCCGAGGCGTAAACAGTTTGGCATTAATAGTAATAAAGTATCCCAGTTACGGGTACCGGCCATATTGCCATCGCGCCGTTACCGCTTAGTTCTGTTATTACTTTGCAAAGTTCAACATGTCCAATTTGCATAATGATTGCTCATGCGGTAAAACACACGGCGAGGATGATAGTTCCGCCCTACGCTGAGGTGATTACTTCAAGTTGGACCGCTGGTATCTGGCAGCTGATGGAGACAATATCCGCAGGGGATGCCCTCGACAACTTTTTGCTCGAAACAATAGCGCCCAAAGTTTCCAAAAACCCGAGGGGGACCAACCATATCCGCCGTCGCTAAAAAGCCTCTAACCTCTTCTCGCTGCAGTTCTGCCGATGTTTGTGAACAACGACATTCGGAAGGAAATGTACAAATCGCCCGAGCAGGCCCAGGTCGACACGCAGTTCAAGAAGCTGTACATTTACCATATGGACAACGTCAGCATCCTGTTTGCGGACATCAAGGGCTTTACGGAGCTGGCGAGCAAAACGTCCGCCCAGCAGCTGGTGAAGATTCTGAACGATTTGTTTGCCCGGTTCGACAAAATTGCCGAGGTAAGCTAGGGTCCGTTCCGAGAGGAGCTGCTAACATTAGAGCCTCGCTCGTTCTGCTCTGTTCCGGTGTCTGCCAGGATAATCACTGCCTGCGTATCAAGCTGCTCGGGGACTGCTACTACTGCGTGTCGATGTTCGACAGCCAGAGCTGGAAAAGCCGCCCGGATCATGCCGTGTGCAGCGTCGAGGCCGGCCTGCACATGATCAAAGCCATCAAGGATGTGCGCTGCCAAACGAACGTAAGCCTTCCGTTGTCCGCTAGTCTTCATCCGTTCTTACTCCAGCGCCCTATCTCTCTCTCTCAGGTCGATCTGGATATGCGCATCGGAATTCACAGCGGCTCGGTAATGTGTGGCGTACTGGGGGAAAAGAAGTGGCACTTTGACGTCTGGTCGAACGATGTGGTGATCGCGAACCACATGGAATCGGGTGGCGTTCCGGGCCGGGTGCACATTTCCGAGGCGACGCTCCAGTGTCTGAACGGCTCGTACGAGGTTGAACCGGGCAACGGGGGTAGCCGCGACAGTCACCTGAAGATGATGAACATCAAGACGTTTCTGATCCAGCGCACGGAACCGCTGCGCTCGCGGAAGCGGCTGACGGAACGTCAAACGACGGTGCAGTTCGAGAAGGAAACGATCGCGCGGCTCAACGAGTCGCGCTTCCGGAAGGACTCGAAAACACCGAGCATCACGTCGAACAGCACCAACACGACGGTGACGGCCGTAGCTGCGCCAGCCGGCCAGACGAACCCCCAGAACCTCCACAACAACAACAACAACAACATCATCAGTAGCAACAACCACAACAACAACAACAACAACCATATCACCAAGCGCACCAGCAAGTCCACCATCCACGAGGACGAGACGACCACCGACTGGACGCCGGAGATTCCGTTCCGCAATCTGAACGGCGGCGGAAGCGGGGCGAATGGGGTGGAAAGTTTGCAGCACCCGGGCCGGGACCGGGAGGATCGGCTGACCGCGACCGAAGAGGTGGACGAGCTGATCGACCAGAGCATTCAGATCAACTCGAACAAGGCGATCCGCCAGCAGTACCTCTACACGTGGACGCTCAAGTTCAAGGAGTCGTCGCAGGAGGGCACCTTCTGCCAGCTGCGCGAGGACATGTTCCGCTCGAACATGCTGTGCGTGTTCGTGGTGTGGATCTTCATCGTACTCTGCCAGGCGGTCATCATACCGCACTGCCTGGTCCTGATCCTAACCCTCTCGATCACCACGCTCCTGCTGACGATCGGCTGCATCCTTGTGATGGCGGAGGAGTTCTCCGGGCTGCCAAAGTTTCTGCAGCGCAGCTCCTCGACGCTGGTGCACGATCGGAGCCGGCGCACGGTTTTCGTGTGCGCCACAATCATCCTCATGTCGATCGCCAGCTCGATGGGGCTGATGATGTGCGATCTGGACGATGGCGACGGGACGTCCCCGGTGGAAGGCGGCACCGAACTACCGTTCGCCTCGTACTGGGACCCTGGCTCGGGGACCCTGCTCGGTGCGAACAGTACCACGATGACGTTTTTCCGGGACGCCCTCCTGTTCGGGGAGCTGAACGAAACGTGGAACGGATCGCTGCCGGAGGACGCGGCCAACTACACTGGCGGGCGAATCGTTCGCGAAGATCGGTCGGAGAACGGGCCCACGTGCGTTCACCCGGAGTACGTCGTGTTCACGTGGGTCCTGTGTTTGATCTCGCTGGCGACGGCGCTCAAGCTGTACTATCTGGTGAAAACCTTCATGGCGATCGTGATGGTCGGGTGCTACTCCTTCCTGATACTGCTCGCGTTCTCGCAGGTGTTCGACACCTACGACCGCCAGTACATGCAGGCGAGCGGGATGCCGCTGGCGGCCCAGATGATGATCCTGCTGGTTGTCTTTCTGACGATGGTCACGTACCATGCGCGGCTCGTGGAGGTGACCTCCCGGTTGGACTTTATCTGGAAGGAGCAGGCCGAGAAGGAGCTGTCGAACATGAAGAGCAACCGGCACCTGAACGATCTGCTGATCAAGAACATTCTGCCCGACCACGTGGCCACGTACTACCTGTCGGGGGACCGGTCGGACGAGCTGTACGCCAAGATGCACGATCTGTGCGGCGTGATGTTCGCCTCGATACCGAACTTCAAGGACTTCTACTCGGAGGACATCGAGAACGGGAAGGCGTGCATCCGCATCCTGAACGAGATCATCTCGGACTTTGACTCGCTGCTCGAGGAGGCGCGGTTCGAGAAGGTGGAGAAAATCAAGACAGTCGGGGCGACGTACATGGCCGCGTCGAACCTGTGCTCCACCAAGAAGGTACGTTACGTTTGGCCCTTCATGTTGCGTAGATTCCGAGAATCCAGCTGTCAAAGTCGATAGAGTGATAAAAATGGCTCTTTAAAACCATCTTTTATCAGCCATTTTAACGAGATCGTTCTGCTTCGGTAATGTACCTATATTAAACATCATTCGAAAGGTAATGAATTCAGTTTCAGGTTTCATATGAAACAATCAAATATTTACGTCTAGCATTTCTGGTACATTTTTTTTATCGGGAATAGAAAACTGTGAAAATATACAGTTTTTCAACTTTGGCAATGCAGCAAAATTTTGGCGCGCCGTGGCGCAACTAAACTAGGCATTACAATTTAAGTTTAGGTAATTAACTAAACTATTTCCAGTAAGTTTTGCTGGGAAATTTCTGAGAATTCGTCCACTAGGATTATTTTAAGAAAACAATTCCTGATGGATAAGGAGGCGCCTGGGTCTCTATGAAGTCTATGAAACGGCCATACAAAACATATTGCCTTTTCTATTATTTAGGTAAACTAAGTAAAATCTCTATCTTGTATTCGAACAACCGAATGCAGCCACTTGCAGCTAATGCGTATTTTCACCAATTTTAGAAAAAAGGTAATGCCGCACAATTAGAAACATATTGGAGAGATACGTATCAAAACCTTTTAGTGGTTTATAGTTGGTTGGGCAAGAAAATCTTCCAGAGAGAACAATTTAGAAGACACTTTCATCGATAAAGCTCCTCGATAATTTCATATCCTTTTTTACACTCATAGCGGCATTAGCATTTTATCAGAAGTTCGCTATTTGCAGAAGATTATGCATTAAAACATTTGCGTGTAATGCAGATTGCATAGCTCAGGCGTTTAAAAACCTCAAATTAACGAAAAAAAAAAACTTCTTTATTATACTCGAACGCGTGTATTACACATAAAGAAGTGAATTTAATCAAAACACATGCAAAGAAAACAAAAATATGTCCGCCTTTCCCATACAAACTCCCCCCCTCTGGCTAATGATTGTTTCCTTGCGGGCTCCGTGCAGACTCACGCCGACGCGACGGACGAGGACGCGGTGTGCGATTTGGTGGAGTTCGCTCTGGCCATGCGCCAGAAGCTGCAGGAGGTGAACAAGGATGCGTTCAACACGTTCCAGCTGCGCGTCGGCATCAGCAGTGGCCCGCTGGTGAGCGGCGTGATCGGCGCCCGCAAGCCCGTCTACGACATCTGGGGCAACACGGTGAACGTGGCCTCGCGCATGGACTCGACCGGCGAAAACTGGAAGGTCCAGGTGCCGGACTACACGGCGGCCCTGCTACAGACCAAGGGCTACACCTGTGTGGTAAGCGGACGCTGCTCTGTGCCGGACGATCTGTGTACGATCCGCTTTTTTCGGTCTTTCCTCAGCAACGCGGTGAGGTGAACGTCAAGGGCAAGGGCATGATGCTTACCTACTGGGTGCTGGGCAAAAACGTGTCGGCCAGTCAGCTTGCCTCGCCGGCGATGTTGCCGGCCGGTGTCCCGCAGGCCCAGACCCCATCGTTGCAGCGCCAAACGTCTCAGCACAGCTCGCTGGCCGCAGTCGTTTTCGGCATGATGCAGGCCTCGAAACGGAGCAACCTGAACACGACGCGTAAGTTACCCTGGTGCCCTGGTGTTCGAGGGACGAAACGTCGTTGTCGTTGTTTCGTACGGTCACTGAGAACGAACCGAACGCGATCCTATACGTTTCCGGGCGTCGCTAACAGGACATGGTAGCAGAGTGTCACAGTACCGTCTCGTGCCGTGAATCATTGTTTCGTTTGGCTGTCACCCTTCTCTGTTTCTCTGTTCGGCTTCACTCTGTTCGCAACACTTCCGTTTCTATTTCTAGTGTCACTTCTCTACATCTTTCCGTCTTTCTGGCTCTCTCTGTTCTCTTTCTCGTTTCTACTACTGTTTGCTGTTGGTCCTTGTACCTTGCGGTACAACGGTCTGCGAATTGCTCCTGATTGTCCTTGACCGCCCCAAACAAGCCGAACGGTGTGGCTGGAGTCGGGCGAAAAACTTGACCGTCAATAAGATGCGTTTGCTGACACCGTACGTAACTGCTTTACCGGTTGCTCTATATGAGCCCCACCAACCTCTCATGCTTGCCACTAACTACGCTAAACCGGAAGTGTGCCGGAATGCTGCTGTACCGATTGCTCTAGCAAACGTATACTCTCCTCTGCCCGCCGTGTGTCTCTGTGGATCCTACGCTTACCCCTCCGGTTCCGGACGATTGACGATGCGCTTGCCGGCAACTCCGTAACTGACCCGCCCCGTAACCATTGCCGCATGAATGTTGTTCAGTAAAGTCGTCCCCCGCGTAATCTTGGCTGCACGTCCTCAGTTGTGTGTTTTTCGTGAGTTCCATGCCCGAGGTACCGAGATACCCAACCCGAGTGATGCCCCGTTGTAACTTTGAGCCAGACCAGGACATCGTCGGAAGAATTGCCAACGCTAATGCCGCGTGTCTCTCTGTTTTCGCAGCAACCGCAACGCCCTCGCCGAGAACTCGGTTCGGGCGACGGGGAAGCACATTCAGCTCGGTGAGATTGAATCAGCGAGCCCCGTCTAACAATCCGGTGCGCCGTAATACCACCCGTGTCCGTGGTCGTAGCTACACCATGAAGCGGGTAGGTCTATCGGCAAGGAGCCGCCCACCGTTCGAATCCCGTCTCAATTTCTCTCCACCCGACACAGTACCCGACTGTCGCGTCGCCGCTGGGATCACCGATACCGACCGCCGACGGGCCAGCAGCCATCGGCCCGCATATTCCATCCTTTCGCCAGCTGCACCAGGACGCCAAATCCCACCAAACAGGACTGTGAGCCTCCGGGGTGCTTCCGGTGTTAGGCCATGGTCTAGCCAAATTTTTTCTAGTCACTAAAGAAACCAAGTATTTTGTTAAGTAACCAGAGGAATGCTTCAAAGGCCAGCGCAGGCAGAACGCTAGCTGGAGAATCGACACACTAGTCTAAAGAGCACAAACAGGCGTACGGGGCGAACTGTGCACCTTAAAAACTGTGACCAGCAGTCCGTACTGTATTTAGTTTTTATCCTTGTTTTAGCTACGTCGCCACTTCCTCTAGGACACAATTTCGACGTCGATATGGCTGTAACGTAGGAACCGTGTGAAATGCTAAATAGTTTATGTGATTTTAGTTTTAACAAAAAAAACAGTGGTATACTGACGGCGCTAGCCCAATATGGCTGGATACTAGGATAGGTAGGGTGTAGGCAGAAGGTTGTAAGAGGATGGCAAATCGGTGTTTGCTAGGCTCCGGTGGCCAAATAGTCGAATCGATTGTGAAGGTGAGTATATGTCGCTAACCGATGCTCGGGGGGTTTTGCTGCGCTTCTACACGGCTAATAAAACCTGCGTACCAGCAATGGTTGATCTCTGTTTAGATCTCAAGTGAACGTTCCAGCGGTCGTTAGAATTTTCTTTATTTTCGCTGAAATTGGAAAGAAATTGGCCACTGAAAGAAATGGGGGAGCAAAGTAAGATAAGTCGGAAGGGAAAACATTTGGGAACACGCTACCTGCGCTTTTCTTCCCGACCTGAAGGAGAGGTTTTCGTATATTGCGCTACTTCTTAGCCATTCCAGTGTCTTGGGTGGATTTCGTTGAGCACACGCTGCCAGCGTCTGCTCATTTTTTTTCTTCGGAAAATCCGCTCCAAAAATTTGTCAAAACTTCGCCGTTCCGAAGTTTTGAAACTCGAAAGAATCGTCGAAGCCAATAAAAGATTTTACATGTACACCAGGGCGCCAGTGTGAAAATATCGACAACAGAAACAGGACGATTATGGTGTAGCGCACCTTACTTTGCAGCAGCAGCCTTGCTCTTGTAATTGAGAAGCACGAAGTCGAGCCATCTCCGCCGTTTCGGACGATCGGACTTCCGCGCGACGTATCCGATCGGCTTCCCTTCTCGATCGGCTTCCCGGGCACAAAACAAAAAGTAAACAGAACCGAACACTGCCCCAATGCCTGGCGAATCGGCTAGAAAGGGGGTACTAGCGTTGTTTTGAACAGTCCGCGAGTTCGAGCAGCAGTCGAGCAGCACGGTCCAGCAGCACGCTCGAGCAATCGTTAAGGCTGGTCCAAACGCTGCGATCTGCAATGCAATATCGCATGAAGTGACATCTCCGGAGACGTCATAAATGTCACTGCCGCGGGTGGAAATCTGAAGACTCGACATGCAATTTTTGAACAAATTTCAAAACAGGGTCAGTTTGTCGGTTGACTTGTTGATGTTTTGTTTTGGCCTCTTATTTATATTTTGGATGCTTCGTCAACGTTCGCGAAAGTGTGTAACTGAATTTATAAAAATTTACGAAAGTCTGCCATGTCTTTGGCAACTAAAAAATAAAAAATATAGTGATCGGAATAAAAAGGCGGAGGCATACGATGCCATTTAAAAGCAATTTCCTCGACACTGTAACCTCTTCGCACGTTCTTTTATCGCTTTTTAACCGAAAAGCACAATGGTAAGGCAAACCAACACAGTGTTGCTTCCATGGCTGATTCCAACATGTCCAACCGACAAACTGACCCTGTTTTGAAATTTGTTCACAAATTGCATGTCGAGTCTTCAGATTTCCACCCGCGGCAGTGACATTTATGACCTCTCCGGAGATGTCACTTCATGCGATATTGCATTGCAGATCGCAGCGTTTGGACCGGCCTTTAAGTATTCATTGAACAATTGTATCCGCATCTTCGAAGAATAGTTGAGAACACTTTGGGGTGACGCCCAAGGCTACAGGACGTATTTAACCACTACCCCCGATCACGAATATAAAATAAAGGAAGTTTGATAATTTCTACATTGGGTAAGCAGCCTCGTTACCCCCGTTTTAGGGAACAAAGCTCACGATCAAACGGGCAATTTAAATTTCTAGCAACTTGTCGTTTACCGTCCAAGTATTCTGGTCAGTTTCGCTTCCGATTATTCCCTGAAAGGAGCCTATGTTGTGCTGCTATTGAAAGTTCTGTTTAAATTTACGTTTAACGGTAAGTTTAAAATTCCAGTTTCCTGGCCGTTCCGAAACGGTGTTGCAGTGCTGCCATCCAACGTGATCTGCGCGACTGACGTTTCCAGTCTGTTGTGTTGCCATTCAAAATCAGCTGCGAACGCTCTTGAACTTCATTCCGTCGCTAAAACTTGAAGGCCCAAGTTAGAGGAAGTGTCCGTTCCTTTGTGTTGAAATCGCGACCAGCAGTCCGGAGCAATACCAGGAAATTCTTTGGTGAGTTGCTTCGAACCGAACAAAACCGTCTCTATTCCTTCAGGCGAGTAGTATTTTTATTGTTCCGGATCGCACGATCATCTGTGTTTTCGAGCGCAGGGGCTGAGGATCGCGAACGACGCCATAAGTCAGCGGCGCCGTATTATTGGTCACAAATTATCGCTCGCGTCGGTGTAGCTGCGAATGTGTTTGAACGAGTTTGAGTTTAGGGGGCGGACAAGAAAATATTCAACACGACGTTACGATACGAAAAATATTATCAACTTTAGTTCTGCTATCTTTGATTTCAGGTATTTTGGAATAAAACAAAAAAAAGAGAGACAAAGTGATAAACGTTTTCGTCAAAATGACGGCCCAGACAACGGTTACTTATCAAAAGTTTGGAGAACCGGCAACGAATGATTCTCCGCCCCAAAGACAACCGTCTTGCGCCGTTTTAGTGGTCGTAGTGCTTATGGCCCTGACGATGCTGTCGTTCACGCTGTTCCTAACCCTTGGGCCCATTTTGGGACTCTACTCTGCACCATACTTCACGGCGTTCGACAAAGAACGCATTGATGATCCACCACCACCACCGCACACGGAATACGCTCGAATGGCCCGCTATCTCGTCCATAAGGCCGGTAAGAAAAAACGACTGATCGAAGTTGGGGCCGGTGAAGCTATATGCCTTTTTGAATCCTGCTTTCCGGTAGAATGGGTATCGATGGGCACTCTTTCAACCGTGGACGCCATCAAGGGATACCCGATGGTCAACATCATCTCGGTGGCAGACAGTGAACGGGGGCAAAAATCGACCGGCGTAATGTACTTCTACCTTACCATGCTCGACTACACGGCGCAGGATCTGGACAAGGACAATCGGCTGACGGTGATGATTTCGATGGATGAAGATTTGTATTGCACCAAGCAAGGCGTCGATCCGATGGAACCTACGTGCGGGCGGCTCATGATTTCGGGAAAAGCAGTCAAAATTGATCCATCGTCGGACGAGTTTAAGTTTGGCCAAGCGGCCATGTACAGCCGTCATCCGGCAGCGAAAAAATGGATCGACAGTAAGCGTTGTGGTCACCGTTGCAAAAATGCAAGCAAGTATTGGGTGGGGAACTGATTAGAAATCTGCTTCTACTTGCAGCCCACAATTTCTTCCTCTGCAAGTTGGACATCGTGCAAATTGCAGTACTTGACTATTACGGCGGCCCACACTACGTTACCGTGGAAGATTACATGGCGGCGAACCCTGATAAGAAGACAGATGTCGGAAACCAGAGACGCATTCCGGCTCGTTTCACATCCGAAGAGCTGGATTATTGACTACTTCACCTGCGCACGGAAACAAGTGGACCTGTTAAAAATATTCAAAATTCCATTCTAAAGCGCAGGAAAGTTTTATGAAACAGATAATACAATCCGAGTGAGAAGTGCGTCAACGACGTGATAAAACTATTTGAGCCAAAGCCATTTAATCTCCAGGTCCACTTGAAGCGTCAAAAGATAATCTGGTGCATTGCGGCACACTGTTGAAATGTGATGAGGACTGACGTTTTCTACAAGTTGAATTAAAAGAGAACGAGAATATATGATGACACCACTTCAGTGAACGGCCACTTCATTGATATGGTGCAAACATGTACAATGTGTGCATATATGAGATTAGGTTAGGAGCAAATAAATTCGGATTGCCATTTTGTAAATTACAATCTCTTATTTTCGCAAAGAAAACGCATCGTCACGTTCGATAGCTCTGTTGGGTAATACTTCGCGGGATTTGGTTGCCACAGAAAATACAATCGCTTTCTCCGCTTATCTTATTTTTCACGTACATATTTAAAAAATAAACATTCTGCGCATCACTAGGCCAACAACCAGCCGCAACGCTAAACACCGTAACGCGATGTTGGATCCAAATTTTGAAGTACTCCAAGTACGCTGTGGATTTGCGACAGTTGCTAACCGCTTTCAAGTATTGCAAAGGGATTGATTTAAATGATATTTTTTTTATTTGTAGCTTTCTTTTATTCTGATTGCGAAGAAATTAGAAAGGTTATTTTATTTGCGTCGCCAATAATTGAAACAATCTGGCAACACTTCCGTTGACAGTTCAATGTTTTGGTTGCGCGCGCTCGTTTATTCGGCTTGATTCGAATAGGTAACGATGTGTTCGCTTGTTGATTTGCTCATTGACGCTCAAATTATACTTTTGTAGAACAATGTCCGACGATCCGGGACCAGAGTATCTAGAAGTGTTGGCTAGTCGATTCGGCCATTCGTCGTTCCGGCCGATGCAATGGCGCATCATCCGTTCGATTATCGTAGACCGGCGTGACAACTGCGTCATCATGGCAACAGGCTATGGAAAATCGCTAACGTACCAGTATCCGTCCGTGTTCCTGGACCGCTTAACATTCGTCGTTTCACCACTCATCAGTTTGATGGAGGATCAGGTGCTATCGCTGAACGTTTGCAACATTCCCGCCTGTCTGCTCGGTAGCGCACAAACGTCCAACCGGATTCCGGGCATTGAGGCGGGAGAGTATCGTGTGGTGTATGTGACACCAGAGTTTATTACCGGCGAGGGGGGCAAATCGTTGCTGCGGTCCACCCGCAGCCAGCTTGCTCTGATTGCCGTCGATGAGGCACACTGTTTGAGCAAATGGGGCCACGACTTTCGACCTGCGTACCGCAACCTATCGCTGCTACGAACGATCTGTCCCGATGTGCCAATACTTGCGGTAACGGCCACAGCCACGCCAAAAGTTAGA
This sequence comes from Anopheles bellator, assembly GCF_943735745.2. Classification (NCBI taxonomy): domain Eukaryota; kingdom Metazoa; phylum Arthropoda; class Insecta; order Diptera; family Culicidae; genus Anopheles; species Anopheles bellator. Next base: position 45,918,721 of record NC_071286.1, read on the forward strand.
GACGACATTGTGCAGAGTTTGCAACTCACTAACGCACAGGTACTGTGTTCCGGCTTCGATCGTCCCAATCTGAAGTTCATCGTTCGTCCGAAGGGACCGCAAGGACCGCTTGGGGACATTCGGCCACTGTTGGCTAATAATCGCGAGGGAAGCATAATCATCTACTGTCTCACACGTAAGCAAACGGAGGAGATAGTGGCGCTGTTGAGCAGCAAAAACATAACATGCGAGGCATACCACGCGGGGCTGTCGATCGCAAAGCGGCGTGACGTACTTGAACGATTCGTCCGCGATCGGCTGCAGATCATCGTCGCTACGATCGCGTTCGGCATGGGCATCGATAAACCGGACGTTCGGCTCGTCATTCACTACGGTGCATCGAAGGACCTAGAGAGTTACTACCAGGAGGCAGGCCGCGCTGGTCGTGATGGGCAACCGTCCCAGTGCATCATGTTCTGGAGCCGGTCCGACTTCACGACGCACGAATTTCTTCGCTCACAGTCCGGCGGCACAGTGCAACACAATCTGGAGCAATTGTCAAAGAAAATGGGCGAATACCTCGATACGCGTGACTGTCGGCGTCGCTTCATTCTGCAGTACTTTGAAGATTCGTTCGAAAACAAGGACAAAGTCCTATCAGCACCTGTCGATGGGCAGAGGCACAATTGCTGCGACAACTGCACCCGCGGTGGGGTGGCCAAAGACTGCGAACGCTTCGAAGGGATCGATTCCGACGGCCGATACGATTTTGCTACCGATGCTGAGCTGCTGCTGAAGGCGTTTGAAAAGTTTGGTGGCGGAACAGGTTCCGCGCTTCCCATTTTGCTGCTACGCGGATCGAAGAGCAAAAAACTGCACGAAAGCAACTACAACCACCCATTGTACGGTAAGGGGAAGGCACACGATGAAGAATGGTGGAAATCGCTGGTCACACTGCTTGAGCGGGCAGGTTTCCTCGACAAGACCCAAGTGACGAATCACTTCAATCGGTTTGCGAAAATCTGCACGACAAAAATCTCACCGGCCGGACGCAAATGGCTGGATGGTGGTGGTGAGACGAACGCAACACGGAAGCTGCTGCTAAAGCCCACGGGGGAAATGTTTAAATCGTTGAAAATGGTAAATCCTCCTGCGGAACCGCCGTCGGATACGTTCTGCGAAGTCGTTGCACCGCGCAGTGGTTCGCAGTCGTCCACAATGCCACGTCCAACTCAGAGTTCAGCCACCGTGCAACAAGAGCTGTTCCAGACACTGATGAAAAAGCGCTCCGAACTGGCAAACGCTTTCGAGTGTATGCCGTACATGATCGCCTCGAATACGGCCTTGCAGCAGATGGCCGCAAAGAAACCGTTAAATTTGAGCGAAATGAAGAACGCCCAGCTCGATGGGTTCTCCGATGCGAAGCTACAAAAGTTTGGTCGCGAGTTTCTTGTATGCATACAACAGAAGCTCAATTTTCTCCCACAACAGGTCGACAGAGAGCAATGCTCGCTGACAGCGACCCAACTCGTCACCTGGAATATGTGGCATTTGGATCGTAAAAGTGTTGCGCAAATCGCCACGGACCGCAACCTAGCAGAATCAACGATCGTCGGGCATCTTTGTCAAGCTGTTCAGGCAGATTGTCCCTTTGAAAAAGAGGACATCTTGCGACTGGGCGTCGACGAGGAGTTGTACGCAATGATAGCTCTTATTTTGCCAGACGATCTTGCGCAACCGTACAGTTTGAGCGCCCTCAAAGAGATCTGCCCACCGGACGTGACGTACAGTCAGTTGAAGTTGGTGCTGGCGTTTGAAAAGTATAAGCCACAAATCATGGCGCAACCGAAAGAGCAAACATCCACCGTCGATCAGGAGCTACAGCACACTGCCACTAATTCCGCACAAGAATGCAACGATCCTTTCGATGACGGTGACGATATGTTCGATTTCGGCGAATTGGATCGTTTAGAAGCTGCCATGGTGGGCGACAAAAACGTTTCGCCGTCCTCGGCGCTACTGAGCACGTCCGAAAAACGTTCTCCGTCACCAATACCGGCCACGAAATCCACCGATTCGGCCGAAAAGGAAAATGTGGGTTCGGTTGAAACCTTGCAAGTGGCCAACAAAACGATCAAACGAGACACAAGTGAAAAGGGGCCTGTTGGGCAAAAAATTGAACCCCAGGCGCAGACGGGTAGTCGGAAACGTATTATGTACTTTGACAATGATGACGAGTCCGACGAAGAAAACAATAACGATGATATGGGCCATCACTTTCCGAAAAGAAGGTTGTGAATGAATATTTCGTTTTCGTTGCTTTACAGTCTCAAAGTTGTTTCGTGCCATGTTTCCGTGATGGTTTTTTTGCAGTCAATAATCATTCTCAGTGACAAACAATTACATGTAACTTTAAAGCTTAAGCGGCCTTTAAAATTTAAAGACGAAAATCTCTTGTTTACTACTTTACTTGTGTACTTAGTATGCGCTTATCAATCAGTGTAAAATATCGATAAATTCGCGTTGAATCTTTTTGCGTTCCATTTCTTTCTCATTCGAACGACGGTGTTGGCCCGGTCCCGGTCCCGGTAGACCAGGTCAAAAGATTTTTTCAGAAGCAATAAAACGAAAAGAATTTAAGAGGAATCAAATCAATGTTTCGTAATTGATGTTGTTGCATATGTCCTTCCCTTAGAGGCGCAATAAGCCGAGCAATCCGAAGCGTCACAAAAGCGTCGGGGTCCAACGGAACCCCAAAATCCGTTTTCGCTTTCAATCACCGTCAGGCTGGGGCCGAACCACTTACTTTCGGTATTTTATCGTCTGTCCCCTGATTAGAATACAAAGGAGTGTTCACCGAGGCCGGATATGCTTCATTCCGCACAAATCTTCTCTGCGGGCCTGTCTTCCGATGGACAAGCACGTGTCTGCCGGGCCGTTGCGCAGCTGTTGCACTCGTCGGTTGATACCACTCACGCACTTTCACGGTGCCGGGCTGCAATCACTCACATACTTCGTGGGCAGAATGAGCACCGTCGATCCGGCGACCGCATCGCACGATGAGCGCCATCAGTCCGTGGTCAGTGGTCAACGGAAGTGGAATTGAACGCGTGTTCCAGTGTCCACGCCGCTAGTAGCACGCTGTGTGCGAGTGTCGGGCGCGCACCATCGGAAAGATAGGGACTAGACACAGTAATGATGATAGTGTAAAGGGCGAAAAAGGGCGGAAATAGAACAAAAAATTGACCTCGCACGTGCTAGCGCGTGACGGTGCGCCAAGGAGAATTCAGAATAAATCAAGTGAATTCGTAAATTATTATGACGCTGTGCTGAGCGCTTCAGGTCGAAGAATCTACACCGTAGTTCGTGGACATCTTCAAGGAGCACCATGGGACAACAGGAACCGGAACAGGACCCGGTGGAAGAGAAACAGCCAAAAGGGTTCGCAGAACCGGAGGTTGTGGTGGACCAGTTAGACGAAGCACCCACCGGCCAGCTGCCAAATGCAGCGGCCAAGTTGACACTGCATACCGATGGCGATCTGAAGCAGACGATTTTGGATGGTTTGGAGAAAAAAGGTGACGGAAGTCTGTGGCTCTGGTGAGTGGATGAATCGATGCGTAGCAGAGCACTACGCACTATTCGCAGCGTCCCGAGCGGTATACCGGGCGCCCGAAGGGGGAATTATCGATTTTTTGTACGTTTAACGAGTTCCGAACCGCTGACCCATCTTTCAACGAAACATCCGACACGCCGCGCGTTCATAAGTCGGTCACCGAATTAGATGTTGCAAGGCGTTGCAAAGTTCCTTCGCCGACACAGGTGGAGGAAGGATATAAATAGATCCCGATTGCGACAGATAACAAATACAATACATGCCACGGGCCATGGCGTCGGCGCGTGATGGGAAAGGTGCCATGTGAGTTTCTGCTTTCTTCTCGGAAAGATTCTCAAAACGGAGCAAACATGTGTGTGATTAGCGTCTGTCGCCGCACTTCTCGGAAGGGTGAATGCCAGGGCGAACCAGGGGAAGCCGGTGCGGTGCGTATGGACGCAACGCACCGGGCAACACGTGTTAAACGCGCAACGGCATCGTGGACGGAGGGGAAAAAATGTGAAAGTTAGATGCTGTTCTGATCGTGCAGCGGTTCTAGCTGTGTCGCTTTCTCTTTTCTTTATACTTACTTTTGGCTTCGTGATAAAGCGAAGGGCGGCGGACATTGGCCTCACTCCAACAGGTGGTGGCGATATGCAGGAGAATGCTTGACCGATAGAGCCCGAGAGATCCGAGATTGCACTTGAATGGGACACTTGATTGTTCGGATTGAATAATGAAGTGCGCATTTCACATTACATTACTGTAAAATTCATCCCAGAAATGACTACCGCAATGGTCACTTCCCAGAGAGTATGCTTGATAAAGGCTCGTCTTTCGCTACGCACTGATAAGAAGGTCGAGTTCAGGCTACGCAAGCGATGCAAAAGTGCTCCATTTCTTCGCCAAGCCTTGATTTAGGGTCACATCAACTGCATGCTGCTTAAGCCAACGGCAACTCACGACGTTAGCCATGTTTGGTGCGAAGTTGGAATACTTAAGCAGTGCAAGTTTAACAACCGACCTTTACCCCGTTCCGTGGACCCGCTATCGATCGGCGTCCGTTGCATGACTTGACCCGTCCGTTGTTTTGCTATCCCAACCACAAGCGCCTTATCGCCTGCGGTTGTCTGGATTGCGTCCGAGAAGAAGCTCTCCCGTGGCTCCTCCAACCGGTGCAGGTGATGCTGGAACTACCAGCCGGACACGCGTCTGCCGAGCGGTTCTCAAACGTTCATTTGCGCCTATCGCGAGACGCCCCACAGCAGACCTTTTATAGTCTGGTCTTATCAATTAGCAGATGGAGCCGGGATTGCTTCCTCCTCCGGGTGGGAAGCGGTAGCCCAAGAAGCTGGCTCCGGATTTATATGTGGGTTGCTGAAACAACGCCGTCGTGCCCTGTTGATACGGCGCTTGGAACCCATTCAATGCAATGAATGCTTCCCCTTGAGTGGTATCCTAAAACGGAAAGAAAAAGAGCTAAAAAGAAGGAGGTTGTCCCTGCCATCAGTATGGCTTCTGGATGTACGATGTCGCATCGAAACAGACGAGACCTTTACCTTGGGCTCGGCACTGATGCGCACGACGCAACGGATGCATCTAGCCTACAATTAGTTTCCACACTTTTGCCTCCAACGGTTTACGGCACGCTTCGAGGGCACGTGTGGCTGGCCTTGCGTGGATTGGGAAGGTCGATCAGCTTTATCATTACTATGCTCGCACCGTTCGCCAGTTGACGGTAATTTACGGTGACGCGCCTCGCCAGCCGTGTCGCCAGTGGCGCATTCGTACGGAATAAATTAAATTGCTAAAACGCACAAACAAAGTCAAGCACGACCGGTGCGCTAAAACTGTGATTGATAAACATTTCAAGCCAGAGTCCGGTGCTTGCTGTTTCAGTCGAGCGGTAACAGCTGATTTGATTTATGTAACGCGATGTAGATAACCTAATCGCTTCGGATTTGGGAACTGTGTCACACGTTCGAACCGGAAGGGAAACGGGTTAAGAACCTTAGCAAGAACCACCTGATCGCAACTAGAGTCATTCACCGACAGGGTCCTGTTCATTTTGTGCCTTACACCAAACATCCTCAACGGCTTCCACGTATCTTCTTACGTTTTTTTGGGGCAATTGCCAAAAAACTATTACTGTATGGTACCACGGCTGCTGGAATCCGGTTGGAGTCATGAGGAAATTCGCAACATCACCGCGCCGAGGTACGATCATTCTCGCCCTTCGGACGAACCATCGCCAACTTACGCTTTTCATTTGTAGCGGAACGGCCAAGAACGGAACGTGTACGATTTACGCGTGGAACTACGATCAGCTGAGTGAACTGAATTACCACGATGCGCTCAGCTACACCCAGTCTCATCCCCAGCCGGAAGAGGTGAACTGCTTGTCGGAAGGCGCCAGTACCGAAATGTTCTACGACCAACCGGACGGTGTATCGATTGTTCCAGAGTGGGACTTGATTTGTGAACGGACTGCCCTCAGATCCACGGTGCAGGTTGCATTGTCGATCGGAAAGTTCATCGGTGCCTCCAGCTTTGGCGTGTTGTCCGATAAATTCGGCCGCAAAACTAGCTTCTCGATCGCGGCCACGCTTTACATCGTTTCCGGGCTGCTGACCACATTCTCGCCCGTCTACCTGCTGTTGCTTCTCGGGCGCATCGGACTCGGTGCTTCGGCTTCGGGCGTGTTCTATCCGGCGTTTGCACTCCGTAAGTAGCGCACCTGGCGAGACGCGGACTCAAGGGTGAGAGGTAATCTGTCAAAGCGAAACCTTGTCCTCTTTCCGGACGGTGTACTGGTCCCGAAAGTGACTGAAAATGCTGGCAAGCGGCACCGATCGTGGATGAGCATTGCGTTCAACTTCTCCTACCCGCTGGGGATGCTGTTCCTGGCGCTAGCGGCTTACCTCATCCATCCCTGGCGAGATCTTTCACTAGCCCTGACCGTACCGTCCTTTCTGCTCGTAATACACCTCTAGTGAGTATGCTTCAGCGTAAAAAACCGAAATCTCGGACACTGACATCTGAATTTTACGTCTACTTCCTAGCTTCCTAGTTGAGTCGCCACGCTGGCTGTTGAGCAAAGGGTACGAACGAAGGGCGTACCGTATGGTGTTCGGACGGCGGCCACCCAAAGAACTCATCGATAATGCGCACGTGATCGAGAAAAACCAGGACATCGATGCCGGTTCACAGCCATCCTTCGGCGACCGGCTCAAAGAGTCGTTCGGTGAATTTACAAAACTTTACGGAACTCCCGTGCTTTGCCGGAGGGCATTAATTTGCCACTTCACCTGGTGCATCACCTCGCTGTGCTATTATGTCACAGGTATGAATGGAACCTACGGTCCGGCTTCCTTAAACAGCACACACATACGGCAGCTCACCATAGCCTATCTTTTGAAACTAGAATCAAGGACCGATTTCAGTTGCATTTACTTCCACTTACTATTTACTCCTTGCAGCTCTGAATGCCGATAACTTTGCGGCCAACCGTAACGTGTACGTTGCTACGACTGGTTCCGTGGACATCATCGCCTACATTTTGTCCATGATTGTACTGGCCTACTTTGGACGCCGCAGTTCGTCGTTCTGTTTCTTTCTGTACGCTGGCGTCTGCCTGCTGGTGGTGCTGGCTGTGCCCGAGGACAAAACGACGGTGCTCGTCACCCTGGCCATGCTTGGGCGGGTAGGTATTACTGCCGTGTACGCGATCGTAACTCTTCACACGGCGGAACTGTTTCCTACCGAGATCCGCAATACGGCACTCGGCATCTGCTCGACGATGGCGCACGTCGGATCGATAGCCGCACCGTACATAACGGATCTACTCGGGCGGCTCGGCTGGTGGATTCCGACGACCATTTGTGGCTGTTCCGTGCTGATCGCAGGGGCCCTCACCCTACTGCATCCGGAAACGCGCGATGCGGCACTCAAGGACCACGCCAAACAGGAACAAGCCGGCGGTGTCGATGACGACGCACACAACAAGGAAACCACACACTCTAACAGCTAAGCGTTGCCCGAGGCGTTGCGTGAGCGTTGAGGGCACATTTTCCAAGGATTATGTTTCGTAGGATTTATTTCGGTACCATTAAGAGGCTTGGAAGGCCAACCTTTTAGGCAGCGGCAAACACGCTTTCCGGTTGAAAATGGTGTAGATAGTAAGCAACGTCGGTGTAAACACCGGGTGTGCCGACTGCACCACACCCCACACCGTACGATATGACCCCGCGCAACACGAACGGCCCGAAAGAGGAGGGCACCCGGCAAACATAACCTCCACCCGAATCGCCCTAAGGAGAAGGAAACAAAGTGCTAGTAGGAAAGATGACGGGGCCGTTGGCGGTTTGCGGTTTACTTCCGCTCTCTCTCTCTCTCTCTTTCTCTCAATCTCACCTTGCATGCATCGGAACGTCCGATCGCACAGAACATTCCGGAGTTGGGCGGCGGAGCTACGACTGCTCCCATCATTCCAATACAATTGTCCTCTTCGAGGGCCAACACGGTGCCATAACGCAGCTTCTGACTAATCGGCCCATCGTACGCTTCGGACCCGTACCCGAAGATGTAGCACATCTCCCCATTGACTGCCGTCCGATCGGTGCGCTGCGGTAGCCGTAGCCAGGTATGATTGTCGCCAGTATACTCCATCTCTTTGGCCATTGCCACGCGGAGGAGTGCGATATCGCCGACCATCGTTATGCTAACCGAATCGGAAAGTAATCGACCAAACACAAAATCACACACTGTCCTCCAAGGAAGGATCTTCTTTGAAAAGGTTCACATCGTGGTTCAGGGGTGCGGCTTACGGATTGTATGTACGTAGAATGTGCATCTCCACGACAGGGTGTCGTTCGGCGGTGCTGTCGTCATTAAGATCCAGACCACCGATCTGTGCCACAATTTGTGTGTAATTGCTTCAAGGGTTCAATTTAGCGAAATAAGAAACAATAAAAATGTTCGTGTAAGTATTGAGTTCTCGAAACCCTGCCAGGTAGCATACTTACATTGAAATCACACAGTGGGCTGCGGTCAGTATCCAACCCTTACTCAGGTAGGTGCCACCACAGAAGTGCTTCCTCTGCGCCGTGCCATCGATCAGTTGAAGAGAAACGGCAAAGGGAAACAGGTCCACTGGAGACACTTCCGTCACATCGCCATTAGCTCCCAGCGCTAGCTGGAAAGGCTCACTGCGAACGATGGCGTGTCCGGAGTTCAAATGTGTTACCGCCAGTGCTAGTGTCCAGAGCACGGCCGGACACCACATCGGAAATGCGATCACCATATTGTCAGCCAGTTAGTAGATGTGCTTTGCCTAACATAACACGTGTACTTCACCACACTTGCTTTCATTCGAATGAATACGGGTTGAGCGCCGTAAATGGAGGTAGCGGCGAACAACATTAGAATAACGTGCATTTATAGTCAGTTGCTTCGAAAGCTACATGTGTGTTGAGTAAATTGTTCTGAACGATCGCACGAACGGCTGAGTCAATAAATAGCAACGATCGAGAGCTGGGTGGTGAAAACCGGTAACGAAAAACTAACCATCAATAATTCCAGACAGCAAAATCGCTTATTGAAACAAAACAAAATCCGAATATTGATCTGCTCGGCATGAGCCGTGTTTAATTCAGGAATGAACTTTAAATGTGTAACACTTTGAGATGGTTTCCAATCGGAGAAATTTAAAATCTGTTGAAAGAGTAAAATAATGTCCTTATGATGAGAAGGTGTCAGCGACGGAAATGACAATCACGTGCTGTGAAGCGTTACTGTCCCGCTGTTCCGGCTTTACGTTGACCTTAATCAGTTTGTTGCGCAGATTCTCAGGAGCCGACACTTTCGCGAGTGTGAACAGCGTTTCGGGATCTGCAAAGAATGTGATATCGTGGATGAAACGAAAGAGTAGCACACATGATCGAACCAGATTCTCGAACATCCGGCAATACGTACTGTCGACAATGCAATCAGTGACGTACAATGTACGCGATAGTTTCGGAGGAAATCGACGCACGTTCTTCGAAGGCACACTGCATAAAAAGCCCAAATCGAGCAGCACATATTCGCTGAAACCTCTCTGGATATCAGTAAGCATTGCCCGAGTCCATATGCTGCCATAACGGACCAAACACAGCTCACCACATTGCTTAGGATCGTACTCATTCGCATCCGACTCTCCGTAGCAGCAAATTTCCGTCATAAGCTCACCATACTTTTCCTGGTTCGCTTTAATGACCACCGCAATTTGATTCATTGAATCCTGGTTCAAAAAGGACGCGTCTATTATGATCAACTCAACGCCATCTTCTGCTGGAATCGCTGATTCAATTACCTGCAAAAGTTAACCATACATAGAAAAAGGCAACATAAGTTAGCGCACTGGCACTTCGATATCTTCGTAGCGTACTTCGTCGTCCAACACTGGAACGTAAGTTTCTGGAGCAGGCGCCACCACTATGTTTTTCATCTGCGGTGATTTGCATATCTCCTCGTTCTTCTCGAGCAGTTGACGCAATTTGTCGCCAAGGTAATATGATTCCTTCGGGTGACGCAGATCCACCAGTTTAACGCTTGTGTTCGACATATCGATTACCTTGGACAGTCCAAATTCTTCAGCCTTCAGTTCGTTAAGCTTCTGCCGGATGCGCTCCGTGAACTTGGAAACATTTACGATCCACACTTCGTGCGCTGTACGATCAGCGGATTTGAGGTCCGGTTCAAGAATCTCTCTAAACTGGGACCACTCGAGCTTCTCGGAATTACCGAAATCGATAAAGAAAACGTCCGCATAGTTCCCTTCTACTGAATTGATCACGGCGCGGTAATATTCGCCACCGAACGGTGCAAGCAAAATGTCATTAAGTGCGGGAGGATTCACCACAGGTTGCCCTTTCTTTCGACCCGCCTTTACACAGCGCTGAATTAGTTTTTCATACGAATTGGGTGCACCGTTCGGCCCAGGACGGGCATCATATATGTAGAGCTCATTTTTCCCAACGTACGATATTTTCACTGTGGCCCCCACTGCAGGGAAACCGGCCCGCTGTAGCTTGGTCTTTGGCGGTTCGTCAGCTTTCTGGGTGCGGGCCTCCCCTTTGATTACCCGCCCCGATGGTGCACCATTTATTGGCTGTGGCGATGGAGTTGCTTTTGCATTTATCAGGCCTTTTGGCTTGGTGCCCGATGTCGGTTGTTGGGTGTTAACCGAAAGATGGGGAAGACCGATCTTTGGTTGTATCTTTTCCAGTAGGTCAATTGAATCATAATTGGGCATAACAACAAGGGGCCTGCAAAATATTACACATGAGGACATGCACTTCGTCACACGTTTTCGCTACTTACGGCATAAGGCACGAATGTTTGTGCGTCTGATAGTGTCGCTTCTGGCACTGGATGTTACAGTAAAACGCACCACAACAACCGCATTGAAACAAAACTGGGTATGCTGAGCAATACACACAGCGCAGGAAAGTAGGCGACGTTTCGAGCAGTGGTCTAACATTCGCAAAGCTTGCTGGCTGTGGCGGTTGCCTCTGTGGCGAAGCAGGGCCAACGCTGCCGCATATGTTGTTCGCTGGTTCATCATGCTAAAAAAAAATCGTCCGTTAGAGGCAATGGCAAAATAACTCATATTTTGTATAAATAATTCTTTTTTCATTGTCATACCGAATAAGAGTACCAATTACGCATGTAAGTTGCTGCCTTCACTTGTGGGAGACCAAGCAGCTGTTTTTTGGCGATTTCAGCTAAGCTGTGAAATAGCAGGAAACACGGCGACGCAATAATTTTTGTAATGTGACCCGAGACGATTATGGGTATATACTCTAAGAGAATAGGTGCGATCTGTAATAGCCTAACATTCGTCTCTTCTGGAACAGGGGATTGCACCTACTCTCTTAAGCGTGATATTCCAGTTTCGTCCCTCGAGTGTGATGTGGTTCGACTTGCACATTTATTTCTTACCTAGAATCTGGATATCTAACGAAAAGCACCGATGGATCGTCCGGTTTCGGCACTATCTGCTTTGCTCCCGTATTTTCAATAATCATACGAAGCGGATCAGAATGCTGTTGTCGTAGAATAACTTTTATAAACGGAGTACACTGCTTCTGCTTCATCGCTAATCCGTCCATTTTAACCGGCTTCAGAATGAGCCGCGTTTCCATTGTCAACTGACAACCTTGAACCAAGCACACTGGCTCTCAAAAGTTTAAGGACAACACTGCTGCTCGTTGATATCGTTGCAATACTGGGGGGCTACATGAGGCGTGAAAACTACCGTTAAATTAATTTGTAATGTCAAATCGTCTACGCTTCGTGTGGCAGCAAAAATATAAAAACGGAATGTCAAACGTGTTTACGTTCGTGTTTTTAGTCCGAGAAAATAGAAATAGAAGAGAAATAAATGGATTTCTGAATATGTTTTTCTGTTTTTAGATTTTGTTGCTATACCAGCAAATAAGAACTTAAATTATACTCTGTTTGTAGGCAACGCGTATGCAAAAAGTATTTACGCTCTGGTTTACGCCTCGGCCGACTCATAAACGTTTTGGCAGAGGCGCACCAGTTTGGCATTAATCTGTAATGTTAAAAACATTACGTTACGCCTCATGTAGCCCCCCAGTAAGAGAAGCATTTAAGCGAACTCAGCATAAACGCAGCAGGTGGCGCGATTATGATGAGCATCGCAGAAAAGGTCACGTAGCCACCGCCGGCCTTGGTAGCTCACAAAGATTAAAAGAAAATCATTGTTGACTCAACGTTGACAAGCTAGATTGTTCGATATTACTAAGACATTATTCTAGGTGACTCCAAAATCTGTTGAACGGACAAGTTACATCTCAACAAAATTATGTTGAAACAATTCAGATACATTTATCTTATATATTCTAAACATCCTGGCGAACTCTGCTATATTAAAAAATAACCGACGGAACACTGTGTCGGTTCTCGCCTCAGCCGTTTGGATGGGGTACACCATGCTTGCCATCGCTGTGGGCAATAACCACGCATTTGTGGCACGCCATCTGCGAGACGTGGTTTACTGTCTCTGAATAAACAAAATCCCATAATGGCAAATCAGGCAATCATTGCGGTTGTCCCGGCAATTCTTACGTTTGACGTGTTACGGGACTGTGGCATCGCAGTTAAATGCGTGGACCTTTACGGCGGTCCCATTGATGGCGATGTTTTGTTCCAACATCTCTTTTGCCTCTGTCACGAACGGCGTGAGGAACTCCTCCATCTTTGCAGACCGCTTCTTCCCAGGGCAAACACCGATCACAAACGGGTCCGTTTGTAGTATCCACGGATCTTCCTAGGATGGTCCAAGCTAGTACTTGTTGCGGATGTGTAAAAAGCGGCCAGCGGCGGCAATGTGTATGTCGATGTCGAGATGTGTGGTGCCGCTTTCGTTGTTATTATGGTTTTTACGCAGTGTGTCCTCTGTATATGATAGTGATGAAATTCAAATGAGTGAAGAAAAATAAGAGTGCAAATAATATGGATTCATCTTGAGAGGCGCATATTAACTCAGGCCACGGTGTCAGTAGCCACCTCCCTGGATTTGCTGTATTGGGGAAATTGTTGATGGCACGTCGAAAACTACCCGCAGATCCAGTGACATTCCAGGGTAGTCTGGTTGCAGCAGACATAGAGTTTGTTTCGTGAACCTGGGGCCCAGGTTGTTTTCAAAGGCTTTCGTTGTCGGATTCAATCTCCATTCGGCAATCGGTACATGGCCGGAGTTTTTAGAATCGAAGATGAGGTTGATGAAATGTGGATGCGGATTGCGCTTTAAAGGCAGAACGCTCAGCCTCTAACAGGTCAGGATCCGACTCCGGATCGCTGTGGCTATGGTACTTGTCCTTGTCCGGGTACCTCGTTCCTTCATAATTACTCCTTCTCTGTCTCTGTCTTTTCAGCGTTTACTTAGGAAACGACATTTGCGGATAAGAAAAAGCGTGTTCGTCGTCTGCAGTTTTCACCTGAGGTTAAAGAGGCATAGAACCCCGCATGTTACTGCAACGGCGCAACGGGCGCGAGCGAGATCCGAAATGAAGACAACAAACAAATGATTGCCCCAAAGCCAGAGTTTTCATGGACTTGCAATGGACAATGAACAGTTTGAAGCCGAAACTCCCAAAAGAACGACACGAGATCGCTATATATTGACAAATATGCCTGACAAAAGGATTGTTGGACGGCAAAAGAGTGTGGCACTGACAACAGCAAATTCAAACACCAACCCTTCATTCACGTCGCAACCGAAGGAGCCATCTTCCATAACTTCACTAGGTCCAAGCTTTACTATCATGCACATTGGATCCAGTTACTTTCACGTGCACACAGACCCTTTGGGTAACGGAATCCGTCATGTTCCGTCAACGGAATCAGTGACGCGTTCGAGTGTTAGCGGCGAGTTCGTTAATGTAAATATAATCTAATATCAAATCGCCCGGAGCGGCCGGTGGAGGATGATCCCTCCACCTAACACTAACACCGGCGCTACGGATGGACGGGCGATACGATTTCGTGAGGATGGGCGAGTTGTGGTCCAAGCGCATAGGTGGTTTTTTGCCGGACCTTGGTGGGCTCGGTAGTGGGGTGACGTAGTATTAAGATCTTGTTTGTCGATACAAATCTGCAAATGCAAATAGGAAACTGTATTCAAACTACCTGTTTGCAACATAAAAACCTTTATTCGTCTTTACTGAAAATGCGCTTGTTCTTCTACGTTGTGTTTGACAGAGAACTTTTACCACTGACAACCATCAAATAGAGAGGTGAGTTTGGGTTATTCGTGGTGAATTTGTTTTTACTGCAGCTGAAGCGTGCGATGTCATAGGGATTTGAATTGACGGTTGGAATATCACGTCCCGATGCTGACGACTTATGGATTCAACACTTGTGCAAATGCTACCTTTTTTACTTATACGCTTTCCGACAGAAATTTCACGCTTATTAAGGTGAAAGTTTATCAGTGCTTTGATATTTGACACCTGGTATCTGTGTGTGTGTGATCTAGCCTGAAGAGAAAATGACCGAACTGAAACTCGCAAGAACTATAAAAAACCTTAATTTTTAATTAATATATATAGTATAGTAATATGTTAAGTTAAGTATTAATAGTAAGTTTTGCCCCCGCCGATAACGCTCGTCGCTGTCAACGTAGCTGGCCTGGGTTCGAATCCCGGGACCTGTTGCCTTTGGTGTTGCTGGTAGCCGTTTGGTTTCTGCGGATTGCAGATACTACACTTGTTTTCACGGAGGTGGAGTGTAGCTTGTTCTAAATATTATTGAATTTTTGCTTTACTATCAAAACTATCGTTTACAAATGTTGGAATATATAATGTGATTGATATTTAATAGACTTACCTTTTGTGTTCGTAAATTAAATTTCGTTTTGCTTTTCACTGTATTTATTATCACTATCGAGATTCACTTATTGGTATCACTATTTGGTCGTTTTTACTATCGGAAATATTGTATACATTCGCAAATATTTCGGAATATTTTGAAACAGCAGATTTTACCTAATACCAACCTAATATTTTTTTTTTTTTAATATTTACCTAATACTTTTTTTTGTATTGGTAGTATTGGTAAGCTTGAAAAATAAAACTTTTCGTTCCGCTCGGCGAATTTGATCGTATTTGGTGAATCGATTTTGATCTTTCTCGGCGAATAATATTTCACAGCAAATGTTGCACACAGTAAACATTGCAACATAAAAAATAACTGAATTGTGTCGACGAAACCAAAATTAGCTGTATCGGCACCATAAATACCAAGCTTTTTCGCCTTTGCCAAAGAAAAACAAAAAAAACTGTTAAACTGTAACGCAGAGACGAAAGGAACAAACAAAAAACAATTTATTAAGTCTGAAGAGAAACTCCATCGAGAAAATAATGGATTTCTTTTTAGACTACGTAATATTATTTAGCGTTGTGCACGTGAAAAGAAAACTGACCAATTTACAGACCTTTGCTTTTGTATCAGGGACAAATCTTTAATGTGCTGATTTGCTCAACTTTGAGGTACATTGCACATAAAACTGTACAAATAATGTGTAGCTTACACTATGTTTGAGTGCATCTGTTCAAAAGTCGTTCCGCCGTTCCGATGTTAATCAAACACTTGTTTCCTACTTTAGTCAGTACTTATAGGTCGTCGCTTGTTAGCGAATATTGATAAATATTTTATTAAACGATCAATATTTCCATACCACTGGCCTCTACGAATAGTCAAATATTTATATTCATTCTTCACTTATACTATAGTGCAATATATAATCGCCGTATTTCTGTTGACCCGCGATTGTATACAGAAGAAAAACTGGTGCACGTGAAGACTGACCAGAAGCAATATTTCACTGTATCGGACATTTTCGCAGAGTAGTTGCTAGTTCAGTTGATGCTTCATGCAGCTAATTGTTCAAAGTTCTTCACGTCAAACTGTGCCCTTCTCATTTATCCAATTCATTTCATGCATTCATCCGTCCGGGCATGAGAAATTTGATTATATCTTAACTTACACTCTAATAAGGGTATTTTGCTATCGTCGTTGCTTGCACATTTCACATTATACCGCAATGTTTTGATTGCATAGTTCAGTGAAGGTTTTAATTTGGTTATAATATTTATCGATCTAAAATGTTGCACTCTTCCTGAAACGGCGCACCGTAAGATGGCAAATATTTGCTATCGTAACAATGCCAACTTGAGTCCTCTGTTCTTAGGCACACGAACCAAGCGCTCGCCACTTTCTATGCTGTCGCAGTCTCCAAGTAAATCGCGCCCGTGCTGCATTTCCTATACCCTCATTTCACAAACGCCTTCCAATGGGTCGACCTTATGGCGAACGAAATACCGCGCGGATCTGGCACGTGTCTTGGACAGTGCGTAATTTTTAAAAATTACCTCCGAAAGCAAGGCCGGCAATCGAGCAGCAATGGAGTGTTGTTCGATATTTTGCTATCAGGGTTCTCTGTTGTCCTATGACTAACAATCTTACGATACTAAATTTCTATCTAATTTGCACTTGTCTCTCACGCGCTTGGCAGTTCACTCCGCTTCTTTTGTTTCTAAGAATGCCCCTCTCAATAGCGCGGGACAATTCCTATTGCAAAGCTGTAATTGTGTTGACGGTAAACTGTGTGTGCGGTATAATTCCGAATAGTCTTTTCTATTCTCCCCTCAGAAAAATTCATCACAAAATCACACAAAGTTGCTGTGGAACGCTGGTAGTTGTAGCGAAAGAGTTCTGCTCTAAATATCTGGCCGAACGTTCAAATGATGTTTTCTACCACCTTATCTCCACTACACCAATGCCTCCTGCCTGCATCAATGGTTAGCGCTTATCTTTTGTCCGCCCGCTTCCTATCAATGCTGCACGCGTTTTCGACTGTGTTTAGGGTTTAGTAAAAAAAAAAGTGAATGAAATAGAAAGAACCCAAAACTGAAACGCAAATACTAAATCACAGATATAAAACCATAAATTCATAACAACAGAAATTAAACTAAAGCGAAAAGCGTCCATATAGGAAGAAACCAAACGCGCACAGTGACTCTCATAAGGGAGAACAGCGCAAAAAGAAAATTCAAATTTCAAGGTGCTGTTAGTGTGTTGTTAAATATACTATTGCTTCAGATTATGAGTGCGAGACAGGGCTACACTATTTAAATTTCAATTTATCTTCCACCAATCACTGATTTAAATCCTTCGTCGTTGTACACTGACTGAACTGGCCCTTGTTTTGCCTGCAGGCATCGCTGAGTTACGTGGTTTTATGTATGATAAATGAAAATATGAAGTATATAGGTGTGTAAAAATATGATAACAAAACCACACCACAACCACAAACAAGCCCTGTGCAGCCACTATTCGCAATAACGGGGACATATTCCAAGAGGTTGTCGGTCGCAATCGGTCAGTAGGCTGTTCAGAGCATGAGCCGTGACCGTGTTTTCGTGGCTTTCACAGTGGTCGCACCGTCTCCGTTCCAGCTGCGGGACTTTGCGCGGAAATGGCGATACGCATCGCCAAAATCGGGATCCAGCATAGGCCGGTAAGCGATCGGGTCGCAGAGCGAGGAGTGCGCTTTGAAGAACTCCTTGTAACCTCCGTGCAGCAGATAGACCTCGGGATAATGGAGCGCGGGATAGCTGTCTGAGTTCAGGATGCGATCGTGATTACGCAGAAAGCGTGACCTGTTGCGAGTTGGAGAAAAAGAATACAGTGTCAGTCCACGAACCGCAACGTATAGCTGTCGTCCGCCAGTAGGTAGTCCAGTAGGACAGAAACCATCACTTACAGTTTGGGACCACGCTCGGAGGAGAACTCGCAGTGGAAAACGATTATGTTGCGCCGCGTGACACTGCTGTCCTGCGCGCCGTTTTGCTCCGATGGCTCCTCGACCGTCGGTTGCTCCGTTTTGCTTTTGATGAGCTCGTCGATTATCTGCTCGTGGGTGTAGAGATTTTTCGCCCCACGTATGTGGCCACCGTCGAACTCGTACGGGTACCGGCAGTCGATGATTTTGTAGCTTGCCACCTTCTGCTGAAACTCGCCCCGTAGCAGCCGGGCCATCGTTTCGCCGGAAATGGACTTCAGGTCCCGGTGCTGGCCATCCATCAAGGGCAGGATGTAGGATTTGGAAAAATCACCAATCAGGTCCGGTTCCGAAGTGGATCGCGACAGGGCGTTCATGATCTGCTCATCGTTCATCGAGATCGACTTCTGGTAGATGGTTTTCAGTACCGTGGTGCGCGATGGGCTGTCAAGGGACGAGGGCACGAGGGCCTTCGTCGGTGAGCTTTCGATCATCTTACACCGTTTGCTCTGCACCGGGCTGATGCCGGGCGGCTCTGGGCGCTTGAAGCAGCGGGCGGCATCGGTGATGCGCGCCGAGTACGGCGTCAGATGACAATTCTCCTGGTCTTCGATCGCCACCAGCCGCCGCACGAATCGTTCCGGTGTTTTTATCACCGATCCCGGCGCTCCCGCAATAACGTTGCACGGCTGCACGTTCATTTTGTTGGTGTTTTCGGTGAGGCTCAGGCAGCGCCGCACATACGGACGCTTCGTTTCGGGCGTGGTCGACGACCGGGTCGTCTTGATAGTACCGCTGATCAGCGTGTTCAGCCCACTGGGAAGCAGCATACCGCTGCCTGGCTGATGGTGCTGCTGTTGCTGCTGCATCAGCGGCCGCTGGTGGTGCTGGTATCCGTGCTCCTCGTCCTGCATCGTCTCCATATCGAACAGCTCGAGATCGTCCATCGATTCCATGGAGCCGGAGGAGAGGCTACTTATCAGGAGGCGGCGTGACGACGGCGAGGAGGAGGAACTGTGGCGGGACATGATCGTGGAGGAGGTCGATCGGTACACCGACCCGCTTCTCATTAGCCCAGTGCCGGAGGAGCAGGTGCTGGCATCACTCTGCGAGCCAAGGATCTCGTTCCGAGCACTGGCCCCATCGTAGCCCGAGTCCATCGAGTTGGTGTCGTGATCATCGGCCAGCGGTCGCCGAAGACGCTGGTAGGCTAGAGTCGCCGCCGCACTCACTGCAACACTCTGGCCCTGGCCAGCATCACCAACGATGGTGGGGATCGGCAGATGGTGCTTGTTCGGTGTGTTGCTCTCCGACGGCAGCAGCTCGCCGCCCATCATCGCGTCCTCCGGGCACAGGGTGCAAGGGCTGCATGGCCGAGGACTTTGCTGGGGGCTGTGGCTCTGATAGAACGACAGCTCCTCACCGGGCAACAGTTCCTTGGAGGGAGAGGACAGCAGTTTACCGTCATCGTTGACCATCCGGAGTGGGTTGGTGCGCTGACGGCGCAGCACGCTGCGCTGGCGCTGCTCCGTCCGACGGCTGGTTGGCGAACGGCCGGCAGAGTTGAGCGTAAAGCGGCTGCAAAGGGCAAGCGAAAGAAAACATTTACATTAAAGCATTCCTGCCATACACGGGCGCTGGGTACGAGAAGAGGTCTCGGTCTACGGCCGCGGCCAGCGGGTTGCTGGCCCCTAATTGCCGGTGGCCGGGTGGAGTTAATCATATTCTCAAGGATATTACGCACAATGTGCGATGTTTTTAGTTGCTCTCCTTTTTTGCCCGTACGAACGCGCGCCCTCGTTTTCGTTCGCTTCGTTCATTGCGTGCCGGGTTCAGTAAACCAGACAAGCGCGCGCGTGAGTGTGTATGGGTACGGCCCAGGATCCTCCCGTCACTCACACTCTCCGGGGTCCTCCTGGCCGTCCGACGGTAAGCGAGCAAGTACAGCCGGAGCGGCACATTCTCAATGGCCGGCCGTGAGAAGGTCACATCTGGCGCCGCTCTTCGCACTGCAATCGCTGGGGCCCCCTCGTCAGGCGCGGTGCCAAGCGCGTACCCCTTCCGATGGCCGACGATCGCGAACGCCACACAACACGCACAGAGGGTGGCGTAGTTTCAGAAGTCGGCCAGTGTGGTGGAGGTGCTGGTGAGAATCTGTCACCGCGGGCTGTTGGTGGTGGTGTTGGCGGCAGCGCAACCCTGCGCGGAGGGAAGCATCTTGAGGGCAATGCCGTGGTGCCGGGTTCAGCGTGCTGTCGACCGAAAATAGAAAGAATGCCACCACCACGCAACAGCCAGGCGATCGCGAAGAAGCAGCCCTCCTGAAGAAAACCGAGCCCTCTTCGCTGGCCGCGAAGGATCTCGCACACACAGCCACACGTGGCGATCGTGTATAGACGTGACCGAAACACACGCACACATGAGTCCATGAAGAACCCCTCGGGGGAGACTCGTAGCCACGGTTCTTTGACTTTGCGTTCATACTTTTGTTTTCCGCTTCAAAATGACAGCTGTGGGCGCGAAAGTCCAGCAGCATGATAAACAAACCGCAGAAGAAAAAAAAAGAACGACAAGACACGACGGGCAAAGTAACGTGGGCCGCGTAACGCACGACGCATCCGACAACAAACAAAACTGACCTATCGCAACGCGACGCGGACGGCCACAGGCGGGCCGGCAAAAGCGTGGGCACTGACCCCCACCGCGCGTCACCGGCACACCTGCGCCGCCACCGGGACCGCGTGTTTACCGAGCGCGTCCGGTTTTGGCCAACGCCAAATCGGGCAGCGAGAACACACCGAAGTCGAACCACCGACTAATGCCGTTTTTTGGCCCTCTGCTTTGGCCACCGGTCCGGTCCGGGGATCGTCGGTGCCGAACGCCGAAAGTGTGTCGAAAACGGGAAAAAATAGCGAAAAGAAAGAATGTGGCTCGGCGGCCACCGGTAAAACACTCATCTCATATAAACAAATCGGCACACAACAACGCGGCCAGCCGTCTGTCAATCGGTGGTTTGTTGTGCTTCTATTCCGGATCTCGGCGGACTCGCGCGAAAATGAAAGTGAGTTTTTCGCGATTTTACCATCCACGGCGTTTCTCGGGAATGGCACGCGCCGAAACGAACCCACCCCGGGGGAGTTTCGCGGAGAGGAGAGCGTGGAGCGGAAAAGCGATTAGCACCAGCAAGAGTGGCGAATGATGGGGCAGATTTAATGAATGAAGCCCACCGTTCGGAAGCTGTTGTGAGGCCCGTGAATTATCGCCTCTTTCTGTAACTTGATTATCACACTGCCTCTGCTTCGCCGGCCCAGGAAAGAAGTGGACAGAATACGGAAGGAACGACGTGACACACTCAACGTCCTAGTGGAGCTGGCCAAACAGCGCGGAAATCTGCTCCGAAAACCGGGAACGATGAGTTCCGCCCTTGTCGAATAAGACGGGGCGCCCCATCTACAGTTTCGCTTCCCTTGACTGCACATCAAGGTTCACATACTGCCGACCCTCTTCGGTGTGATGGCCCCTCGCACTTCGGCGGCCACACGGAAAAACCCCTCTGCTGTAGGATTCGGTTGGTATTCAAACCGAGGCAACGAGGCGAACGAAGTCGAAGTAAACTCCACTTCCATCTGGTGGATGGGAGAGTAGATTGACACTTTCTTCCCCATCGCCTGCTCCCTAGGCGCTATCGTCATGGCAGCAGCAATGTTGGGGTTGTGGTGCAGCGACGAAACGGGCCTTACCTGGTGCACTCGACGATGTCGAACTCTACGTTATCGTCGATATACATCATGTTGTTTCAATACTTCTTTTCACCGGCCACGTTGAGAAGACTGTTTGACAGCAGCACACTACGGCCCACTGCGATGGTCGGCACAGAACCGATTTGAGATGAGAGTTCGAGCTACAACAGTTCTACGCTCAAGTCGGAGCCCTCTACGATCGCACAGCAGACAAAGGGATCATCACAATTGCGCACACACTCGTCGAACACCCGATGCCGATGCCCTGCCGGCTGTCATTCTTCTGTCCTCACGATTTAGCCGACTCGCAACACCTCCTGACAAGAGATCATATATTCACTGGTGGAACTATTGGCACACACAACGCACACTGACTGCGCCCAACACACGTCTCGTCTCGGGAGAGTGTGGTCCGGTGCGATATGCAGCAAATGCTACCTTCTGAGCATCTTGTTGCCGATGGCGCTAACAGTGTCTGTACGATCGAATAGCGATCGGAGCAGCGAATATCCTTGCTCAGTCCAGCAAAGGATCGGAACGGTGTTTGCACTCTGTTTGTATTGCTTCATAGGCGCAGATCCACGGGCCACACGAGATATCGCGATGTGATCGATTCGACCAAATAGGCGACCAAAGGAGCACCGTTCGCTGAAGTGCCTTCGGTTGCATGCGGAGTATTCCTTTCTTCCCGGAGCCCGGAGCTGCTTCCGCTCTGAAGCGCTGAATTCAACTGACAACCAGAACCGCTGAGCTGATCCACCTGAGGTGGTCCCCGCTGCCAGGCTCTCCGATGGTCCGTTTTGGGCTTGCTGTCCGTACTTCCTTCTCATTCACGAAACTGGTGAACGAAACACACACCCGTACCCGCGCTGGTGCTCCTGGGTGAGAGAGCGTACGACGCTGTTCGCTTGCGGCAGAAAGAACGAGAACGGTGACGCCAAGAGAATAAGGACCCCTGAAGGAGTGAGCGCGAGAGCCCGCGTACGCGTGAGCGAGTAGGTCGCAGGCCGCCGGCAGAGTGAGTAGTGTGCCGCCGGGAGAGTAACACCACTCTCGCAAGGATGCGGCTCTCGTGTGGGTGTGCGAAAGAAAAGGACTGCGTTCGTGACGTGCGCGGCGAGCGATGAAACGAAAACGCATACCATCGTCTGCGGGTCCCTATGATCCGTGCGTACTATTCTGCAACCACCAAGATGCGCAGTGCAGTAGAAATGCAATTGCAATACCCGATGTGGTAGTAGCACATACCCAGACACAGCCGAGATCTGTTTCGGAGGGCGCGCGAATACAACCGAAGATGCGGTTCCATACGGTGCAAGCTACCCTGCAGAGATAACACTGTTTCCAACGCCGAACGGACTGAGTGTTGGTGTTAGAAGTGCCTACATAGAGGCCGCGCTACCCGCCAACGGTAGTGCTGTTACATAGCTCACTTCAGCAGGCATTTAGAGCTCAACCCACTTATGTACGTTCTGGTGCTGGCAATTGGGCTTACACCATATCGCGATACATAGCCCGCAGCAGACCCACCACGAATCCACTTGATTTTCCAACAACTCTGTCAGCAGTCCGATCAGTGGATGATCGCGGATTCGGCAGGATGATCGATCGATGGGAATGCTCGAAGCTTGGAGCTAATCTAGCGGTGGACCGGATTGCGCAATTACAGCTTAAAATAGAAAATGTACAACTCCTACGGGTCGCCTTTTATGCTCCCGATCGAGCCGTCAGAATTATGGACAATCAAAACAAATTTAACTCCGGCTGTAGCGGATGCATTGATAGCTACTGCCGCCGCCGCGGGGTGTTTCACTGGTGGCGCTGGTTCCCCCCCACGGCTGGACCTTGCTATCTCGTTCGTTCCGAGACCCTCTTGTGCTCTCGCCATCGGTTTTTGTTGGGCGGAAATTTTGATTAGACGCTAACTCCTTTTACTCCACTCCCGCTGCTGGCGGTGACAGTCCGCGGGACCGACACCACTTTTATAAGGTTAATCAGTGGACGTGAAAACGACGGTTGACCAACGGTTCTTGTCGATAATGTACGCGTTTTTACCATCTGAACCCGAGACGGGAGATAAGTTTGCCCTTTACGATTCCGTAGAGTTTAGGATTCAGGAGATTACCAGAGAAGTACGTAAGATCCACGTCCAGTACTTGAAGAAGAGTATTTTTTGCTTCCTATTCCGTTCAGGTATCCGCCAGTGCAAACCGATATCCTAACGCAAGGACAAAGAAATTACACAATATGGATGCAAAACTCAACCTTGAGTCGATTCCAAGCATTTTTAAGTATTTGCAGTTTCGCTTTAGATGATCCATAGAGTGTGATCAACGAAAAAGTGGACAGCGTTTGGGTGCCTCCAACAAACTTCCGAACACGATGGGGCATACCGTGGCCGGAGGCCCAGGAACCTGTCTTCAAACCCGTGGCCGCAAATACCGCACAGTTGAGCGAAGGCGAAGTAGAGGCAGAATCAACATTACGATGTTGTCCAGCACTCAGCTGACCGAGAAGAAAAAAATAAGTTTAAAAAAATGGATGCTGAAGAATTGTGCGAGAGAGCGAGAGCACGAGTGCGCGCAGGGATTTATACGGGCACCAAGCAAGAATGTCCTGCGCCACGATCCGGGATTCTTACAGGATTGCTTCTTCGTGGGCGCGAACGTTGGATGCATCGTGTCTTGTGGTGGTGTGAATTGCGTGCGTTGGTATAAGTGCTTCTTGGCTGACCGACGTGCGCACGAGTACGAACATTTTTTGATTAAGATAGGGTACATCATCTTGACGACGGATAACTAAAAACGTCCGGGCAGCCAAACAACGTACAATTAGGGCCTGGCATTTTAACGAATATTTAGGGCGCAAAATGTGGGACTTTCCAGGGCCAGCGAGCGTCCAGTTTGCTACATTTTAACTAAGGAACATTAGATGTGGAGGAGTATCAAGCAAATAGAGGTAAAAACAACGTTAATGAAACATTCTTCAGTAATAAATCATTTTTTGCTTCGTTTACCCCGCGCATGTAACGGTTGACTTTGTCTGAAGAAAAAAAGACGCGTTCGATGGATGACTTGTGCAGAGCGTTAGGACTTGGTCAAAAAGAGCAGCAACGAAGCCAGCTACTAGACACCAGTAGTATCTGTCTTGATGATCAGGGAGTTCATCAAAGACTACTCACTTACTGAGACCGTCTGGAATGCGCTCTAACAACACTTATTGTTAGTCCTACTAGGCTGCTCATTAAATTCTGAGCTTTGACAACAAAGGGCGATGCTACGAGCCTGATTTTTTTGTTATATTGGTACACTCTTCAAATGAGCATATGTGAAGTTTCATTTCAATCGGTCACTAATTTTTTTTTACAAGCCATTTAGTATCGACGTGTCACAATATTTTTTACAGCGGTTATGACGTCATCATTTGATGGAAAACGCTTTTCATGCATGATTTTTTTTGGTCTGACAACCAATGGAAGTCACTAGTGGTCAAATCTGGTAAATACGGTGGATACCAAAGCAATTCGTACTTTAATTCATGGATTTTTGCCATTTTCAAAATGCTCTTGTGACCGGGTGCATTGCCCTGACGAAAGAGGATGTTTTCCTTCTGCAAACCGGGTCTTTTTTCACGAATTTCCACTTTCAATAGGTCTAGAATGTTACAGCAATAATTAAAATTTATTGTTTTATCAGTTTGCAAGTAATTCGCAAACAAAATTTCATTCACATCCCACAAAACTGATGCTAACATCTTTTAATGCAATTTCTGGACGAACTCGTTTCGGAACCGAAGAACCAAGTTCCTACTACTCCTTAGCCTTTTTTTGATTCAGGATCATAGTGATAGACCCTCATCCCTAGTGATGATTCAATTCACAAAATCCACTTTATTCTTTCGAAAAAGCTCTAAATGTTGTCATGAAACCTCCATTTTGACCCTTCAATTAAAGGAGATGAGTCTTTATACACTTTCGACATTCGTTCGAAAATCTCCTTTGCTTTTAAACCTTCCAAAAATAAAAATTGAGTCACTGTACGATACTTGATTTTTCCCATTGTAAAAAATACTCTGACATGTCGATACTAAGCTTCTAAAAAAAAGTATCTGACCGATTGAAATGGAACTTCACATACATTCGTGTACATCAAAATGTCGCATGTCTTTGGGGCGCCCTACGCACGCTAGGCATATAGTTTCTTGCGGAAGACTTGAAGAATATTGTAATGAGCGTGTACCAAAATTAAGTTTCTTGATGAATTATGCGGTCAATTCCTCCAGGATTTCCAGGTATCCCTCTATCCTTATCGGGTTACGTAAACTCGGTACCCATTATTACATAACTGTATGGTTTTAGCAGAATAACAAACCCCATTTCAAAAACGATCTAACCATGTGCCTTTGGTGCCATAGTCCACAGGAACACGCAGAACATTGATTGTCATGGGATATGCCATCGGTTTTGCGAAAACACATACCGTAGCCACGGAACGTGTGCAGAGAAGACAACGACAGAAACAACTAGCGAGGCAAAGGCTCGCGGACCGGCGCGGAGGATCGCGCTTGGAGATAGTTAAAATACAATATATATAAATGAACAAACTACAACAAAAAAAGGAAACACAAGCGAAAGAAAAGAATAATGACGCTCCGCGGGGCGAAGAGCAGAAAACCCGCCAAAGCGCATTCCTGTCCGTGCGCGACGAAGCAAAGAGCACAACGCGTATTCGAGTGTGCGAATATCGGTGCTAAGAAGCCGGCGGCCGGGTTTCTGCTGGGGAAAATGTCCTTTTTTTCCATCCTGCTCGCTCGCGGTTCGGGCTTTTTGTTTGCGAATGGAAACGGGCTATGCACAACAAGCGGCCTTCTCCAGACGGCGGCTAGGGAAGCAGGTTATTGCTGTACGACGTTCTCGTCGTCGTGGCTGTTGTCGCATTTCGCAACTTCTGCTGTCCTCGCGGAGACTCCGGGCGCGGGTTCTGTAGACTCTAGACAGTTGTCGGGGCCACACACAGGCTGAGTCTGAAGAGGTGCAATCCAGCGTCCCATGGCGCAATGTTGTCTGATGGGTCTTATGGAACACATAGGGGTTTGGGCACCAAAACTGTAGCGCTTCTCCATGATCGCTGCCGACCCTGGTCTCAATTACTGTATGCAAATCGCCCGACACTCGTCGCTGTGTGTGCTTCGCGGCATAGCATTTCGCGGTGTTTGTACCATTTAGGTTTCTCGAGCGAAGATATAGAAGACGGCTAGAGAGCCATCTATCTAGCCGGGCGAAAAAATTACGACAATTCGCGCCTTGCTCGACCATATGCTCGGGGCCAACGCTTGCTAGAAACTGTTCGCGGGAAATTGAGCAGGTGAAGGACCCCGAAGGGGTGTGATAGCAGCAGCGAGCCAACGAACCAGCACGGGTCCGATGATGAGTGCGTCAGGATAATGGCCTCCGGATTCGTTCGCGAACCCCTCCGAGAGAGAGCTAGCGCAGCAATCAGGCGGCGGGATTTTCCACATCTGCTCACATTTTCCACCACCACACACGCGACGCGGTCGGGACAATCACCGAAAACGGTCGCCTGACTGGGCTGGTGGGTTGATTCGCGATCCCGGCTTTCGATGGTGCATGTGCAACTTTTCCCGCACGCATCTGTTTGAGGGCGCCTGCAACCCACAACTCGCCGCGCTCCGGACAAGTTGATCGCGGAGGGAAAGGACCCCGCGACGATAGGGCATTGCGCGCCGACCTCATGTCCTTATGAACGAGGGCTCCGATCCTCCGGGCACATTTATTCATTTAGGAGGATTTGAGCTGCCCAACAAAATGATGCATTGTTCGCGATGGAGAATTGGATTTTTTACGCTCAATCGCTTCGACACACACGCGGTAATGTAATGAATACGCAGCGTCCAGCAGCGACTCGAGGGCCAAAAAATGCATCATAAAAAAAGTACTGCTTCACATTTGAGTTCACGGCTGATGTCCCAAATCGCACTCAAATCGTGGTTCCAAATTTTACAGCAATTTAATTCATTTTCTTTTAGAATGCACCAATAGTTTGTAATAATTAACTCCCAGCTGATCCCATCATATGGATCAATAGGACTAAATCGCAACAATGTCTGCCCGCATTTTTTACGTAAGTCGATCCACGACTAAAACGGCATAGACTAACGTTTCAGAATCTGGCTGATTTGTGAAAATCGGCTGACAAATATCGGAGTTATTTAACATTTAAATATAAGGGTGGCTAAAAAGTAATCCAATATTTCCATCAGGTTTCCAATGGTCCGACGATTTGCGTTAAATATGCACCAGTTTGTTGCCTTTTTAAAAATATCTTCATAGTGCTTCTCTTGTAGAAGGCTTAGTCGTTATTGGTGAAAACTCTCCATTTTCACAACCCTCCAGCAATCCATTTTCACAACCCTTTCTTGATCTCCATTTTTCATCACTCAGGAAACTTTGTAATGCGCGAAAAAGTGTCAATCGCTTGGTGCAAGGTCCGAGTTTTACGGTGGATGAATTTTTGTTGTTGCTTTTTGTAGGAAAAGGCAAAATTCGCCATGGTTTGCAACATGTGACGACACAACAACAAATCAACGCTTAAAGATTCTGAACTTTTTTTTATACTTACTTACATTCAAAGGGTTACTTACATTCAAAAGAGCGCTATTTGAATGCTTGTGATTGAAATGCTAACTTTGCCGCTAACTCTGGCCCATTGGTGCAGTAGAGTTCCGCAAC
Organism: Anopheles bellator; assembly: GCF_943735745.2. NCBI lineage: Eukaryota > Metazoa > Arthropoda > Insecta > Diptera > Culicidae > Anopheles > Anopheles bellator. The sequence goes on from NC_071286.1 coordinate 45,947,136, forward strand.
CGTCAAATGCGTCCGGTTCCAAACCAGGCACCACGCAACGGTCCTGCCATGGCCACACAGTTCGTTGTCCTTTCGATGCGCAGAACGCTTCCGCGCATCCGGCGCCAGGCCAGTACCACCACCACCGCGCACCGATCGATCAAGTCCTGCTGCCACCAACGATGCTGGTCGCACTGCTGGCCTGGGCTGGCAGGTACGCGAGGCCGCTGGCGGAGGAGGTGCTGCTGCCAAGCCCGAAAACGAGTGTCCCACCGAAATGCGCGCGCGTCGAAAAATCGAGGGAAAATCGAGGTCCTCGACGATGTGACGTACGGATCCGGTTTCCATTGCAACCCCTGCCCAACACACACAGAGCCCGGCGGTGCCGATGGCGCGCGCATTTCCATCAAACTTCCGCACAGCCCGTTCAACATCTGCGCACACCAATAATAGCAGCAGCAGCAGCAACAACAACAACAGTATCCGTTGAAGCGGTTCCGATCCCTGCGCTGTGCCAGCGCAAGCGCCAGCGCCAGTGTAGCACCCCATCACATTTATCCGCTCTATAGCCGCGCCTGGTTCCGTTGGCGGCAGGCGCGCGGCAGTCACCGTCCCAGGGACCCACGGGGTGCTCATCCGAAAATCCCTCCGAATATACGGGCACGTGCCATCCATGCCGCCACCTCGTCCCCTCGCCCGACAACGGCGACGTACCTGAAAAAGTGCAGTACGCGCACAGCCCAGCGCAGCGGCGCGCATTCGCCACAGATTCGGCTCACCCTAACCTACATTACAAATTTTTGCTATTCACACACGCACGCACCTTCGGACCGGGCGCACGCAAGGATACGCCGCACACACGCAAACGCGCGCGCCCGCCACGACACACATGCGGCCGGAACAAGGATGTGGAGGAAGTGAACGACCCCCGGGAGAAGGAAGTGGAAGAATTGGTCAAAAAAAAAGCGATAGAAGAAATTGCATTACTCCCGGGGTCCGGAGATGCCGAGGTCTGCGCGGATGTCCTTTTCTGCAATCTTCAAGAGATCCAGCTGCGCGAGACACCCCGCGTCTGGCGCTGAGGCCAGAACGTCCGAACCATTTCTTTTCCCCCTTTTTCCTCAGCCGGACGTCCCGTGTTGGTCTGAGCCTGAGGAGGTGTCCTGCGCCCTGAGACACTCGGCCAAATCGAAACGCATCGGAACCGCGTGGCGAATCGGAAACGGACCCGCCGGCAGAGGATGTCCTAGGGACACAATGCCCAAAGTCATTCAATTCAATCAGTCCTGAGGATCCTCGCCAATCAGCTGGACACACCGCGTACACTCGTGTTCGTGGAGGCTTTCGGTGGTGGTTCCCAAGCTTGATGGTGTTGGTGCCAAGGATTTTTCGAAGCTCGAAAGTGAAACTTTCTTACGAACCAAGACGCAAGGGCCACGCACACGAAGCGCCGTCACCACACGTCTTCAACCCTTTCCGAACCGATCAACACTCGAGGAAAAGTGTCCAAAACTGCAGCGGCGCCCTCGGGGGCAAGGGCAGACCGCCGGGTGAGCACAGGACCAACCGACGAAATGGTCCACGAAACGGAATTTGCACGACCCTTTTGCGTGTGCGAACTCGATCCACTGCAGGCGCGCCAATCTGTGGAAACCTTCAGCCCAAGCGCCCAGGACCTTCTCCGGCGCGCTGGGGAAGGAAAGGACAATTAGCTCCGTAACGAATAGGGAACTGGGTGTGCCTGGGATCCTAGAAGCCCTAGCACAGAGCGGCCAAGGCAAGTTTTCGAAGACCGAAGACGGCACACTCAAGGGACCGTACAGTTGGCGGGTGGTCAGTTTAAAGCGCCCTTTTCTTCGCAGCCCTTCAGCTGGCTGGCTGGCTGGTTGGCTGTGCGCGCGAATTTTCAGACCAGATCAGGATGCGCCGACGTTGACCGGGAGATGACCACAATAGGCGTGTAATTGCTCTGCAGCACTCCAGCCGTCACCCAGTTAGAGTTCGATGCCATTAAATTCACTACGTTGCAAGAGTAAGGTCAGTAAGTAGCAACCCATTATATACGTGATTTTGCTCACAAATTTGGGCGACATTTGAATTTCCACGGGCTACGTATATCAGATTTTCGTTGCGTTAGGTTGCTACTCGCGTCATTCGCTTACGTTGCAAAGTTCGGCCATTTTAAGTAATCAGTCAATTTTTAAAAGCCGTTTTGCTTGGATGTGTTCTAGCTCTCCTTCGATGGCTGTCTATTTTTTAAAGAAGTGTATGGCAAGGAACCTTTAAATTTTGTGTGAAAATCGAAATCAATTCGAATGTTGTCTGTGGCTTACGGTGAAGCCTTTTTTAAATCTTAGAAGGACGGCCTGGGCCGTATTTATATGATGAAGTTATTAAGACCAAAACCAACGCTTATCGGTGGTTCAAAATTTTTCAGAGGACCGAGAAGATGTCAAAAAGCCAAGTTTGGTCGAATGTGATAAGTTTTGCTACAGTTTTCTTCGATTGCAGGGTGGTGGTGCATTATGAGTTGTGGCCAAAGGATTGAACAGTCAATAAAAAATATTTCCCGAATCTGAAGGAGGTTCCAATGAAGGTTCCAATTCCGGAAACTGAAGGAGACCATGAAAGTATGACGCTATGATACGATTTAGGAGATAAAGACGGTATCGAAGATGTCCGTGTTCAAGCAAAACAGCTGTCAAAAATTTACTGATTACTCAAAATGGCCGAACTGCTCACCATAAGTCACTGACATGTGTAGCAACCTAACGTTACAAAAAAGAAGAAAATCGAATATACGTAGCCCGCGGAAATTCAAATGTCGCGAAATTTTTTTATCAGACCACGTATGCTTCTTCAGGATCAAGATTTTGGGTGTCATACTTTTGCTCGTTCGGCCGTTACGGCGACCGTCGCGGGCCCAAGAACAGGCCCCACAATTGGAGTTAACTCAATTGCCTCCAATTTCACGCTCGCTTCGATATGGCCTGTCAATGTGCCTCTCGCTGGCTGGATCCGGTGGCTTCACATTCCACCCAGCTCGACGAATCGTGCGCGGCAGCAGCAACTCAATTGAGCTTCATTGAGCGGCTAATTTATTTGTGGGCCTTTTGGGAGATTGTTTTATGCTGTGCGGTTGTCTTCGGCGACACCGTGGCAAATCGCGTTGCCACCGCATAACCATCATCAGCAGGCGCGACATCGATTCGCTGAACGGGGACGGACACGCAGATGCACCAAATAGGCCACGGACCATATAAAAGTAGTTCGTATCACTTCGGATAGGACTTGCAGTGGTTTATTGAACGTTTCCCACCGTTCATTTCTTGACTTCCGTATCGATCCTTTTTTTTTTGGAAAACCGACGTTCCTTTGCTTTTAATAACAAAATCGTAGCTCAAGACAACGCCAAAGTAGCGCAGGAAGTTGGCAAAAAACGCGGCTCCGCATTCCACTAGGATGATCGATTGGTTCGAGAGGCCACACATGTCATGCCCTGGCGCCATAAAATCATTATAATTATTTTACCGACAGTGTTTAGAGAAAAAAAAAACTGTGAACTCTGACTACAAAAATGCGCCAAACTCTGGATCAGGATCCTTGTCGCTCGTATAGAAACGAATGTCCTACACACCATGGGCGTCACGCTTGGCTGGAAGATCCATGCGTCATACGGCACCACCGAACCAGTACCGCCGACAAAAACACTTCTCTCGCCCCCGGGAAAAAAAAGAAAACCATCCTTCCCGGTCGGTCGGTCCCGGTCACACCGGGGTGTGTGTATGTAGAACTATTTTAATGAAAGTCAAATTTACTTGAACATGCTTTGGCGCAACCTTCCGGTGGCCGGAATTCTTTGCCTGGCGGCGCCTGAGCCTGATTTGCATTTCCGTGTAACCCGCTTTCGGTCCGGGCATAACGTAACGCACGGCGCGACGTCATCTGGTGTGACCTGTGGGAAGATCTTGACAACGTTCGGCAGCGGAACTCCTTGGCACCCTTCGTTCGCTTTCTCAAACAAACAGCCTGGGAAACGGCATCTATCGTCAGTCGTTATCGATTGGGGAACACACGCCGGCACGATGGTATCCCTGAAGTCGGAGAAGGCTGTCCGACTTAAAATGTCGGACGAAAGGTGAACGACCCTTTTTGGGGGGCATTTGATGTTAGACCCCTTCTCCAGTCGGGAATCTGAATCCCAAATCGACTGTTTTCGATGTGCCCCACATCGGCTCGAAATGAACGGCGTCGTATGTGAGACTCTGGGCCAGGTACGGCACCGTGGCAAGACCCGTTAGTGCCGTTGTAGAAACTGCGGTTAGCGTGCAGCATAAAGTAATAAAACATTCAAAACATACACCCACCAGCTTTCGGAGACAAACGGCCGCAATTAGGTTGCAGTTACAGTGCCACCGCCCGCTAAAGAAGTAATCGAAATCCTTGAGGACCTTGAGTGAATGTGACCAAAAAGCAGAGGGCGTGTGTCTGTCATTAGAACGTCCTGTACGAACGACGGTGCAGCAGTTACGTCAGGTGCGAAAGGCATTGTGATTTGTGTGGAACACCTGGAACAGGGCTTGCTGGACGCTGGACTGTGGTGGACGTGGACCGACTAATCTAACCTCATAAAAAAAAAGTGCAATTCGGTGGCCAATAGTTTGTTGGTATTTTGCCCGTCAATCGTTGGCTGGAACATCGTCCGTAGGAGCGCACAGACGGCTCGAGAAAGAGCCGGGCTCGGACGAGGAGGAACCTTCACGGATGCCGAGCCGGGCCAACCGGGCCATATGGTCCAATAGTTCGGATTGCCCCTTTTTTTCGTCATCCGAGTGTCTCGAATTGGCCATCGGACGAGGTAGTCATCACGTTGCCGGTCGTTGCAATCTCAGGCTGCGATTGAGGACGGTTTTCGCCAAAAACCACCCTGGCGGCGCCTACCTGGGACTCGCGGCGGTTCCAAGATCCGTCTCTGCGTAACTATCTTCCCGAGGGTCGCGCGCAGAAGGCAAGGATGATTTGGAAGGAAAAAATATTGTGTCCCGATCCCGAGTGGGCACAGACCAAGGGGGAACCCACCACCGGTGGCCCATCGCCTCGGGTCCCGGCCTAAGCTATACCACCACGCGAATAGCCAGCCGTATGCGATGGGAATTGGGCTGTCCCTCAGCTCGCACAGGGACGCAGTCTGGATGTACTTGTTGTCATCATCTTCCGCTTACCCCCGGATCCCGGATATCGTATCCTGCGATTGGTCGGAGCAATTGTCAATTGCACAACATTCCGTCTGAGAGGAACGCGTACACACACACACGCATAAATCCAGACTTTGATGTGCCCTAATCCCTCCTTTTACGGCCCGGACACTGATGGCCATATTTCAAATTCATTATCAAACCCCGACGAGCTCCGGAGTACGTCCGGACATTTTTCGGCATCGGATCGGTGCACTTTTCCAGGTCCAGCGCCGCGGAAGGATGGGAAATAGGGCATACGAAACGCGGAAGGTACAACTGGAGCGCGCGCGCTTCGGCGGGAAGGGTCGAAGGAAGATCGTGGCGAACGGCGGAGTAATTTGTTCCCAGGGCCAGCAGCCTCCGGACCCGATCAACGGACCCGAGCGAACCCCGAGCGATGGGAATCTTGGCCGTGAGCGCGAGTGCCGAGCGCAATGAAGATGATTTTAAGTACATGCACGACGAGATAAGCATCTTCACGGATTGGCGGCCGAAATATGCTCGTTTGCATACAAACAGGCACATTAGATTCTCGAAAGGATGCCGCCTGGCCTGCACCGTGCCTACGTCAAGTACGCGAGCATAATTGAACATCCCAACACCCGACCCGACCAGCGAGGGTTTCATCGATTTGTGAGGAAACGAAGATTGGACGGAACTGACGAAACGGGTTTCGCCTTTACTGATCTCATTACTAGCCGAAAAGACCATCTAGCCGCCCTTGTAATACCCAAAACAAAGCTCAATATCTCCCAACAGAATCGCCAATAATTCACGACAATAGCAATGAACGTGGGACTCTTGGTTTATCTTCGATGCCGTCCTTATATCCTAAGTCGTATCGTAGCGTCGTCCTTTTAGGGCCTCCTTCATTTTCCGGAACTAGAAAAAGTCACAGCGGACCAGATCTGGAGAATATGGAAGCTTTGGCATCATTAGAGTGGTTGTTTTGGTCAAAAAATTCGCGCGGAAATTACGATGTGTTAGCAGGAGCGCGAAAGTTAATTTTGGGTTTCCCACAAATTCGGGCGTTTGTGACGTGAAATATTCGTTAACCCTTTTGAACACACCTCGCTTGTTGCTTTCAATGGTTCAAACACTTTTTTTCTGTCGGCAATTGATGTACTTGGCTGTTCAATAAGTTCGTAGCCTCGACAGAGAGCGCTGCTAGGAGCCTGATTTTTGTTTTGTTGCATTGGAACACACTTCAAATGAAGGTATGTGAGGTATCCACCCGATTTGGACCCTAGAGACTTCCCTCAGACTTTTTTCGTCAAATGATGACGCCATAACAGCTGCGGAAGCGTATTTTGAAGCGCTTCGAAATGATAACTTCAGGGATGGAATTTAAAAATTGGAGTCCCGTTGGAACAAGTGTGTTGATGTTCAGGGAGACCATACTGAATAATAAAGTGTATTTCAAACCATGAAAATGTGTTATTCTTGTCGAAGCTACGAACTTATTGAACAGTCTAGTAAAGGGTGGATCAAATAAGCGTTCATTTTTTGATTTGGTTATAAAAAATAACGGTTTAATATTTTTCGATGCTTGAACATTCATTTGAAAGGTGGATTCATCAATTTTTTTATGAACAATAACTTCGGTCAAATGTCCACCAAGATTGGCTTAGCAGTAGCCCATTCGATCGACCTATTTTTGGATACATTTTTGACTTTCTGTGGTTCTATATCGGCAATCATTTTTTGTTTGTGAAAAAATATTTATTTGTCAAACAAAAAATGTCACGCGAACTCTGAAGGTGCAAGAATTAACGTGAAAAAAGTGATTGAAAAGAAAAACTGAAAAACCTTAGCAGAACCGATGGACCACCATAAAGCGACTCCTCAGAATGGGTCCTTGGTCAATAATAGTCGACAGTTTAGAAACGTCTCAATCTGCGATAACGAGACTCGCATTCCCAAGAAACTAATCAACCGTGAACGATGGATTTCATCCGACCATTCCGAGTGCTGTCGAGCGGGTCTAAGATCCGTTCCAGCAGTGCAGAAGACCACCACCGACACATCGCACACACTTCGACGTCTCTATCTCCTGGGCATCCCTAACACCTACGCAGAAGAAACTGGTGAAGCCCGATCGTTCCGGATTCGTATTTTTTTTTGGTATATTGCATTGACCAAAAACGGAAGGACATTGGAAAATCGGACCAAGAGAACATAGGTGCCCGGACAGGAAGCAGGGCAATTTTCGGCGCAGAATTTCGACAGGCGTTCGGTTTTTTGCGACTAATTGATGAAAGGTGAAAATTGATCTTTCACTTGCAACCCAGCTCAGTGTCAGCAGCGCAGCGTACGTTCGGAACTCTGCCCCAAAAACGATGCGATGGGACACCTCGCTCAGGACCGCCGTTCGTTCCGAATCGTCTGCCCGAGCCCATGGCTCCTGCACTCGGCAGAGCTCGGCTTTTGCCTTAGATGTCCTTTGTTTCGCACGCTAAGAAGGAAGTGGTTTTGTGTGCCCTCCTACCCTGGGATCCTGCCCGGTTCGGTGTCTTCTAGAAACCATGGCTTCGGCTCCGGTGGCGGCGGCGTTGGTGGTCACTCCGCACCGAAACCGGTTCCGCATGCCGTAACATAGAAATTTGCCATCTTTTCCCATGAAACCCGAGTCCGGGCGATCCTGCTCGGGAATAGCAGTCGGTGGCCGGCAGTCAAGTAAAATAAATTGGCTGATAGAGTGGTGCTCCGTTATCGGATCTCTCTGCCGAAGGATAATTTGCTTATCGCTCGATCTGACAGCCGTAGAGCAGCATGTGGGTGCAGACATCGGTACGATCGGGACATGGGTACGTATAGACGAACTTTATGTGTGCCAAAAAAAGAAGAAGGACTTTGAAAGCCACACTATGGGGTTAGATGATTCGTTTTAATGCCCCGAAATGGCGACGTCTCACCAGCAACAGACACCGTGTTGGTAGCGCACGAAAGGATTAACACCTTCAGGCACCGGCGCACGTGTTACGATACAAAAAAACCGGAGCTTGTACTGGAAGGAATGTGAGCCGCTCTTGAGTCAGCGACTCGGCGCTGGCCACACTCATTGATATGTACAAGGTAACAAAACTGCTGTAAGACTCAATTTGTTTCTTCCGTTTCCACTTTACCGAGCCATCACCATCATCTCCGACACCGCCGAGGCATTCAAGAGGTACGCCATGTTTTGGCCAGTTTGGACTTAGAATATAAATCAGCTTCCCGAAGAGTTGAAGGCGGCCAACAACAGGAGACGAACCACAACATACTTTGGGTTGTTGATGACGCGCAGCGTGCCGTACGTCTTTAAGCTCTACTTGACGTGGCCGAGCGACTGATCGGTGAGCGCTGCTGATAACACCGCTCTGGACAAGAAAAAAAAACGTCCAGCGACAGTTCTTACTTTAGCAATATATTGTGGCTTTATGACGGACATAAAGTCTACGAATTATACCGACGGATGGATTATCGACATCGGTACGGCCTTCGGCAGGACCTCGCGCGGAGACTGCTGAGGCTCCGTCGGATCGGGATCTGGATCCGGGATTCGGAATCCGAAGAAGTGGGAGACGAAACGAAGACGTGCGAAGGAACCGTAAAAGAGCCTCAGTGGAGCCTCGCGAAACCAGAACGCAAGAGAGAACGTGTACCAACGGAAGAATGGTGATAAAAAATGCCAATCTTCAAAGGGTTGACGCGCGGTGGTCCCAGCAGCACCACCACCACCACCACTCTTGAAAACAAAAATGAGATTCAAATCAAGAGGCTGAATAAGAGGGTTTTGGGAAGCATAGGAAACGAAAAAAACGGACTGACCGGCTCGTTTACGCGAGACGTTCAATCTTCTTCCTTCGGCATCGGTCCCCCCGCAGGTCCATTCCGCCCCACCAGCAGGAGCGGGTTTCGCGTGTTGTTTCATTCATATAAAAATTTCTTGTTATTAAAAGGCCAACAGCAAAGTAATGCGTTCAAGAAGATGGGCGGGAAAAGAAGGAAACGGACGAAGACGGCCTCCAAGAGAGCTCTCGGCGAGCACAGCGAGAACGTTTCAGGAATTCTAAACTCAGGTGATTATTGGCGGACGCCCTGTTCTTCGGGCCGTCCGTTCTGGCCGGCCTTCAGGTGGGATGAATTATGATGCCCATCAGCTGTTTGAGGTGGCCAAAATATCTCTATTCATTCGAAGCATTTTGGGACAAAAATCCTGGGCTGCCGCTATCACTCATGGCTTCATGACGGAGAACACCTACATGGGCTCCAATCGATGTAAAATATGTAACCGAAATTGAATTACGACTTGTCCCAGAATCGTGCCGAAATGATTGCGAAGTGGAACCGCTGTGCCGACGAGCGCAAGTATTTAACGACAGGACAGGCACGGTGGTGCCCGGGTCGACCTCGGGAACAGCGCAGGAGAATGAAACTTTGTGAACACTGATTATGCCGGCATTCCGGTTTGGTTGTTGGTGTGGTATTCATATCGACAAAGTATTTATATAATGGATAAGCGAATACTAATGACAAGAGATTTAGTTTCGCCAAAACCGAACTGTTTTATTACATTTAGTACATCGCATTAGTATGCTGAGTAGATAAACCGAGATTACAATTGTTGGATTTAGACTCCGACCGATTTACCAAAAATTTAAACACCAAAGCAAGGCACAGTTGAAATGAAAATGATAAAAAGCCTTCTACGAACAAAATGGGTAAGAAATATTTTCAAAACATTCAAACAAATCATCAATAAAGTAACATAACATTCAAAAAGGACAATTGGAAATGGTAAATTAAAAAATTATGAAAATGAAATAATCAAACGAAACTCAAATAAACATTCGAACTAAGTCAAACTAAGAAACACAACCTACTGCACCCTGTTTATGTTGGAAAGCCTTGGAACACCAAAGTAGTCACAGCAAATTGCCGTAGCTTGGCCGCGCACCTTTCTTACTTTTAGAACTTAGAACGAAATGGAAATTTAGCATTCCCCAGAATATAGTAGCTAAAGCAACATTCTCCACTTCGAAAGGCCAGGTAAAAGTAGAACTGGTGTAAAGAAAAGAGAAAAACAGAAAAAAGAATGCGCAAGAGAGAGAAAACCACAGAAAAACTGAATAAAAGAAGACAAACGAAAAGAACAGAACATCGAAGAGCATCAAGGGGGACCACCACCGGACCGACAAAGAGAAGTAGTCTCTTCAGTATGGGCGAACTTATCTAAGCATTTTGTAGTTTGCGTGACTCTCCCTCTCCCTCTCTCTCTCTCTCCATCTATCTATCTCTTTCTCTCTTTCTCACTGTGTTCTTTGCAATCGCGGCCCAAGACGGTATTAGCGATTCGAGTTTTTTCACTTTTTAAAGAACCTGTAGCGCACAATTAGCTTCAAACGCTATTTTCATATAAAGCGTGCTCTTTTCAAATTCTCTTCCATTACTGGGGTCTTTCCGGTGTGGAGGTCTTTTTGCCTGCCTTCTGGGTATCACAGACCGACAATCAAGACGAGCGAGATCATCGCGCGCCCAACCACTCAGTGTGTGTGTTGCGCGTGTTGATTCTGAAGGATCCACGGCGAAAGAAGGAAGACCTTGCAAAAACGCATCCCGCAGTGAATGGGCAGAGCATGGGCAGCATGGGAGATCGGGAGAACCCCCGGCATTGCCGGGCACCGGGCTGGAGCCCAGTCGAAGAGTGAAACGCAGGAATCAGCGTAACGGTCAAATTCCAGCGCTAAACTTCGCGCATGTCTGGCAAGAGGGAAAAGAGTGTGAGAAAAACAGTAAGCGGGATAGAGAGAAAGCGGGACAAACCAGTGAAAAACCAGCGCCGGCGAATTGCACAACGATCGTGGGCAGTCGCGGGGCGATCGGGATCACCATAATCAGAAATGCACATTTGCTTACAATATCTGCTCTTGAATGGCGAGTGGCGTTTGCAGTAATGTGATAAAACACACATCCACAAACCCCCAAAAGCCAGCGAGATCGGAAGGAAGAGAATCGGAAGAGTTCCTACAAAATGGAAGACCGATCGTAAAGTCACATTCGCGGCGCGACATAAACATAAAGCTTACAAAGTGGAGGCAGTAAAAAGTATGCGCAGCAAAAGACACCCCGAACTGGGTGCGATCGAGCGAGCAAAGAGCCGAACCGAACGATCCGAACGAAAGTGACCATAAATCTCGTTTCGTTGGATTATTCTCCCACTGAGGCCATCCCGCCATAATCCTTGCTTCCAGTTGTTTCGTGTAGTCTCCACATTTGCGGGGGGCGCACACGCACACGCAACCGTCAAGGATTTGTTAACGAAGAAGTTCGGTCTGAGCTGTTCCGCTTATTCTTCGAGTGGCTGCGACTGCGATCATCATGTGTCCAGGAGAGACCATCCGCAACCATTGCGTGAGCTACTAGTGTGTTCAATAAGTTCGTATGGTCGGTAACAAAGGACGCTCCTAAGAGCCTAATTTTTTGTTTGTTCATTGGTACACTCTTCATATGAACGTATGTAAAGTTTCATTTTAATCGGTCACTTTAATCGGTTTCATTTTAATCATCGTGCAGAGATTGACTTTTTATTTTTAGAAGGTTTAAAAGCAAAGGAAATTTATGAACGAATGTTGAAAGTGTACAAGGACTCTTCGCCTTCAGTTAATACATTAAAAGGGGGGTTTTTGAGTTTAAGCTTGGACGTACCGGCCTTCATGACGATCCATGATAAAACGCCAAAAACAGACACAACACCTGAAATAGTAGAAAAAATACAGGATATCGTATTGGAAAATCGTCGACTAACTGAAAGAGATTTAGTAAAAATAAAGTTTAGTTTAAATAAAGCTTCGAATGGTTGAAGTATCCACCGTATTCACTAGATTGAGCCCCTAGCGACTTCCATCTATTTTCAGATAAAAAAAATCATGCGTGGAAAGCGTTTTTCATCGAATGATGACGTCAGACTCGCTGTGGAAGCGTATTTTGAAGCTCTTCCAGTTTCTGACTTCAGGGATGAAATTTATAAATTGGAGTCTCCTCGGAACAAGTGTATTGATGTTCAGGAAGGTCAAACTGAACAATTAAGTGTATTTCAAACCATAAAAATGTGTTTTTCTTATCGACCATACGAACTTATTGTACAGCCCAGTATTCTGGTCTTCGGCTTCCTCTCTTTGGAGGGCGCGAAATAAAGATTGATATATGACCTGCGTTCTGTGCAGCGGTCGGTAGTTGCTCCAATGGACCAGCACCAGTACGCCATAAAAACCAACATGCGGTCATCTCGCGAGCACAACACAAACAGTGGCCCTTGCCCCGCGCAAAACAATCAATCGGATGTGGCCAATTGAGCTGATGATTGCGTGGAAAACGGCCAGTCGGCGACCGCCGGGATCGGCGGATATGCTGCAGACGGCCGCCCGAGGTCCTGGGCCGGGTGTGAATAAGGCCACAGAGTGGCGCAGCATAGCAGCAGTTAAGCAGGGTGTATTTATAACTTTCATTCCATCTCCGGTGACTTGAAACAATAAGCGCTCCGAGCTCAGCTCTGGCCCCGGTCGGGCGCCGACATGATGGGGTGGTGGTCCTTTGCGGGGCCAGGCTCGGGCAAATGCCGTCGCAAGTCACGATCGCAATTATTTCGCCTTGCCGCCTCCCATCTCCCGAAACCCATCTCTGCCGCCCCGGGTCGCCCTTGGTCGGCCCACGGGTCTGGCACGAGCGCTCTGCTGGTGAACCCAAAATAAAGTATGTCTTCCAGAGAGTCGGTGTAGGAAAAAAGGAAAAAACCAAAACCAAATGGTAATTCTACCCTCTGGTCTGTGGCCCCCCCCCAGAGCACTTCTGGAGAGTCTCTGGCCTCCCGGATGGTTGGTGGGTGGCAGCACTGCGCACTTTGCCGAGAGTAAGCCGATGCGCACCCTCACGCGGAAGAAAGAGAGAACTTGAACGTCCCGTGGGGTCATGCTACAGTTTGTAGCATAAACTGAAACCAAACGCGCCCCGGGGTGAAGGATGCGCGTTACACGAAAGCGAAATTGTATCGGAATAGGCGACGGGACGCTCGTGCGTGCAGAACGAATGCTTTGCGCCAGGATGGATGATCGCGTTCTAGCGATTCGCAACGGGCTCCCAGTCGCAGACCGGCCGGGGCTGGGCTTCCTGGAACCGAAGCCCGACCGGGCGTAATCCTGTGGCGAGGCCGCGGCAGGAAACCGGTTGACGCCGCACCACCGGCTCTCCCCAGACACCCGGCTCGTCACCGTGGCAATTTATTATCTCCGGAGGTAACTATTGTTATTAATGCCGTGCCCATTATTAGACGCTTCAGCATAACACTCGCGGCTCCGGCTTGGCGCTCGTTCCCCGGCGTGAGGTCCCACTCATCAACAGCAACGAACAGCAGTTTCGTTGGAGCTCTCTCTCTCTCTCTATCGCTGTATCTATTCATCTTGCAAATGGGGAACCTGTTTTTATGTCGAAAAAGCAAAAGGAGCAGAAAGTGAAGGCCTTTCGCTGTCGAACCGCCATGAAGAAACTCGCGATCCTCGCAGTTGGAGCAATGTAAAACAGGCGTAGGTGGTTCGCAAATCGTGTTTGGGGATTTAAGGAACTGAAAGATTTCGATTGAAATCTGCCACTTGATTTGGACAAATCCTTGGTGTGATAATCCGCAATCCGAAGGTTCGTATAGTATCTGGCTCTGGAGATCTCATAATCAATATCGGCCCTCCAAGGTTTGCAATCCGTAGATCCTTTGCGCCAACATGGAAACGTCTTTGTGTATCGCTAGCCAAGTCCTAACCCATCATGACACGCGAGATTCCGGGGGGATCCGAGGATCGCCACAACAAAGTTAACGGACGTAGAGCATAGAGCGTAGACGAACGTCGGCACCACAACACACCGGGCCACGGCCCGGTAATTTATTCCTGGTTCAATCTCTTCAAATATTGTTACTCAATTATTTAAACTTCAATTATTGCTTTTCTAAGGTAAACTGCTTCACCGTTCGTCGGTGCTGTCGGGTGTTGCGAGCGGCTCTTCCACATCCGCTTCCACGTGTCAGTCATCTCACCGGCGGCCAGAATTCGTCTCCGAGAATGTCGAGGAAGGAGCGACGCAAGAGAAGCATGGGAGCAGGACTTGGAGCCAGCGCTGGAACTGGCTTCAGGCCATTTATTGTCGGCAAAGTACAGGCTCCGGGCGCTGGACGATGGTCATGTTTTTGTTGTCTTTTCCGGTGTTTCATCTCCCGACCGACGACGGGCGGCCCCGCGTGTGCGCCAACCTTCCCCCCTCCCCCCCATCCCGGTCCGTTCTTATTTGATATCGTCCAAACTGGTTACGTACGGTACGGACTCAACTCGCGCCCAAAGAAACCTCCCCAAGTGTTTAAGCCTTCGATGCCGCCGTCGTCGTCGACGTCAAAGTCTCGGCATTCTTTGTCGGACATTAGCATGCGGGAAGAAGATCAGAAATGGGCCCGCGCATGTGTATAAGCGTGGATAATTTTTTTTGTTTCCACACGCATCCATTTTCCATGAATGACCTGTGCCGGGGCCCCACCACCGGGCTGAATGAGAAGACGATCCAGTACTATTGAACACCTTCCCTCGGCAGCGATTCGGTGGGTCAGTATGAAGAAGACTTCACAGACCTCAGACTTCAAGACTTCACTCGAAGTACGCGCGAAATGACCGAAATAGTTTCGGAGCCAGAAATTACACTCCCCGAGCACCAGTGAGGGCCCTGACCAAGCTGACGGAGTAAGAACAGATTCGCAGATTGGTACCCCACCACTGCAGTGCACTTTCCATTTTGTCTGGAGTTGTGGCATCGGCCGGCGAATTGAATTAGACCAAGAATCTAAGCAGACCAGGCCTCCTGCAGCGTCGTGTTGAGCGTTTGCTGTTATCACTCCAGCGCCCTGGGGCGCTCTCGAAATCCCTTTGCCGAAACCATCTGTTCGGTCTCGTCTGGGCCCGTCTGGCGATCACTCAGCTGATCGGAGGCGCATGGGAAGATTTTATGCATTTGCATCCTCTCCCACGGACGGTCCCCGGTCGGCGTGAATCGGATGGCATCTTGAATCGGCCAACCACTTACGCGCCAGGATCTGTGTCCCACCGCATGGGCGATCAGGGCTCTTTAATTATAGAAATTACCTAAGGCGAAAACATATTGATTAACGCTGCCGCCGTCGCCGCCGTCGTGGACGATTATCTTATTACTTAGGGAAGGTGGTTCTTGGCCGTAATCTGCGCGCACCGCCGACGATGCGCCGCGCCTCACATCGGGATAATCTTCGCGCGAGAGGCACGCAAAAAACGAACCGTGCCAAGCACATTCGCGTGATCGGTCCCGTGATCGGTCGGTATGTTTGAACGATTTGCAACGGCTACGGCAGGCTGCGCGACCACACCCTTGGCCGTAGGTCCGGCCCTCCAAGAGAGAGGGCGAGAGCGACGAAGAAAAGGCTGTTGAAGCCTTTTTCCTGTGTCTCAAAAACCGGCGAAGATTAACCACGACGGGGTCTTTCCCCGTCCCGGATACCGTCCAATTTTGCGTTGGCCACGGATGAAAAAGGGACGTGAAAAATTGAACGAACGCCGCCGCGTATGGCCACGTTCCGCGGGAGAGTCTTGTAATTTCCGATAACAAATCGAATTATTACTCCGCGAGAAATGGTTTTTCGCGGCGCGATTCGCGCACTTCGCGCCGACTTAGTCCAAACGAGCGGTAATTCGTGGGCGAGAATTGATTGGTTAATTTACGATTACAACTTACGATAAATATTAGGCAAAAACAGAACGGCAACGGGTAGAACAAAATACGTATTTGCGAGGACTAGCACAAGAACGGGCCAGGGAGAATAGCACAAGAACGGGCCAGGGCTAGCACAAGAACGGGCTAAAACACACTTTATGGAGCCATTAACAGTGATAGTTGCGGACACCTCGAGGCAACACAATCTCCCTAATTAACTGCAGAAACCCCGATATCGATTAGCGAAAGTTCGCAAACATCGTCAAATCGAATCGTTCGCCTAATCAGCCTCCGACCACCGAAAGTCCATTCCCATTCCCGGATTGGCCAATGTTGCTGTGGTGCGTGCCACAGGAATGCTGGACACGGTTCCAGCACCGGAGAGAGGAGGCAGAATTTGTGCGTTACGCATTCTCCCGGGCCTAAAGGCTAAAGGCTTTCACGACCCACCGACATCCACGGTCGTCGTAATAGCAAAATTATGCGTCGCTGCGAAACAAGCAATAAAAATCGCCTCACAATTTGCCGTCCGATCGCCATTTCCTGTCTCAATATTTATCCGATTGCTGGCCCTAGCCGCTGGCCGTTGTCCGATTCCGGCTTAACAAAAATCAGTAAATATGCTCTTAACGATGCTTTTTCTTTTCTCCTGCGTGCCTGCGTTTGTTTGTGTCCGCGGAACGCTCCTAGCTAAGAGAGCCGTGTCGTGCCCAGAAAGTTGCCGCATAAGCGACCACCAGGCGGCCAATTATGTGGCGATTGGCACTCGGGATCTCCTCGGGAGAAAACGGACAACAAAATGACAAAGAAAAGCCACCAGGCTCGGACAGTCCAGGCAGCGAAAGAGCATAGATAAAAGAAACACTTTAGTTCTTAGGAGGCGGCACATCTTTCACCGGCACCGGCCAATGTTGCCATGAGAAGACGATTCTGGGACGACGTCATGCGTAAATCTATTGCCCCAATACGCTTGCCGGCCGTCCGGTGCCCATCGGGAACATACAGATCTTAAAAAATATGGATAAAAAGGTCACGATCAGCAAGAGTTTGCAAACATTCTTCGCACACGATTTCAGCATCATTGTTTCATTTTTTGAACGCAAAAACAAACCGAAGAATACTGGGCGGGTGCGAAATTCCTAGAAACTGACGATGGCTGACGGGGCTGACAGGGGTCATCAACCACGAGCGAACGCGGTGTTTTAGCATATCCAATTCAAAAACCATGGCCACCAAGTGCCACCAGATGCCAGCAGACGATCGCATCCGATGGATCGCCTTTCCATTTGGTGTGCATCGCACGAGAAGACATTGACCGCCGAACGCGGATCTGCGCGGACGTCCAAAAATCCAACATGATTAAGAATGCAGGACCACAACCAGGTTTCCATTGATTCAGTGACGGTGCATACAGAAAAGCAATAATAATCTTTCAAGTGGGAATCGGCGGGCATAAGGTGGGCGGTGTATGGGTGCAATGTTGAAAGAGTTCTTTCTTTGGGCAGAACGGGAAACACATCAGATGTTATGAGAACAGTTATGCTGATGGCATGCAACATATTATAAATAAATCGAATAAATAAAAAAAACAATGAAACCTTGTCTCTGCGCCTGCAAAATGTCGTTGAAAAAGATAAAAAGTGTATGCTCCGGGTCGTAAGGAGCGTAAGAAATGCATCTCTCGCTTATCATAACAAACATTAGCAGCTGAAACAAACTTGCAGAAGTACGATCGCGTCGAAAGCGGTTCGTGATGCTGATACCGAACACTGGCATGATGGGAAACAAATGTGTGTGGCGACAAAAGCGTTAGGCCGGCAGTATAAATGAAACCAAAGATCCAGTGTGCCACGAGTGGTGATCGTCGAGTTCTTGGAGAACGGAGCGAGGGCCCAAACGGAAACGCACTCGGTTTTCTCGAGATACGCGCACTTCAAGGCGACGATGCTGGTGGGCCAATGCTCAGCATTGGCCAAGAAAAGTAGCATACATCATCAAAACTTGCCCGTGCCGCTTGGGCAATCGTCGCAACACCCAAGCCGGTCGTGGGGATGGTGGTAGTGGGTGGTTCCTGGCGTTGAGGGTGCGTGACATCAGCGTGGCAGCATGGCGGGAACGAAAATATGGTCCCGCCGTCTGCTGTTGCTGCTGGCTGCTGGTCCCAACACCACCATGGAGGGCCCTATGCTCGTGTAGCTAATAAACAGTTGCTGGTGGAACGGTTTGTTTCAGTCGCCGGGTGAATCGGGGGAAGGAAGCCTAAGTAAGGACCCGGCGACACCCCACGCGGCATATGACGGAGTGATAAAAAACTGAATCAACCACACACACAAGCCGTCCGGTATCAGGAGGGGGCGCTCGCGTGAGCGAGCAGGAAGAAGGAAGCGATGGTGCGGCAGTGAGGCATACGCCACACCGCCAGCGATGCCCTAGCTACGCCGTACGCAAACAGACCAGAACCCTGCTCGGACCGAGAGCGAGAGTGTGCATAATGTTTCGGCGAAATCATAAGGGTCCATTCAGGCCATATGGCACACCATCGCCGTGTGCGGCGTTGCGCTAACGATTTCGGGCGACTCAGCAGCAACCCAACATAACGGTTGAGCACTTTCGCGGCCACCAGGGGTCACACACCGCCACGTCACGATTTGCCCGACAATTTCTAATTGATTCGACCGACCACTCGGGCCCACTTATCTATTTCCCACTGAAGATGATACCTTTTTTGGTGGTTCATTCGTCAGATCGCTTTTATAAATTTGACTCCCAATGAAGGTCCACAATGCCTTTCTCCTTTCCATTGGGATTGGCAATCCAAAAAGAACAAGACCCATCGAAAGCCTCCGAGCCTTCTCCCAGGACAGGATAGAATAAAGCGTGCGCTGAACTGGTTATCCCGCCGGCTCGCGATCCGCGCCCCGTTATGCTGTGGCTCGGGACGACCCGGGCTGGGCCAATAACGCGGTGGTGGTGGCGCGCACGCGCACACCCGGGATCAAAAAAGTTCGTTACAACCTACTTTCGTGGCGTGGCCCTCGCGTACCGGTTGGGATTTCAACGTTCAAAACGTGCGGCCACGCCAAGATTTGTCCGTTGGAGCCTGCGCCAGCATCCCACCGGAGAGCAAGTGAGTTCTCTGCGCCGATCACCCACTGGCGCTCTCGTGGTGTAGAACCCTGGGCTGGGGTTCGTTAAGTCCACGGGAAACGGAAAAGCCGAATAGTAATTATGCTGAGCGAGCGCGAGCGGATGGATGCGAGGATGTGTAACGTCCCCCGTTCAACGTCCTACGCCAAGCCGTACAGTCGATGTGTGCCCGGCCACGCAGACAGACACTGATTCCGTGCGACCCTGCTCCCTGGTGGGCCGACGAAACATCCATTTGTCGTGGGCTCTCTCCGGGCCGTTATGCTGGAACTAATGCGCGAGCGATAGCGGCCCTGTGCTGGGCGACCGTTGGTTCTGTGTGTTTGTTGATGGTGATGTTGGAAGGCGCACACCACACGTCCGCACTGGGTCCGATAATCAACGACAGGAAGCCAACCGCCAGAGAGGGATAGAGCAAAAGAGCATGAGCTCTTTTTATGCTCGACTAAAATAAGAGGCAACACAGCGACCTCGGAACGTGACGACCCAAACATGAACGTGTTAACAAACATTACTTGATACAGTGTTTTGAGGGAGCAAAAAACAGAGAACAGAGAAGAACCAGCAAGAAAAGCGGGAAAAACGTCCGCCCGGATGGCGGTGTGAAAAATCGAAAAGAGTTTTTATAGCATTTTCATAAAACATCTCAAGCCTTTCGAGGCACAGAGCTGCCTTATGGAGCAACGTAGACCCTCATCGCAGCACCGTTCATTGACACATTCGATGTTTCAGTTCGGGAGCTGAAGGAAGAAACCTAACGACGAGCCGGTAATAAGGCTGCATTAAGATAAGCGTCGCCTTCTGTCGAGTGGCTGCTGCGTGCTGTATCTTTGTTACAAAGTGTGGCTTCAATAAATATTTCACTTGGAAAACCTCAAATCCGTTTTACGGTTGGTCTGAACGACTGCTCGTTGGAAAACACACATCAGCATAAAAGAGAGGTGCGCCCTGCAGCGTACACGGGGACCAAAACATTGAAAACCTTATCCGCGGGGCATCGCCAGCTTAAGCAAGAGACGCCACAGCAGGAGCCAGCGCAACAGTGTTCCCATGTAATCGTCCGCGATGGGCGTATAGCTGTGCGTGGGGTATCTCCATGACGGATGATCATCCTTACCGCACAAACCACATTCTCGAAACGCCGTCTCTTTCTCTGCGGCCCGCCAAGGGACTTGGCTGTCACACTCGGTGGTGCACACTGCGCTACAATGTTGCCCACGGTACGGGGTGTTCCAACCCATTTTTCCTATTCTTTCTACGCGATTATGATTTCCCTTTTTCTTGGCGAAAAGTTTTGCAAATCGCCGGACCAATCGGAGAAGATCCTATCGATGGCCTCGGGATGGTGGTATTACGCGAGGTTCCCTGTTTTCGAAGAAGCACTGAGCCTTCCGGGGGTAATACTTCGAGCGGTGGTGGATTCACCTCGGCTGGCTAATCCGCTTTTTGTGCAAAGTGACGGAGGCCAATGCCGCCCGGCGTACCTGTCGCAGCGGTGACCGTTGACGAAGGTAGGACCACAGGTACAAAACGGGTGTAACACCCTATCGACCACCGGCCACTGACGATCAGGCTACGGAGAGAGAGAGAGAGTGGATAGGATTAAAAAAAACATCGAGAACCATCGATTGGCAAACCTTCGGAGCGATGTAACAAGTACCGCAACACTTGTCCGGCCCGGGGACGACTTTCTTCGATGGCCGAAGGAAATAATAATTTCCGATTTGATGGCTCATTTCGCTCCACGAATTCCGGAGTCCTTCATACTCCCGTGACCGGCCGATTTCCAGATCAAATACGCTTACCGACACAGGACCCCATCATCTAGTTCCTGAAGGTGTGAATTTGAGGATCGAGCATGCTTTTGGTGTGATTGATCGTCGTCTTCCAGGACACAAAGGGGCGCACTTCCTGTGGCATTTACGGACTCGCTCTCTTCGTGTGATCTCGGGCGTGTTATGGAGACAAAAAACGATCTTCTCGTTAAGATCGATGCGTTATCGTCATGTCGTAGCAGGAGGATTATCGGCGAGCGGTCGGTTTGCGAAACGACCGCTGCGTTCCGCTCAACCGCTGAACCAGGCGTCTTATTGAGGTATTATCTGCTCACCAAAAAACAGCACGCATTCTTTGGCCATTCTTGAACCACAAAGCAAATTATACAAGACTTCCATTCATCTCCCACAATGGGCGAGTGCACACCGAGGACAATTCGGTTGACCAACAGATGGCCCCGGCGGCGTCGTGATTGAGTAGCACAGCGCCCACACGTCATCCTTTGGCCGGCAGACAGGCAACCCGAACTCGGGTGATCGATCGGTTGCCAGTGCGCTTGCAGCGATGCCCAGTGTTTATGCGAAAACTCACCTGAAACAATAACAACACAAGAGTAGGAAAACATAAGAACAATGCACGCAGTCGGTGGCAGTTAAGGAGATTTGCATTAAGGAGAATTAGGGAATCGACAGAAAGGGGAAAATAAAACCGAGTGGTCAGCGCAGCCCAAGCCCAAGTCCGCGCAGTGCCAAGAAGTGCTGTGCGTTGCAGGGTGGTGTACGGCGAGGTGCATTAGAATTCCAGGAAGGTGCGCGCCCACAGACTCAGCCGAGAGCGTGTTTAACATGGAATAGCGAACTGGGAGCATTGAATTGTAATTCTCCCATCCATTGGGCACGTGATAAAAGTTTGATCGTGTATATGACCATTTAAATAAATCAAACTCAATATGTACTTGGGCGCTACGATCCTCTTTTTGTATTTGTGTCAGTCCTGCCAGCCAGCAAAAATCCCAAATATTCAAATTCCTAGGCGCGCCACACCGAGCGTCAAACAGGTATTTCGATGTTGTGTTGGAACTGACGCCGGAAGAAGACTCTATTATCTAGGAATCTCGAAGCCGCCCAGCCACTGATTGGGCGAGGAATTATGTAAAAAGCTTTACACACTAGCGGCGTGCCGGGCCCGATCTCCGAAGATTAGTGTTTTCCGTCTTCTGATCACTATCGGAGGTCGTCTTCGGGTAGCACCGAAGCACCAGCACGAACCACACACCACAATTCCGCCCACCGAGATGCTCTTTTGTGAGGCTCTTCAACAAAAGAAAACAACTCTGGTCCTTCTTAACCACCCGGCGAAATCCGGGCGATGTCTTTTAGTCCATCAACAAACGGCAGCCAACAACGCGAGCAAACGAATGGCGCAAACGTTCGGCGCGGCCGTGATTTTCGGCCTGCTCATCAGAGATAATTGCAGACGCGGTCCGCGGCCCTTTAGCGAAGGTGTGTTCGGTCGGGGCGCCTCCAGGGCTCCGGCTAGAGCGTTCACTGAACTCGTTCGCACTTTCCGCCAAAGGCTCTCTCACCCGAGGCTCTTCGCGCATCCGAGTCCGACAGTCTCTCACGGCGCGTAGCTACACGCACATTGACGACGGGAAAGGATGTGCGTAGCAAACGCACAAGTCAAGATTTGGTTATTTTTCTAGCGCTTCTCACATGTGATACGAAGCAATTAAAACATAAATCTTGCTCAACACACAACCGCTGAAAGCGGTTGGCCGGTCGGTCGGTCGGTGTGTCGGAGGATCAGAGGGAGCTCTGCTCCCGCGGACTGAGCCTGCGAGAAGTTGAATTGCTTTTTTTCTGCTTAAGAGGGCCGCCCTCGAGAGCACGCAGGTCACGCTGGTGGCGAGATCGGTCGGAGATCGTGACATTGACCTTCCCGGAGTGAAAAATCGTTCTCGAGTGCGAAGCACAGGACGCCGGCGAGCGACAGGAGATTGCCGAAAAGTGCGTACTGCCGGCTGTTGCCGGACTGGTGGGGTTATTCTAGCTCCTCTTATGTTTGAACTTCGCAGGCCGGATAATTTCTACGGTAAACAGAATCACCTCAATCAAGCCCTGGCGGTGAGCCCCGCTCTTGGCGCGATCGCGTCCTCTATCGCTGGGACAACGACTTAAACGGCAGCAGTTCTACGAGGTGCGACCAACGGCGACGAGAATGATGATCTCGGAAGAAAAAACACCCCAACATCGTCCGTAAAGACGCGTCTTATTTGCGTTGTGAAAGAGTGAAGTGAAGTACAAATAGACGCACGCAGGAGAATATCGCCGCTGAGGCGCAGCAAGGGACACATCTCGCGTCTAATTGTGGAGTTCTTCAGCGGGCACTTGTCGTCGATCCCACGCCACCAACGCGGGGATGCACCGATGCACCCAGCTGGTTCTATCCCAAGACGCCAAATCATGAGAAAGAAAACTCGCTAGACAATCGACGACTTTCATCCGCGACAGCGTGATGTTGTCGCCGAGAGGTCGATAGCCCGACTAGTGTCACTGGCGAGGGAAAATATTCTTACTTACTAACTAAGGGCATGCTCCTGTCAACTTTTATTTTGGAGTATACTAGTTGTGCAAGTTGATGTTGCCCGGGTTTTTCGGTAAAAAACGCACAGTTTTCAGGAGAACGTCAAAATATATTTACTCAAAGTAATCACCGTGTAATGCTTCATATTTTGCCCATCTCTCAGCCAGTTGTGGATTCTTTTCCAATATAACGTTTTTTGCTTCACCGAAATCGTCCATGTCAGTCGAGTATTAAGTCCATGTCAACGAGCCACTAAACTTAATTGATAACATTGCTACGTTTCAAGGGTCGAGCATCTTAACTTACCAAAAACTCATAGAGACGGAAACGAAGACGATACACAGATAACATTTGATTGATATTAAAGTACTTGTAGACTCGCATAAAAATTAACGGATTGAACTGTCCTTGCATGGTTAGTGTATTACAGGTCAAGAATGAAAAAATCCTAAGCTTAGCTCGCTAAATAAGACTGGAGAGTCGATATTGTTGTCGAGCACTCCCGAAACAAAACAGCATTAAGCTCATCTACATATCGAGTCAAAAAACTCGATTCCGAGCAGGAGACATAGGATGAGATAGGCCGGGATCCAGTCAATCTTCTTCATAACAAATCGTGTGAAAAACTGGCATATTCAAGTATAAGGAAGGCCAGACTGCCGTAAAGTGCCTTAATAACGTCAAGATCCCAAAAGTCCTTGATTATTCTCATAAGTAGTCCCGAATGTATAGGTGACTTAGAAAATTGTCAATTCAAAGTGCGGGATGAAACTTAGCTTCGAGTCGAGTACGATCCGAGACACAGTCAGTGCGTTCCCTCTTGGCAAGCTTATAATTAAACTTGACAGTTCGAGAACGCTTAAAACTAGTTACATTGCCTTTATCAATGCACATCTCTATGTTATTCCTCATTTATCGATTTAAAAAGATATTGACGTCGATTTGACAGAGTTTTTCACACAAGTTTTTCATCACATAGGACACTTTGACATCGTCGGCATACAACGTGAATTTTGAATCAGTCAGCAACACGGATAGATACATCAAGACCCATCAAGATGTGGACAAACCCAATTTTGATAATGGGCAATGTCAGTAGGAATCCTTAGTACATCGTTTCAGTTGAAATCGAAAAAAATTCTTGATATCAGAAGCAGAAACAACACAGCAAAATATTACTGAACGGACATCATTAGCTTTTAAATGTAATGGCGCACATGGCAAGCATTTCGAACGTAAAGACCCAAATAAAATTATCACACAACACACCTCTCTGTCCCATTCGTCATCGGTGTGCCTAAAGCATAAAATATAACCGAACGCCATTGCAGGATGACCTACTTCTGCCAGGACAATCTTTTTATGCAATATCAACTACATCAGAAAAATGAGAGGCAAGCTCGAAGAAAAACTCGTTCTACTTTCTCTCCACTACGCCCGGAGGATTCGTTCATCGTTCCTTAATTTCAGTGGCTTCGCGGGTAACTTAAAACCAGTTGGTAAGGGCGTTGTCCAAAAAATTATGTTTTTTTCTCTTGATTTACAATAACCCACAATCGCAGCAGAGCCGCGCGGATGCGCAGCGAATGTAACGAAAAGTTTGTTTTTGCTGTAAAAATTTTCCACCTCGGTCAGCGCGGGGCAAGCGATGGATGCTGCTCCGGGCCGGCCTCTTGTGCACGGTCTGTCCACACACCCTTGGCGGAGCTTCCAAAACCGGTTTCTGTCGACGAAAGTCCGTTGCACAGGACCAAAGGTGACCACAGCGGCGAGAGGAACGTCCGTCCGTTGGCCGGATATCGAAAAATGTCTCTGCCCGCCCGGTTCGTCACACAGGCCCCTCTGGATGCAGATCCCGGTCCCGGTCCCGGTCCCGGTCCTGGGTGCCGGGGGGAGATAAATCTCTGCATCTCAAGATCGCTCACAACAAGGATTACATGCTTCATTTGGGACGACGACATCGGACTGGACACGGGGGCCCCGGTGATGGATCGGGAAACGGGCGCGTAAACAAATGAGGGAATCCTGGGCAGCAGCAGCATCCTGCCGTCAAATACCACCACCAGGAACCGGAGACGGAAACCCCTTTTTTACGGGCTGAAAATCGACCCGGAAAAAGTCCCTTAGCGCACGAAAAAGGTGATGCCAAACTGGCTCTCTCCTACGGTAACTACGGCCGGTTGTGTCGGCACTAATCGTGTTCATTAATTTTGGCAGACCAGGGTTGTTCTGCTTCAGGAAGAATCCGAACTGATCCCGTCGTCGGATGCCTTCAGGTTTGGGAGATTCTTTTCTCCCCCTTGGTCGAATGCGTGCCGAGGTTCGGGTCCGAGCATTAAAAAAACGGGAAAGCCACGTTCACTCCATTCGCAAACAGTTTACAAACAGCCTTGCCTATCGCACCGAAATGAGACTGAGGTGAATCCATTTTTGTTCCCACCGTACCGTAGGGCTGTCCGGCGCCTGCCGTAGGCTCAAGAAAAGTTTGCCGTTTGCCATATTTGGAAAGTAATGTAGTATTGAAGACATCAAAGGGCGCACGTTTATTGCTCAATCGAAGGGCCGCGAGATCGGGATAATGAAGCAAAACCTCCAGCAAGAACGTCAGCAAATTGGACAACAAAAACCATTCGGGGCTTTGGTCCAAGGTGTTTGTATTGGTTGTGCGTTGCTCACCTCAAATCAAATCAGCCTCTGCCCACAACAAGCTGGTATTGGTGCTAGCTCCCAAGAGAACATATTTCTGCGGTGCTGTTGGACCTCCGGAGCGCGGACTTTGCCTTCGTTCGCCATTCGCCTTCGATCCTTCGCCTCTCTAATCGGGCGCTTCCCGGAGCTCAGCTCTCGAAGGTCTCGCCCAGAGGTTTCATGTGCGAGTCGAAGGGGTTTTTGTTACCTTCACAAAAAACGATGGTTCCTTCGATGAAACGGTTAGACAGGAAACGGCTCACTAGCCGAAACACCGCACGGCGCACTGTTTGCACTGATAACGATGGCTCCAGAGCTCCGCAAAAACAGCTTTTCTTTACACCCGTCAAATGAAGTGCGATCGCACGTCGCCGACGAACCAGAAGCGGCTCCTTTAGGGTTCGATCTCACGATCGATATTCATGTTGTAAGCAAATAATTGTACTGGAGGTGATTTAACTTAAGAACGGCTTTCATTTCTACGCCTTTTGAAAAAAATCACAAATTCTGCGTTCACCTGAGCTCCCGTTCACCGTATCCTTAACGGTCGTTGAAGATCCCATCAATGGAAGCAGCAATTTTCCAAGAAGAACCACAAATTGTTCTATTCTAACTCTTTTGAAAATATAATGAGTGACAACACACTTTTGCCTGGACGATGATGATGCCTAAACCCTTGAATTCCTCC
Source organism: Anopheles bellator (assembly GCF_943735745.2). Lineage (NCBI taxonomy): Eukaryota > Metazoa > Arthropoda > Insecta > Diptera > Culicidae > Anopheles > Anopheles bellator. The sequence continues at coordinate 45,973,989 of NC_071286.1, forward strand.
ACACCCACACATGCCTCTGCTGGATGAGCAAGGACACTACCAACTAGGTCATGGGACGGAACTTGGGAGACGGTTCGGACTAGCACAGTGACCGCACGCACGCTGATCACGCATAGCCATTCTCAAGTACGCATAGACTGCCGATCGTTTCAAACACAACCTTTCGGGGTCCAAACTGTTAGAAGGAGAAAGCTAATGAGTCTTACTTGCTGTTGGCAATTTAAAAAACGAATCTTAGTGCCGGTGTAGAATTTAAATATCTCATTATCATATTTGACGCCGTTGGCGTCCGCCGGACTCAGAAGAGCTCGGAGGGTTAACACTTTCGGTTCCTGGCGGGCGAGTGCTAAAGTCCGCGTCCACCACCCGGACTCTCCCGGACATCGACATCCGCCGTGGTGCGGTGTGTGTCGCTCGGCTAACTGGAGTATTTTGTAGAAAAAATCTCACTTTTCACACCGGTATGCAAATTTTAACGAACCGACGGTCGGTCATTAATACTGGGAGCCTGCCATGGCCCGCAACGACCGGTTGGCCCGTGGACCGCCAGAGCAACGGTCAGTGAGCGGGTTTTCATTCATTTATATGTCATATGCCACAGGCCTGTTGCTGAATCTCGATCCAGAGTTCCACGTCCGAGTTCATCACAGCTCCATAGACCACATAGGTTGGAGGAAATCAAACGCTAGCTTGGCTTGAGGGATCCAGCTGGCGTGCCTGTCGGTAAGCGACGATAAACTGACTATTTATGAATACACTTTACGTGGAATAATTTACTTGCATTGATCACGGGGTGTAAACCGCAAGGCAAAGGCTTGAAAGCCTAACGTGTCTCCTTTGACTCCTCTAGTGTGCGAGTTATCGAAGCGAAACCTGGACGATGACGGTAGCCGCTGACAAACTATGCGATAGTTTTCCTGCGTTTAATGGTTTCGCGGCAAACCACACAAGCGAGCAAACGTCTACGTCTAGCTTTTTGCGGACGAGCACGTTCGGCTGCGGACGGCAATGTCAATGAAACGGTTCAAGGCAACGAGGAGCGTCTTCAGCTGTTCGAAAACAAAAATAAAAGAACAGAAAACCGCCCGAACCGACGAATCGGCGACACAGGAAATCCTTCAGAGACTTTAGGTTATTAGGTCGATTAATTCAACGGATGCTTTTTCGTTACATTTGACCCTAACACACACGGTTGGTCTACTGGACGCCTCTCGAAGCGGACATTATTGGTTTTGTCAGGTCACCACAAAGAATTAGGCATAATCGGCCGAGGATCGTCAGTGGATCGGACGTCGAGAATCCGTTGAGTACTTTCGGATGTGTCCCGGCGGAAGTGGCCCGTAAATGGTGGCCGACGAACGTTAGGCAAACATACGTTTGCCGAATAACGTTCGCCATGTCCATTTGCACACTTGTTTCGTTGAAGCATCTCGTACGGCGCATCGTAGGGAAAGTCCTTGCCGGCACACAGGCCACCGGTTTGGCTGGGGTCTCGGCGTGTTTGTCAACGCACTTGAGAGTAATTTGAGAGAAAAGACAAACGCGTTCCGTTAACCGTTTGGTTCGGTGGGCAAAGAACACAGCTCTTGGACCCGAGGAAATTGTGGGAAATGTTGAAAAGGACCAACGGCAAAACAACCGTTAACCCGGCTGGGCTGCGAGAAGCGAGGAATTTAAAAAAAACTCGAGGAACTCTGCTGCTGCTGTGTGGGAATATTTTGCTGACCACTGCCACCACGAGCACCGTTGAGGTGGCAAGTGTCAAATGGCTGGAATTTCACTAAACCAAACCGTACTTCCTTTCCAGACTCCAGAGAGAGTTTTCGGCCACGTCCGTTCTGTCCACGGTCCGAAATTGGAGGCGACAGCTAGCGACCAGGGTTTCAAAAGGGCCGCCAAAATGTTGGACACGGATTTTACTCTATGCATATTTCGTTTCTGAGAAGACCACCATCGAAAGTTTGTGCAGTGACCACAGAGTCATCTAGTAAATCTCTTGCTCAGCCGCGAACACAATATGGGAGTATGGGACCACGATCGGTTCTCATGGATGGTCGCAAATCTCATTCTTGTCACCACCGAACACATCCGCTTTTGCTTCTCTAAACGGCTCGCAATATGTACTGATAGCAAATATTGGTCCATCAATCAATAAGTTGTAGAATTGACGAGGGCTTTCGCTTTGGTCAGTTGGAAATTATGTGGAGTCAGTAAAACCATAAAACCTCCACAACACTACAGTTTCAGCTTTGGAAAAATGTATCCCGATTGCAGCGAATTTTTGAGTGAAGTCCACCCAAATCGTCATATTTTGGCTCAGAGGTGCTCCTCCGAAAGGATTTAACCATAACGACCACAGAGCATCAGGGTATCAGGACAGATAAGCGACACGACGGCGGCCGAGGCACGGCCGCCCGGAGCGAAGTCTCTCACGCTTCTAAGACCAATTTAGACGAACATCATCCTTGACCTTCCCGCGCTTCGTGGAGCGCGGGGGTTGGGTGGTGACGGCGGCGGAGCCCCCAAAAACCCGAAAACAGCCCGGCCGCGAAGATGCCGAGATACGAGGTATTTCCTGGGAATCCACACACAAGCAGCAAGAAGAACTCCGACGGACCTGCCACGATGATCTTCGGCGGAGCCAGGTCGCAGCACGAACACAACGATCGATGATGCGCGGAGTGGGCCCGAAAAAACGCGGGGAGCCCACCGCCGACCGGCGGCGATGCTTACATTCCAAACAGAGAGCCTTTGAAGTCCTGAACCGGTTCTGAGCCCGTTCGTGGTGCCAGTGGACCTAGTTCATAGGATTCCCGAGTGAGCTCGTTTCGTGGCTGCCAAAACCTGTTCTCGGTCTGGTCTCGACGCCTGGTTATGCGCCGAACTCTTCGTCGGGCACTTCGTCTTTCGCCTTTTTGCTAATGGAGTCCGGACCGGGCCCCTCCATCGAGCGGAGGAGCAGCGGGAGCAGGCCGGGATAGGACCTCGACTCAGGCCATTGTTCCCGCCCGGTGCGGGTGGGCGGAGTGGAGCTGGGGCTCAAACCCGAGAGGGCAGAGCAGGGACTTACAGCGCGCGGACGTCCTTCTCCGCGGTGGGGCCCCGAAGAGCGAGCATTAACTACTTCGGAGGATTCGGCTAACGTCTAAGCGCCGGGAGTGAGTTCTGAGAACGGAGGCGGCGACCGTTGCATATTAAAAGGGAAACGAATCTGACGGGAACCGTCCCCATGCGGGATTCCTTATCGCCGGTCGACGATGTCCGACATTCGCTGACGTCGGCAGACGAGAGGAATGTAAATAATAACAACAAGCATAACATAAATATGCAGTAAAAACGGACGTTCCTTCGCACACCAATGTGGAGCCGTGTGGAGTGATGTAATTTGCGAATCGAGCCGCCGGAACAGGACGGAGACTTGCGCACTGCGTGGACGCGGCTAATCAGCTGATTAATTAAAGCCTGGTTATCGGCGGCGCATGTACGGAGCCCGAACGGAGGTCAGGTAACATCGAGTTGAAACAACATGTGATCGGGGATTTAGAAATAAATAGGAATAAATAGACTTCGTGCTTGAAGTGCTCGTCCTGCGCTAGATTACGGGGTAGTCAGTTGGGAAAAAGAATGTCCAACTCCGAAAACTTTACCTTTCTCTCAATTTTTGACGAGCTGGTGTATCTCAGCATGTCTGCCGCCAAAATCCGCCCAAAAGTACAACGCCAAATGAGTATCCACGCTTCTCGGCTCCTTTTCGTCTTCTTCCTCACGCCAGGAACAGAACGGAGTTGTGGAGCTTCGTCGATCTCGACAACACCATGGAAGATCAAATGGCTCGGGCCAGCGTCAATCGGCTCGAGATGGAAGCCTCACGATTAATGTCTTTTCCAGTTTCATCCTTATCCGCAGCCATCTTTCGCGAGCTCTCCATCACAGCAGAGCGCGCGCCCCTTCACGATCCTGAGAGGGAAGGCTCGAGAAGCGGGTGGCAAATCGCCAGCACACCAATGTCTCCCCCACCGGGAACACGATAGCTGGACGGTCGGCTTTATGCTCGCGGCTATAAAACACCACGCGAATTGGCCGTCCATAAAACGGCGCGGCTTAAGACTTTCCTTCATAAAGCCAGCGAGCGACACCCCCTAGGAAGCGGCAGACCCCCCCAGGACCCCAGGTGGCATCGTGATAAGGTCATTACTTCCCCAAAACCGCAGCCACAGTTGAGTGACCCTCGGTACGCTCAGCGTGACACCATAGAAGGGCTGGCTGGACGAGTTTCGGGCGTCAGCCGTTAGGATCTAGGCACTCAACTAGTGTTTGGCATGATGATGGACTGCTACACAAAATGCATAAGCTTAATTTTCCGTTATACATACTAAAAATAGTAAAAAAATTATCTCAACAACAGACGATATTGTTGGTTTTTGGCTCGCTGTCCTATCTGATTGTACAGGCTCAGCTGTCGTCTAGCGATCGCGCCCCTGGCACCGGCGTCAAAATCACAGGCACAAGACCGTCGCCTCGAGCGCCCCGAGGCGTTGGAAAACCAACGATGGCCACTCCTCAATAGAGGGAGCTAAGAAAAACGATACAGGAAAGATAAAAAAAGACCCGCAACGCACTAAAATTTACTACTTTCTACCAATAGAGTCTCTAGCTACCGAAAAAACTGCATACACTGGCTACATCGGTCTTACGGCTACGCCCCGGGAACAGCATCATCCACAAATAGAATTGGTGTAACACCTATTGGCAATAAAATAACCCATAGTCAACATTCTGGTGCCGAAACAAAACTACAACTCAAACCGAACAACAATAGTAAATCAACACATACAGCTAAAACGCATCGTTGACATATCACAGCCGAGCTAGCCCGGGATAAGGATATATTGTAGCGGAGGAAATGCCACATGTTACCAAAGCTAATCTTGTTAAATTAGATTGAGTACCTATTAAATAAATTAAATAAATACGGCCCGGTCCGTTCTTCTAAGATTAAAAAAAGACAGACGATATCATGTACTTGTCCACAACAAGCTCTCTGTATCTTTTGATGCTCCAGCTGGTGTCCCGCAAGGAAATATCCTTGGTTCTTCTCTTTATAATATCCAATACATCTCATCCGACATTCCCAAAAACAAGACCGTGCGAAGTGGCAATACAGCCCTTATATCAACAAGCAAGGTATTCTAAACAACCTACAAAAACTCGTAAATTAAAAAAAAAATAATAAACTCGTAACTCCTATAAAAATTATTACAATAACGCGAAGATAAAAATCAATTCCTCGAAAGTTTAGGCTATATTTTTTCCATAAAAATTAAACAAGCGAATCATCCCCCTACCTGGGCAAAATATCATTATAGATAGTCAAAATATATTATGGTTTTCTATTATCAAGTACCCAGGGCTGCTATTAGACAATAAACTTAACTAAAGAAAATAAAATTTTCAATCCTTAATTGTCAACAACAAATCTTGTTCTAAACCTTGCTGTTGAGAGCTGCTGTAAGACGCTGTTAGTTATTACATATAAGTAGGATAAAATGAATCAATGCCACATGGCATGAAATATAATTGAAATACATTTAATTTGAAACATTTTCACTCCAATCATTTTGACTTATTAAATAGCTGCAATCCCAAAGTGGAATATCTCTGTACTCTTATGTAATCCAGCATTTATGTCTGATAAAGTTCCAAGTTAAATATCAAAAAAACGACGCCGACTACGTGTCCGAGTACAATTGTTGGCCCCAACTGCCAGCCCGCTGGCGGCGTTTATGACCTGCTAAATACCAATCATTGACCAAATAGAACACTAACGAAGCTGCTAACTATCCAACCGTGCCACAGCCTCGGTGTACAGATCCGGAATGGGCCGTTCGTTTAACGATCGGAGTGCTTAAAAAGCCGTTCGCAGCCGTCAGGGGCTTCGTGATTGTCCGAAATCGGTCGGTGCTTTCGAGGCAAAGACGAAGAAAGAAGGCACGGTTGGTCAATTTGTTAGACCATTCGCCAGTCTTACACTTGGACTTGGGTCTTCCTGGAGAACTGTCTCTCGTGCAGCTTAATTCGCACGCAACGTAATGTTGATTGAGAGGTCCAGAGACACACAATAGCAGAAGTAAGTATCGATTTTTTTCTCCAAATTGGTCGCTGCTTTTTCTAGACCACGATCGGCCCTTACACTGATCGCTTGGAACGATTCTAATCGACCGAGAATCACGGTCTCGTGCCCAAAACAGTCCTGGCCTGCCTTTCCATTTGCCAATCTTATCTAAAATCCGCCGGTTGCCACAACGACTATGTGTGGGCATGCTCCTACAGCATACGCATTCCGTGGTCGCCTCCCAAAAGACCGAACAAAGCGCTCCTATCTCGTATTGCCCCTGGGGCCCCCTTATGGTAAACACTGGAAATGTAAACACATAAGTGAGGTCAAATTTTGTCCATGTGTTACGCGGCCCAACTCGCGCATGTCAATGGCAATGCTTTGTGTGTCCGGCCACGGCCCCCAAATGGAAGCCTTCCTTCGCGGTGGTGTGCGCACCACTGTGGCACCTCTAAGACGACGAGACTGTGGCTAATAAATATTTACCAAAAACAGCTGATTAGTTTCCGTCATCTGCCGGCCGGCGGTGGCGCGTGGTTTTGCAAAGACGTTACCGTTCAATACGCTTATCGCCGGCACCGGAAGACTAGTCATCGGTGGGCAATCGACACTGACCATGATAATGGTAATAAAATCGGAAATGTTGGTGCTGTGTGCGTGTTTAGATGTCTGTAGTTTGCCTTATCAAAATGTATCTAATACTTTTCAGTCCCTGTAGGTAACATCAAATCGCATAAAATAAACCGTTGTTAAAAAAATGGAATAACGTACCCGTGCCAAGAAATATGTGGTTGAATTCCGTCCACGGTTGGGTCTCTGATTCACACGATCCATTCATACAATTCGGTCATTCATAATTTTTTAAGCGTAAGTCTACATTCCGGAAGTAACCACCCGGATCGCGCAGCCCCATATGCTGCAGGAAACAGCCCGAGGGCCCGTTATCAGCTTCGGTTGGATCGTTGCATACGCCACCCGTGAGATAACATGGCCCAATGGACGACCTTTGATAGAATCACACGGTCGGTACGACTGAATCGGCCCGCCATGTACGAGACCGAACATCAAAGACTGGACACAGCGACCCTGCACAAGCCGGGGTTTAAAGAAAAGTATGAATGAACCGATCCGGATGCATATCGAAAGTTGCACTTTCGAGTGTGTCCTCCTGCGTATGCGCTGCATTTAAGTAAATTTACACAGTTTTTGTTGCTTCTCCCGAACAAGATAAGATTCAAACACCGTACCATCAACGGGATGACTGGTGCAAACACGAAAAAAATCCCATCAAATTGTTACATTGTGTTCACATTGTATACTTTTGTGACATGGTGATGGTTTTTTGCCAACTGCTTCAGTTGGTAGAATTGGTCGCGTTGTTCAAACGATCAGCCGATTGCCATCCACCGGACCATATCGTGATCGTACGCTTACTGTCTGCTCGCTTATCAAAATATCTTACTCGCCCTTCTGTGGCCGGATAGTTTTGAAGACTTTGAGTGAGCCTTTTGCGGTGCGCTTATATACTCTTCCCTCCTTGGAACCCACACCATGGAAACATGCTACGTAAGCAACAAAGAGGGAAGCGGACTATTCAATCGCCCAAAATTCCTTGTTGGCGAACGAGGCACTTTCGGAACGTACGCACGGCAGGAGCAGGAACCAAGGATGATGACCATCTACATAATAATCAACCGATGAATCGAATCAATCCTGTGGCACCGTCGAAACCGCGGGTGATCGCGTTCGTGGCGTGTTGCGCGCCCACGTAAGCCCCACGATTTGATGGGAAGCGAAGGCTCGGCTCTCATGCTGCCGCAGAGTGCTTCAAAAGTCATATGATTGATGAACTCAAGTTGTTCTTTGCCCCGGTGCGCGGGGCCTGGCCGGGCCCGGGGCTCGCACTCAAAACCGCACTTGAATCGATCGCTGGCTGGGGATAAGGGGATTGGCTTCAGAAATCAAGTCCGAGTATAACAACACCAATCCCGTGTGTTCTGGCTCTGTCCCATCCTACAGCTCGCGTCCGGTTCTCGCTCAAAAGATCTCGTGGGGAACGTATCCATTTTTCACCATCACTCTGTAAAGGACTTGAATGACGAATAAATCATTCGGCACCGAGTGAAAGAGACAGACTGAAAGAGGACACAAGAGGTGGGCATTGTTTGAGGACGTCATGCATATTCAACCATGTTGGTGAAGATAACGAATCCTGTGACGGTGATCTTCTACAATCTCTTTACAATCTGGATACAATGTAGGTATTGGTTGGAAATCCTCGTTTCGTTGAAGACCGAAAATGTTTGACGAAACTGCTCGAAGTGCATTCCACTTCCGGTGGTTTGAATCCAGATAACACTCTCTGCGAAGAAACCACCAATTAATTCCTCTGTCTTCTGTTTTAGTCTCAAGAGCCTCTCGTCGGCCTGGTCGGCAACCCGATTATTACATTGCATGAGATGCTTCTTTTGACATCTCAACTGACACTTAGGTTTCTCAGGCCGGAACGAGACTAGACAAAAAGAAATCACACAAAAAAGGAACTCGGGTAATCAGTTAATCCTGTGGCGTACAAAGGCGTACGGCGAGCGATGGAAACTGAAACATCAACGACGATGACAGCCACAGAATAATACAGCCACTTTCTGACACGACAACCAACAGTAACATCAGTCCTGTGTGCAGCGCGCGATTGGAAACACCGATTTTTTCCATTTTGCTTTTCCCTGCTGCTTCCTCCCGTTGGCGTGCTGCTCGATCGACCATTAAGCCACCATTAGTTAACATAGGAAAAGGATATCCTCTTCCTGTGGACAACGGCGCACATCGATCGGAATCGGGAAGCGTAGCGTCAATTATCATTCGAGCTGCGCGCACACGGCAATGAGAAACCCGGATACCACCGCGGAAAGAGACGCATCCTACTGCATCATGATGTCCTCTTGGTCGTAGGCCGGCCAGGGTTGTCTTAATTATCATATGTGAGCGCATGCTGTATGCTTTCTCGCCCGGAGACGTTTTTCACGCCGGGGATGTTTATAAATTATTCTCTCAAACCGCCGCGGTCTTGGAATGTGAAGAAAGATGCACGGAGCGCGTTCGAATGTCGAGAAGATTAGTGAGATTTTTTCACTTGCCTCTCCGGCACTGGGCCTCCACCAACGGCAAACAACGGGTTACGCCGTTGCTGCGGGCTCCGGCCATTACAGATCGTGGGAAAGCCGTTGTCTCGGCAGGGTATGTGGGGACAACATGCTTAAAACCGAGCATCGGGGCAGTAATGGAACATGCCGGTGGGCCGGTGGAACTCGCAGCACACGGGATGCCCTCACAGATACCGAGAGTTCTACCGCGAAGCCAACCCGGAGATGGTTGAAGAAAAAAGATTGAGTTTCAGGCCACGGAAGAATCCTATTTTCAACTGAGGTACTCTCGGATTTCCGAATTCATAAAAGTGCCGTAACGTGCGTTGAAGCATTTGAACATATCAATCCGGATTTCTGTTCGACATAGACCAAAAACCTGCACTCCTTCTGGGGATTCAAAAAGATATTATGTTATAATGCGCTAACAAGCAATTACTTTTGAACATTGAAATACTATCCCATCTTCAATTAACTAAACAATCCTAGTTTAATAAGTAGTAATTACTAACAGATGAACTTAAAGTCAACATCAATTATCACAAAACTTAATTCTACTATTTAAATCTTGAACAATAGGTAGAATACTGCCACATTGTTTATAAAGAATTTAAAAACATGTAGATTATCTTGTTTAGCCGTCTAAAACGTTAAATCAAGAGAAACATGAACAAGAACACATGTTAATCAGAGTGAAAGATAATCGTAAGGATGATGATGAACAAGAACTATTATGTCCCAAGCAACCAGCCCATTGTCGATGTACAGCTCTTTTACCTTCCCTGGCCTCTATAACGAAATAATCAGCAACAATTGAAGCAACACCCATTAGTGAGTGTACAGTGGAGAACCGTATTTCTCGTAACGAACACCTTTGATAGATCGTTCCGGCCGTTATTTATGCCTTTTTTCTAATCCCGAATCTAATTCTCGGCTCACGAAGCAATAACTCAACACGGGGCGACTGTGGGAACACAGCCAACAACAACCTTCACGACCGGCGGTGGCAAACAGCGAAGGTACATCAAAAGTATGGCCCACCCGTAGACAATGTCAGAAAGAATTGGTACCCACCGATCGATAACGCGGGACATTTTCTTTAAAGCCAAATAAATTTGGTCGTCGGTTTTATTGCTACTTCCCAGCAACAACCGCAACAACACGGTTCTCCAATTAAAGATTTTCGTCTCCTTTCGTGCAGGACAAAAACTTATAAAAGTTAGCAAAAGGTAATGGTTTACCAGACCAAATCCGGGATCGGCGATCGACGATCGGAAGATAACCGACCAAAAAAGGACTACAGCGGGACCGAAAAAGATGCACTCGAATTCAGCTCGAGCCCTTTAAATTCAAGAGTATTGAACACGCCAGCAGTAGAGCCCAAGACCCAAAGGACAACGACCATTATTGCGGAGCAGGACACGGCGAGAGAAAAACCGAACTCCTACACCTCCGTTGACGGTGCGACGAATCATCGGCCAAAAAAAACGAGCTGTCAAAGAGTCAGGTGATTTCCCATAGACCTTCTTTCCCTGGTCCGGACCAAGGGGATTCCGTTTGCCAAGATCAGCTGAGCCGGCCCGCGATCATATGATTTTCGGAACCTGCCGTATAACCGTCGCCACCTACTCTGACTGCGTCTCTGCTTCGCTCCGCGGCGGAGCCATGCCGGACACGGATCACCGAACAAGGGTTCGGGCACAGCAGCCCTTCCCGGGGTGCGCCGCCCCGGTTCCATTGGTATCCTTCTTCGAATTTTTTGCGAGTAAGGAATGTCCCTAAGACGATGTGGCTTTACCTCATCGAATGTCTTCAAGACTAGCCCAAGACCAAAAACACCTTCAGTATTGTTCGCCTGCGAGCCCTTTAAGGGATAGGCAAGGCTGGTAACATTCACAAGAAAAAAAGAGAAAGCAAACTAAAAAACAGCCCACAAGGAAGCTGGACACCGTCGGCAAATTGTCGGCTAATGGTTGGATGAAGCTGGAGAGCAATTCGAGGACCACGGCGCGGTCGAGTATTTTCGTAGTTTTTCTTTAATATTTCTCTGTCCGGTGGATGATAATGAAAAATATTTCGTCCTTTCTGGCCCTTTTTCGCCTGTTTCGCCCGACGATGAAGGGAGAAAAAAGCCAAAACAAGACACCAACCGACCGATTCCTTCGAGCCCATGAGAAAGGCGCACGGGACGATAAGAATAATGGAAAGTTTGAAAAATTGCTATAAAATGTTTCCCTAAATTGATCCAAATGGAAGCGAGAGATCATGGTTGCTCCGCTGCAACCTGCCATTTTTCCCACCGTAAACACCGTGTGTACTCATCGCGCTCCTTTTCTTAGCACCCCCCGCTCGGGCTTTGATTTCGCAAGAAATTTATCGGTTTTCCCGTGATCCCTGTGAGATTGGAACCAAACAGCATCGATGGCGGGACGGATGACAAGGTTTGGTCGGTCGGTCGGTTGACCGGATCGATTATCTCCCGATGTTTACCGATTGGCCTATTGACGGGAGACGGTTTGAGCAGGGAGCGACCGGGGCAATCGTTCTTTTCTCCAGAGGACGTGTCTGAAAGGGGATCAAGCTTTTGATCGTGGTGAGAAAAATTATTCCACACAGTTTCGTCATCCCGAGGGAGCGAACCAACAACAGCTGACCAACACCGGAAGTCAAGTGACGCATGACTCATGCCAGGGAAAATTCGCATGGGAGGAAATCCGTTCCTCGTTGGAATTGGCAAAACATGGCCGAGTAGTAGCAGTTCTCCCTCGAGAATGCAGTTCATTGATGCTCTCGGACAACGACTGCTGAAAAGCAGAACGATGAGCCGGCATTTTCGTATCAGCCAGGCCGGAGGCCGAAGAAAGTAACACTTCATCTTTTAATTGCAGAATGCAAAAAACCATAACAAATCACAAGAAGCCGCCCAAGTTTCAGACAGCACTTTGGCGACCACCGCGTGGGAAACCGGCCCCTGCACGAAAATGCCGAAATTGCCCCGAACGTTGCACAATGGAACCAGAGCACCACCGAAAGTAGGTTTATTGGTGGAACTAATTTCGACGAAGGCATAAGAAACGTTCTGAATCATTCACACCTAGGAAGCGGCAACGGTTTTGTGTCTTGGCTAGGGAATATACTATACACAGCCGTAAACAGCCAACGCAAAGTATTGCTTCTTATCCTTCGTGGCGCGACGGAACCTACCAGGAAGCCGGTGTAAACGGCCGTATCCTGCGGCGCTAGATTTCTCATTTACTTGACCAAAACCGTTCCAAATGATCGCCGCGGGATCAAAACAGTCATCTTACCAAAGCCTTGGGCCGGCCATAATTCACACGCCCCAAGGATTCCGGTACATCCATCACGGACCGGTGCGATGCAGGACCGGAGCAGCGCACGGGCGAATTCACGTGGTGTATAAGGCGCACGATTATTCATAGTTTTTTTCTCGAACAGTCGGAAAAAGTCATGTTTTCCGGTTCTCGAAAATATTCCACCACGTGGGGTTTGATTTTTTTTTGTTGCTACGCCTTCAAGATGTAGCACTTCCTCCCGCGGTGCACTATCAGATGGCAGACGGCATTTCAAACGTCCCGCACTCGCGATGGTGTCTTAAAACAGAAACGGTGGAACTAGTGGCATATTGATAAAGAACTATCAATCAATTTCTGGTCGCATGCACCTTTCAACCCCTTGTAAGATGGGAAAGAGTCACTAGCTGTTGTTAATGACGAAAGTTTTGCTCTTAAACTTCCGATCCATTGCGATCTCCAGCAATCTCCAACAAAAATCCCAGTCCCGAAAAATATCGCCTCCAGTGGCCAGCCCAATGACCTTTCTACCGATTTCGCGTTATGTACGCGACAATCGATACATAATTCGGCACATAAAGAAAGATCGTTCGAGCAATCCCCGAACCTTTCATTCACATAATGCAACCGGCAGGCAAAGGACGTGCGAGCGATCAGAGCCCTGCCGTTGCCCTGTGATTATTGCGGTCACCGCGGTCTGACAACGCGATGTGGCCCAATTCGGGCAGAGAAGAAGGGCCCACATCCCAACGTATACACAAAAATTATGCTTCTCTACCCACCAGGATCCTCCTCACGATCGCCCGAAAGTTTCGCGAAAATCGTGACAATCTCGGATGAAATCAGGTTTGGTCGAACGCGGTGGAAATAAGAACCTGCACTCTGCGCGAGAAGGAGGTTCTCTTCCAATCATTGTAGCCTGCCCACCACCACGATCGTCTCCGCGGATAGCAGCACAATGACGAAGAAGAAGAAGAAAACGTTCGACCAAAAAAAGGTTAATGACATTCAGGGAATGAGCGGTACCGCGCCTTTACTGTTTGAAGCACCAGGGCCCACGGAACGAAAGGAACCATGCTTCGGTAGCGCAGCACCACCACGCAGCATAAAGCATTTACCCCATCGCCTTACTCCTACTCGCGGGACACCAACATTGGACGAACCCAAAAAGCAAGCAAAACAAAGCCGCCACCATGCGAGACACACACAGAGGGGCAAAAAGGATTGGCCCTAAGGTCTTTGGAGCTCAAACCCTCCCCGCGGTAGATTGTGTGCGCCAACGCGAAATGTCATCGAAAATGCAAAGAAAACGAAATTTTGAACGATTCTTCGGCGAACCCTTTCCGTGGCGAGCTCGGAGCAACTCGGGGCCGAAGGACCACAAACCGCCCGTGGGTGTGCGTCGAAAGAAGCAGCGATGGAAAGGTGAAAAACAAAACAAAACCGACAATCGACGGCAAAAAGACGGGAAAAGCAAAAGGAGACCGAAATAAAAGGAATCGAATATGTGACACGACAGGGCCGGCGCACACACGCGCAAAAGAGAGAGAGCGAGAAAAGCGAGGGATCGAGGCAGATCAAAAGTGTAAAATCGGTGAGAAAGGAGAGAATGTAAAAATTAACGAATGGACAAAGTAATGAAAGGCAGGAAAGTAGTGAGAAAGGAAGAACCCTGGTGTAAGGGAAAACGAGGAACACGGAGAGAAAGAGATTGTACAATGATGGCTGCCAACGTGGCGCAGCGAGGCGGCGTCGGGTGGAAAGAGAACATTGCCTCAGGAACGCGAAAGAGAAGGCTCTACACAGTTCCCTGCATATCCTGGGGCACAGGGCGTTTATGGAGCCGGCGGTAGGAAGAGAGCGCGAAGCGCGCGAAGGAGTAACGTTTGTTTATGCGATGGAATCTTTAACACGTCGTCTTCGCCGTCGCCGTAATTTGGTCGTATGGCCACGGGTGGTAGAGTTCCCTCGACCGGAGGGACCAGAGAGGAGACCCGGCAAGGAATCGCCGGCGAAGGTGAGACGGGGGGGTCGTTGGGGGGGGGGACCCCAAGGCACTCGTAGCAGCGTTGTTATATAACCGTTCTTTTATGAGCTGGACACGAAGAACCGCGCGTCGCAATAACTCATTTGGTGGTGGCGGTGGACAGACAGACTGAGGAGCCACACAATTAGCTCGCGGGGAGGCAGCAGCGTGTTGTAAGTCCGATAGGGCTGACGGGAGACGGAACGAGGTATGGAACGGTCAACCGAAGAGCCGAACCACTCTAATGGCCGCGGCCCGGACGAAAGTATTTCTGATAGCAACTCGAACTCCAGAACCTGTTTCAACAGCGCCCTGCTAGGCGTCCATCAACGGAGCTTCGATCGTTGATCTTCGATCTTGGCCCGTAAACCCGATTGATTGCTTCTCGGTGCCCCGAGACGCCCTTCGGGCTAGGTGTGCCTAGGAAGATCTAAATAGTGTGATATCGCGACCAAAGCCAGCGGTTGCACTTGATTAGCTCTAATTCGAACCGTCTGACTGACCCCTGAGCCATTGGACAAACGAATGGAGCCACTCGGTGCATACTGATAAACAGCAACTGCGCCGCTAATAACGGTCGGCCAATTGGCCGCGGTCTACAGCTGTCCGATGGCGCGAAACCGCGCTTCAGTTTCCCTCGCAAAAGCCAGCGAGAACAGCATCGACAGAATTCGTTTTCTGCCCTCAACAAGTGCTAGCCAGCAAATCTGCGCACACCGCATCATCCTTTGGCCCCGGGTCCGATCAATCCTACAGTCGGGGCCCTAATTACGGACCAATTATAGGTCACTTTCACCCAAGAAGGGATCCCGATTTTTTGTGGTTTGGGAAAACTGTTCCTTTCCACAATATTTCAAAACAACTCCATCAATCATCTCAGCATTCATCACTAGCAGCGCAGCATTCCAACGAAAATCTCACGATCCTCAGTCAGCAGCAGCAGCAGCCGAAGCGCCCGATGGATGGTGTAAGCTGGGTTTAATTAAAACGTGCGCCCTTGACAAATCGCTGATCCTTCATTAGCGAGCTCGTCCTTTTTTTACACGCCCCTGATGTTTCTGCAATTTGGTGAATTCAGCATCACGACGATTCCCCCCGAAAGTGGGCCGAACAAAGCCGAGGGTGATAAACGATTCTTTGTGCGAAGCAAAGGGCCGAATCGCCCGATTAGAGCGATTGTTTTTCCTAAACTGCAGCAATCATTATTTGGCATCGTTTGACGTTTTGTTTTCTTGTGGATGGTGATTTATTTTATTTTCTCCATCGCGCACACACATACCTTGCCGGGATTTCTGAGGGCATCCTTGACGAAACCCGGTTTATGTAACGCGGGCATTAATAAAACTAAGCTATGCGTAATCACTTTCATCTTTCGACCTCAGATTGCTTGGTACAGGACTCGAGAACTGATGCTCGACACCCTGCCCAGCGGCCAACCAAACGGTGTCCTTTCGAGCACCGATTTTCGAAGCTGATTTTAATCAGCATTTTTGACGCCGCACCGTCCGTGGGTCAGCAGCGCATTCGGGAAAGATGTACCCCGATCGTAAAAATTAATCGTCCTTCTCGCTAGGATTGAATCAAAATGCCCATCCGAGACATAAAAAAGATCGACTCATCGTTGCGCTGCAGAAGAAGTCATCATTAGGAGCCCCGGATTGAAGTGGCTTTCTTTGCCGTCCCACACAACAACGACCCGGCGATCGTAACGAACCCGTCGCTGCCGCCGCCGCTGCCGGTGTCTATCTGGCACTTTGTGAGCTTCTGATATCGATGACCACGGAGGCTCCTTTCACAACCCAGCGCGGCCGACCAGTGATACGGCTTCGGCTCCCTGCTAGGCACACGGTTTTTATTTGATTTCGGTGAAACTCTTTTGCGGCCTTGCCGCTGGGCCAGGGATCCTTGGCCAAGGATACGGAACGGCGGCGATGAAAATTCTCCCACCAATGGCCACCGAAGTGTGAAGAAAACGGTCCGCCCGGGTGTGCGCCCCTCAAATACCGGCACTTTGCCTTTTCGCTCTTCAATCTTTTCTATTTTCCTCATCAGATCAAATATTT
Organism: Anopheles bellator; assembly: GCF_943735745.2. Taxonomy (NCBI): domain Eukaryota; kingdom Metazoa; phylum Arthropoda; class Insecta; order Diptera; family Culicidae; genus Anopheles; species Anopheles bellator. The sequence goes on from NC_071286.1 coordinate 45,990,647, forward strand.
TACTTGTGTATCGTTTTACGAGAACGGTTTGATTTTATTTGGTGCCTTTCAATATTTACACCTCCGAAGGGACCATCATCATCAGCGGCAGGAATGCGCATTTTGGCGCCTTTTTCCGTGTTTGGAATGGAACGCGAAAAAGGACGGCTTTTTGATGGATTCGAAGAAGCACGGAAGGGCATGTGAAACAAGGTGATCCCTTCGTCGCGTTCGGACGGTTGAATGCTTCTCGAAAAAGGATAAATCTATGTGGCGGAAAAGGAACATTGAAACGGTTCACAAAGTGTTGAAGCGGACATTAAAGTGTTCTCACAAACATATTGTAACAAATGAATTGCGTTGTAAATTTCTTACAATTTAAACAGACTCTTATCAATTCACTTGTGCGGTGGTTCCCATATGGCCATTGATGCAGCCAGCCAGTAGTGCTTAAACCAAATAAAGAACTAGAAAAAATCCACCGTCTTAACGGTAGCATGATGCCTTGGTCCGCGCAAAGATTAATACACACAATAGGCGAAACACGCGGAGCAAGAGATCAGCGGCCAAAGGATAAAAGGATAAAAACAACAATCTGTTGTTCAAACAAACACATCCAAACTGTGGCGTTTGCAAAAAAAACCAACAAGGTGCCCTGGTGCCAACGAACTCGCCCAATTACCGGAAGCGCTTGGCCTAATCGGAGTACCGAAAATCCCTTCGGGGGGTATATTCCCAGGTTGTTGTAACCTTTGCGGCAAACGCCACTCGATCTGCGGCCGGCGGATGCTTGAAACGCGGGGTCTCGTTGCAGCGCCGAGGCGCCGTCCTCGACGCCGCTCCTTTCGCGCTCTGATTTATGCGTGCGCCACCACGCCGCAATCCTTTTCTGGCGTGTTTACGCGATGTTTTTTGCAATAACAAAACTCTATTCAACGCACGCAACACGAAAATGGTTACAAAATTGCGTTTTTTTCGCGCTGCTTTGCCTTTGCCAGCCCTCGGCTAATGTTCGAGCCGCTAACAGGGGGGTCTATCGCACGCAAGGGGTCGTCGAAGAGATTGGCACCACAAGCAAGACAGAGCTAGCCCGAAAGCCCGAACGGTACGTGTCGGCTCGCGCATGATTTTTCGCCTGAGATCGATTTTTTACACAGACAGAGTATCTCATTTCGGGAGGGAAATTACAGCAAACTTACAACACTGCCCTCCATTGTGTCGGCGAACAGAGTGTCGATGTCGGACGGCGCAAACATCATGGGAATGGCTCGAAATGGATGCCACGCACAAAAATAATGGGAAAGCGCAGGATACCGCTGTGACGCGCAGTGAACAGCGTGAGTTAGTTCTTAATTAAGATTTCAATATTCGTCTCACGAGACGAGCGACGCAGCACGATCTGGCGCCTGGGAGATCGTATGCTAATTGAATGAGAGCCTCAGCGAGAGGGGAACTGACAGAATCTTATTGAACATTTTTTCACCATCGGCCGGTCGGTGTACACTGTGCCATTGTTGCACAACCTAACGTCATGTCGCACTCACTGCGTCCTTCGTCAAACAGTGCCTTTCTTCCGCTTTCTTCCGGTGGCGACGATGCGCGGCAGCGCATGTGCATTTTTTCTCCTACGGTTTGCTCTTAAATTGGACAGCTTTGGAGGCGAAAATAACAACAGCAGCAAAATGGATGGCTGTAATCCAAGAACTGGGCGGCCGCGGCTGGTGGCGGTTCCTTCCGGAAAAAACGACTTCCCCTGACCAAAGTGCCTAAAATAGACATAAATTATTTGAAAAAATACTAAGCAAACACGCAAAAGCCTGTGTCAGACAATCACAATCCTTACCCGAACCGATCCAATCCGATGATGATGTCTCGAGTCTTAAAGCAAAGCAGGACCGTTAAAAAGCCACTCGCACACTGACTGAGGAGCGCAGCTAGACGGCGATGCGATGGAAGGGTTCGGCCAAGTTAAGCGTCTTCGCAACCGCGCATCCGGAAACACTTCTGGAAGGTGAAATCCCAAGAAAAAACAACTTGCCCGATGGCCGGGAAGTGGAAAGAAATTACGTGGGGTGCGCGCGCCACGCTTGAGAAAGTTCAAACAATGGTGCGGCGGGCGCTGCAGTCCCTCTGAAGGAAGGCAATTAAAACGCAATATATGCTTGCTTGGGCAATCCCCATCTTGGGCGCAAGGAGCTATCTGTTGCTATCTGAAAATCATAGTCAATAAAATGACAACTGTGGCCCGGCCTACAATTGGCAGATAAAATTAAATCATTAGAAGACAATGCACAGGTTAAAGCCTTACAGGTTGTTCCGCGCCTTTATTTGCCCATCTTAATCACAGAAAATTCCTAAAAGTTCGTTAGATCGCTACGCTTCGTTCCGTATCACCGTCCGAAGGCGTAGCACGCCATTTAGAAACTATGAAATCGGGAATCGGACGTCGCGAGGTAATATTTGTACGTGATTACGATAATTTTTTTCAAGGTTTACCCTTGCTGCGCACATAGCTGGGCGTTGGCAGAGTACCGGAAAGCGGCACACTGGGTCCGAACCGTAGACCCAACACGTAGACTTGAACCTGTCCGAACCGGCAACTCTCACATCGTAAAAAGTGCATGTCCTCCAAGAGATCGAAGCCAAAGGACGATGATGTGAACTGGTCTGTTGGGGTATGCGTTTTTTGCTTCATTTCGCCGTACCTTTGTTTCGCCATAACTCGACCAACCGAAAGCGTTGACGTACCTGTTTGGGCCTTTGCGGAACACTCCGTCTTTTTGAACCTGACCGCCAACGGGCTTTGCCGGGACCTGCCGGGCTGCTGCTTACGGGTTGAGTTCCCGAAAGGACCCGCGGTTCACCGGTTCCAACATTGGTGCTCTCTCTCTGTTCCTTGCCCACGGCCTTATCCTGCCTGTACGTATCCTTTTCGTACGGGGCTCGACCAGTGATTAAGCTTCCTTTCCCGGTGCACATGTGCCGACAGACAAGGGACATGCAAATACGAAGCACATCGAAACATCGTTATCAGCAACTGGCCACTGGGTCATTGTTCGCGGTCAGCATGCGCAAAGAAGGAAAACCCATGGAAAACAAAGAGCACCTCTAGGACTTGCAGTGCAGAGCGGGGAGATATTTGCAAAATCCATTAGTCAGTGTTTGACCACTGTCGCATGTGAAAGAAAAAAACCGCACGATAAAGGTCCGAATTTTTCGCATGGTCTTTTTGGTGCAGTTCGGCCACCGCGGGATACGTTTGTTTTGCGTTCGTTGTCCACCATTTTTAAAAGGACACCTTCTTGCGGGATGCCCGATGGGTTGGGTGCGGCTCAAAAATGACATACGATCGTAGCGGACATTTAAAAATGGCTGGACGCTGTGCGCTGCGCCGGACATCGGTTCCTGATGAGAGCTACAGTGTACCTTTAGTAGCGTGCTGTGTCAGGTACTCCAAATATCATTTGTTTGGAAATAAAAGAAATTTGATGCAGCTTTATCCGTGAGATCTCAATTTGGAGGGCTTTATTGTGGTGTAGAGAATATTGTAACCGGAAAGGAGCTGCCAACGTTAAGACTGTGTAACACTGCCATAAAATCTGACGTTTGGTTAGTACTTGGGTAGACGATACATTTTGTCAGCTGGTAGAATCGTTTCCGTAGAACCTATAATAGTCAAGCCAAACATTGCACCGTGCTGCGATTCCCACGCAAGGACAGGATTGTCGCATGTGCTACCGAAGTGTCTCTAGGGCCCCGGTTTGCATCCCACTGTGAGCGACAACCACTTAAACCCTAAGTTGATTAATGTTGGTTGTGCAAAAAAAAAGGAAAGAATAGCGTCGGGCCTTTGCCGACGAAAGTAGCCAACACTGGGGCCATTCTCAGCCCGTGCACCATTCATTAGCCCTCGAGTGTGACTTTTCTTCGGAGGCTCATGCTCGGACGCAAAAAAAACAACATCCCAAGTGTCCCATTACACTGCCAATGATTGAAATACATTGGATAATTGTGTTGAACCGGGTCTCCGGGCTTCACAATGGTCAAACTCCGTCCGGCTTTCCTTCGCCGTGGGTCGACAAGTTCCCGAGAATCTCTCGGCCAACACCAACACACACACCGGGAATCTTGATACCGCCGTTCACTTTGCGTTCGTTTCACACCCATTGACCCAGTATCCGAAGGTCCGTGCACTTGAGACAGCCGTACGCGTTGCAACATGATCATTGCATAATGAGAAACCGAGTGCTGGCGGGCTCTGAAGAGCCTTGCCTTGCCTTTTCCGAGCCTGTGTTTTTGTTATCCGCCGGCCTGATCTCTCCAGACGGGGGCGCTCGAGACGCAGACCTCTAGAAATGGACAGCAAAAGGACTCGTCTCCTGCGACGAGAAAACCCTCCGCGCCGGACAATGGTGCCGAATGGCTCCTGATGCGAAAATAGACATTGTATGCGATATCAACTTACAGCGATTCAGCATTTTCTCAGGACCTTTTTACGCATTTTAGCAGAGCCTCGCTTTGCCTCGCTGACCCATATCCGACACAGCACGGCACTGTCTCGGCAACGGTCCGGCAGTCCGGCTTCTCACGACAAGGACCGACACCCCGACAGTAGTCACCAGACACAGAGAGGCTAAGGCTATAATTTAGGGGTTTTTTTTGTGGAAACAATAACTATCAACAATGAGTGTCTGTGTGTCGGTGTGGAGAAGATCGGCAATCGAACCATATTGCCTTAAAATAAAAAAAAATACGCTGGGTATGATGAGGCTCACGGTATCACGTGAGCTGCGGTTTACGTTACCAGAAAGAGATCCTTTTCCACCGAGCAATTCCTAGAACAACCGCAGTGGAAATTCCTCAACTGTCGTTCACGCCGACGAGGACTGCGCATGAAAGTTGCGCATATGGCTCCGTGCTGTAAGAATTTTATCGCTTTACTGAAGTTTGGGTGATTCACACCATATCAAAGCGGTTCCAGGGTTTCCCTTACTGTTTATACAATTCCGCAGCCAATGCGACCAAAGTTTTCGATAAACATTCATCAACAATCCTTCCCAACGGTCCCGACACATATTTTCGTGGCCGATGGCAACCACCAGAACGAAACTCTAATCATCGCTCGCCCCAGCCCCGGGAGGAGGCTCAATTATTTACACAACCTTACGCCAGCCGCCACGGCTAAGCTACGACCGTAAACTTTTTATGGAAGCATTTTATGTTACAGCCCGCTGGCGGGGGGAAAACAAAATCCAAATCATCTTTCGGAGCGACCGCGACCATCGCATTCGCCGCTTCGAAAGGTAAGCCACGAAAAAAGGAGAAGCAATACATTAAAGGAGTAAAAATAAAACCGGTTTACACTGGAGGGACCGATCCTGGGGCCGAGGCTTTCAACAACCCGTTTGCGGAGGATAAGTAGGATTACACAACATCCTTCTCCGCCAACGCCAACGGGGCTTACTGATTAAATTATTTACGCCACCGCCACGCCAGCCAGACGACGGGGTGTATCAGCCCGTTGGCATCGAGAACCTTTGAATATCGAAAGGATAGGCGAGCTGGCAGCAAGTGGCTCCAGAGATATGCATACAATGGCCCGGGGACACACGTGTTTCCAAAACACGAACCGAAAGGTTTGTTGTGGACGATCCTCGCCGTGATTTGATATGTTGCCTCGGCGACGGAACAAATTCTTTTCCCTACGTTTCCCATCTTTCTTACGCTTTATTCGCTTCGGTACGGTACCGTGATCGAAGGACCGAGGATCGACAGCATATACGACGCGATGCACGCTGGACTAACTTTTTAATTACAGCCAACACATTAGGCGGCATTAAGGACTGGACCGCCACGGGGAAAAAAAGGACCGAGAAAATGCAGATAGGACCCCAACAAACCGGACAGCGGGACCAAAGCGAAGGTCTAATCCTTCTTCCTCTAGCTTCGGCTCTCTATGGCGCAAGACAACAACAGGTACCCAAAGGATGCCGAACGATGATAAGTAAAATTCAATTGCCCTTCGGGAAAGCATTCCTTGGTCGGACAGAAACGGGCGAAAGGATTGAGCGTCGCGCTAGACGACGAAGGATCGCCATTCGTTCTAGGGCAGCCGCAGGAAGGCTTCGTAATTAGCCGTAGGGTGATGATTCACGATCAACCGGACTGGACCCCGCAGGGGCCTCAGAGAACCTGTTTTGTCGTCACCGTGAGCATCATCCCCCCAAACAGGGCAGCGGTGACGATGATGCTGAGAATTGTCATTAATGGATTTTTTTATAGTTGGCCGTGTTGCCCACTGGGCAGCGGAATACTCCCACGGTTTTTGGAATACTTTCGTGAGAATGCTCTGGGCTAGAGGGAACGATCTGCGTTGTAGCTCTAACTGGCCGGACGTCGAGCGTTGGAACGTGTTTCGTCACACACTCCGTTGGGCGACTACTCCGAAAATATTAAGCATGTAAAGAAAGGATCGAGGATCACCTAAGAAGATCGCTTGAAGACTGGTAAAAAGTGGCGAACCATAAATTGCTTCGGCCACATGTCCAAAAGCTTCCTCCGGAAGGATGCTGGTTTGTACAATTGTTTTTCTCTTATTTAAAACGATCTGACCGTCGGACACAATCCATGGCCTTGCCATGGTAACCTTTTCGGAGTTTGAACAATTTTGCCGGCCCGGCACACATGGTTCACAATCTCGGTTTAGCAAATATCTTATTTCTAAAAAATGCAACATCCTTCACGCAGCCAGCCTACTGCGCAACGTGGGGCAGTTGCCATGGGCACGGATGACCTACATCTAGACCACGGCATGGAATTGCTTTCGGAAACAGCGACTCAGCGTCGGGCCCGGGAATGCAAGGAATCGGCCAGCCATAGGCGGCATCCAACAGCTTCCTGCTATTCGAACTGCCCATGGCCAGCAGATCGTGGCATCCTGCCAAGCCGAGTATCGTAAACCCTTTTAACACGCACAGCCCTACTTCCGGGCGCTTTACGGCCCCCTATTTACGTTGTGCGCCGCTCGAGGTTGGGCAACCGTTTCACCTGCCCACCACAGCATCTCGTCCCCGGAAAGCAGGAAGCTGAAAAGTTACCGAATCGGTCCAAGTCGAATTTGAATGGACCACAAAACAGACCGGGACAGGCGCGGCCTTGCTCTGGTGGGCCCTTCATGGAAATATTTGAAGGTTTTTTATTGTGGCAATTAAACACACACGGCTCGGGAAGGGAATCCTTCTACATGCACGGTTCCATTAAACGTAAGGGCAGCATTTCAGAGGATTGCGTTTGGCTTGAAATCAAAGGCAAAGGTCGAATGAAAGTGCAGACATCAAGCAGTGAATCGTCTATGTGGGAGATGTATCATTTCTGTGTTTGGGAACAAACAAACGTAAACCATTTGTTTTCGATCTGAATGCACAAATACAGGGTGCATATTCACGACATGTTTAAATGTGGGATAACTCCGCCGTTTTTCAGTCGATTTTGGCAAATGAACAAGATTAATTTAGGGAATAGAATGCCGTTTATTCATAATTTACTCAGGCACAGAAAATGCGGGCATTTTTCATTGTTTTTAGGCGTTTTTTTTCAGATGTTCACGTTTTAATTGTTTTTAGGTGTTTGCATTTGATAACATTTCTGGCATAGTAGCAGCAATTTTCCACTGTGATGTTGGCTTTCAGTTCTTTGATGGTCTTCAGTTGGCTGGCATAAACCTTACTCTTCGAATAGCCCCATAGAAAGAAGTAAGAAAAATTTTGGCAACAATAAGCCCGCCCAGTTTTAACAGTTGAACGATTATTTGCAATGTAAAGCGCTACAGTTTTAAGTCCGCGATTTTATCGTAAATTGATCCATGACTACAACGGCGTAGACTTACATTTCAAAATCAGGCTAATTTGTCAAAATCATCTGACAAATAGCGGAGCAGAATTACCATTTAAATACCCCCTGTCGTGAATACGCACCCTGTATATTGCTTGGTTTGGGCCATTAAGGTACATTTCGATGCATGAAAGGTTTGTAACCTGTTGAGATATTTAATTCTTATAAATAAAAATAAAATAATACATCGTAAATGCCACCGAGTTTCAATATTTCGAAAATCCTCGATTCTTAGGACTTCGAATTAACCATCTGCGTCCCGATTCGATCGGGCCCAGTTCCATGTATTGTCGAAGGATTCAAAGTATTGAAATTTGTTCGCGCGAGAAAACCTAAGCTCAGATTTCGTTTCACCAGGAAACGGACAAATGGCTTCTGTGGGCCAACACCGACCTACGTCCATACGGGCGCGGCTTAGCAGACCAAACCCGAAGCATAGCCGAAGGAAAACAGTCCAAAGGGACGGAGGGCGGAGGTGATGCGCGTTCCTGTAAGAAATTACATATTACCTTCGCCCGTTTCCCGGGGGCTCTGCTGGATCCGGATAAAAAACAGGTTTCTGAACGCGTATTAAGCCCGATTAATGAGTGCTCCAGCTTTCGATTCCATCCGAAAGGGCCAGCACAGCCTCCAGCTTGTGGCCCGGCCGTGATTGATCTTCTCGAGTCCGAGAACCGACAGCGTTTCGAGAAATTTCCAACTTCAAGTACCGCGCAGAGCGGTCATCTTGAGCTGCTCCTTTAACCGAATAATTCATTTTTTCGGTACCAACAAAGGAGAGGCGAGACGAATGATAAAGGGTAAGGCACGCATATGCTCCACGCTGATGGTTGCCATAAAAGCCCTACCCTGTCTCTCTCGAGCGCTAATCATTATGACACCCCACGGGAGGCCACTCGGACCCGAAGGCGGGACGGACGATCCGTGAAATTTCGATTCTTGCATAACATCATAAAACGTCACCCGGGCCCGGCCACCATGCTGGGTATGCCCCGACCGGGAATCGTATTGATAAAGGATACAAAAGTGTTGCAAGAGCCGCCGGGGCCGGTGAAAGGACTCTTGTCACTGTGTTTTTGTTCTTCAACGCACAAGGATAAGGCGTCGGGACAGGGACGCCCAAGACGCTCGAAGCATATGGTGACCGAAAGGCGCAGGTTTCCGGTAAGTGTGTCTGTAGCGACATCGATCATTACTTTCTTTTCTACGCAAAATGTAAACGAACAGACTCTGGTAGGGTCTTTGGTCGTAATGGGAAACGTTCCTCAAAACTGCTGCTGAATCTTGGGTCCAATGGTAGAATGTTTTATTAATGAAATGCAAAAATGAAATCATACGCTCGGCTCTGGCGACACGCAATTTTCAACCGTTTCTGAACATTTCCCAGAACAGAAGGAGACGCCGCTGCGCTGGTCCGACTCGGTTCGCACGTTTACGCTGGACGAAAGCCAATAATTCGTCAGACTTGATAGGATACACCGACCACCCCAAACGCATGATATGGTGATCCGCGGGAGAGCCTCAAGTCCAAACTTCGTCTCAGTGTTCGCGGGGGCACTCCTGTTGGGGCTGATGGGAAAGTGTGCCACCAACAAACAACCGTTGGCCTATAAATAAACGCACGCTTTAGTGTTGTCCACCGGCGGCGAATCGTGACACAATTCCTCGAAGGATTGAATTCTTCATGTTTCCGTCTGGCAGCGTCACGCAATGCGCATTTCCGCTCGAGACGATCAGCTGAAGGGCGCGCGACCCATTGAATGAAAGTCTACCTCCTGTCTGTGTGGCCGAATGATGGCCAGCATTCCGGGAACTTTTACGAACTGGACACTTGGCTGGGCCAACGGACGTGAACCTAGGTTCTAATGCCGTTCGGTGCCGGGTTGGGTTGATTTCCACATTCCAGCCGGTGGTGGCATGTGGCCTGACCGAGATACGGGAGAAGTGCGAGAATTTCGTTCCGATTTCACTGCCAACCTAACACGCTAGCACATTCCTGGTGTGTATCTGATAGCCGGGCGGGCAGCAGGAAGAATGCCGTTTTTGAACGAAAGTCGAACGGCACACTATCTACACAGCTGGGGTAACCAATAAGCGTACGTTGGCCACAGCTGCGAAAAATGTGTGATAAAACCACGAATAGTTATTCGGCTTGTAGTCCTGAGATTTCGCGAATCCTATCCGTTGGATGCTCCAACCAAGAATCAATATTTGATTTAGTTTCTCACACACTCCATTACCGGGACAGGTTTCCAGAAGGTTCCAGCCCCCGGATGCACTGACCACCGACGCCGACCAAAGGACGAACCCCGAAGCTCTACGGCGGAAGAAGTACCATTCATGCGCCGTACGCGCACCATGAATGGAGGCGAAAAAGGAGCAGAACTTCGGCGCACAATGGAGCGGCATTATGACAGAAGTGGGCCATTATCACCGGGGAAAAAAACCGGGACTTCACACAAGCGGCACCGTCGAGACCCATTCAATGCACATTCCTCATCCCCTGGAGAATCCTGGCGCAAACACACACACGGATCCTTTCCCATTCATCTCGGGACGTGCATTGCAAAAGGCTCTGTGTGGTGGCGGGTGGTGGCCGAAAACAAACCCTGGGACACCCCGAACGCTGATCCGATTCGAAGGGACCTCCGATAAAATGAACTCACTTCCCAGGACCCTCCCAGGAAGGTATTCCTCTTCGTCCTGTGCCGGGTTTGGGGGTTCCGTGCATCACTTTCGGCGCGCCGTAGTTTGGAATTTTTACTTGGAAGGACAGTTGATGCTTCACGAAAAGGAAAGAACTAAGGAAACTAATATGTCTCGGCGGCGGCGTCGGGGAGCCACATTCGGTGTCGGTGTGGTGTTGAAACAAAACTCACCCAAAAAAAAAACAGGCGAACATCCAGCTAAGATTTTTCCCACCGCCAGTACGGCAACTGTGTGGTGGCTGGCCGATGTTCTAACGCACCAAGCATACCGCAACGCGCAACGAACTTCTGGGCGGCGTCAGCGGGCCACATGCAATCGAAACGTGGAAGAACCTGAAACCCGGAGAATTAGTATGACCAGTGCACACTGACTGGCTCTCTACTCGGGAAAAGTAATCAAAAGATGGGGCTGCCGTGTTTGCAACTCCCTCATAACGGTCACCCGAGAGCATACCCGGGACGGGACGGACCGACAATTGACGACCACGGTCATGTATGCAGCTCATTAGCATGCGCTGCGGCGGTGCATACCCCGGCAAAGGCTCACTGGCACCTGTTCAAAGGCACTGCATAATTCCAACGAGGCAAGAATCGTTGTACGTGGCGGTGGCCTAAACGAATTTAGCTTTTAACGAATTTCGCGCGCCGCGGCGTGGTTTGCAATCCGAAATGTAACGGACACCGGGAGAGAGAGAGCTGGTGCCATAAACGAATCGGCGGCATCGTCCTCAAGGCGTACTGTTTATCGTCTGCCAGAGTTACCAGGTTTCCCTGCTCTTTGTTCCTTGGCGGTCCGGTCTGGGTCCGGTCCACCATAAAACACGGCAAATGTATTCAACAACTCTTGGGTCTTGGGTGGACGATCTTTGCCACTATCGTAAAACACACACCGTTTGACCGGAGGACCGGATGTGCTTGGGCGAGGCGATCGATCTGTTTTGTGCAATTTCCAGCAGATTCCGGGCATTCGGGGTGTTTGCCGATAAAGGAAGCCCTTCGGACGGCGGTGTAATGATAAAAACGGTGCCCCGGTTTGGGTGTTCCTTTGGTGGGCCACAACGCAGCTGGCCTTCGCCACAAAAACACAACAAACAAAGATCGGTTGGCTTTCTGCAAACAAACTGTTGCCCAAAAGTCAGCTGATCTAACCCTGGGACTGGGACGACTGCTGCTCTGGGCTGCCATTCGCTGCTCGGACAGTGCAGGGAGAGACCACTATCTTCATTAGGTTTGATTTTTATAGGTTATCAGTGAGCCGGGCTCACAGCATCATCTCGGCGGCGGTGGTTGCGTAAAAACCGCATCAAACATAATCAATCCTTCGTCAGTGCCCGGTCCACGCGATGTCCGTTGCTCACCTTTGCTGTGCCCTTTTACGGGGACTTACGAACCCGAAACCTGCTCGACTTGTTTTCCGCACCCGGCACTCTGGGTGGGGCCGGCCGGTCACCAGGAGTTTTCACCCGGAGCGGCGTCAGCGTTCCGATGAGACCGATCCGACTTCCTGTCATACTTGGGGCATCTTTCACTCCCGCGGTAACCGGTGGCCCCTTCTTTCCTGGGGCCAGTGGGACTGAAGGAAACCCGACCAAGCCCATCCTTGGCCAATACGTAACAATTGCGCCACGAGATTCCCGGTCACACAAGAACGGTTCGTTGAACCGTCGACAACGATCGACGATTTCCTGTTCTGAGGCCCAACGGTGTGCCGTTCCAGGGTGGACCAGCGGACGAAAACTGGTTTGGGCCCACCGGAGCGCCCAGCGCCATTCCTGGCGCGACCGGTAGCCTGCGATGCCAACACACTACACTGCAAAACTGTGTGTGATAAAGGTGGAACTGATAACTGTGGCCAGGCTTCGGGACTTGGCCAATTATCAATCGGGAAATCAGCGATCGGCGAGCAACATGTCATTAAGAAATAACCGTTACAATGTGAACCAAAATTCGGACGACATCCTTCGACGGAGCGGTTGCTACCGTCGGATCGTCTTAATTGACGGTTGGTGGTGTAATTGTTGGGCGAAGGCAAAAAATGTTGGTCGTAAGACCAAGTGGTGATATTCCGTCAATGTGCCACGACCACAAATACAGGGTGGCCCATTAAGGATTCTTTTTTATATTTGGTTATAAAACAAAAATGGCTTTATATTTTGCAAGGTTGATTCGTCAATTTTTTTTATTTGAAAACAATTTTGATACAATATCCATCATGACAGGCTTAGCAGTAGCTCATTTTTGAGCACATTTTAGACTGTCTATGGTCCTATCTCGGCAATGGCCATTTGAATTTCGGTCTTGAGGTCGTCAATAGTTGCTGGTTTGTTTGCGTAACATAAACATCGATTCTGGCTATCGCTGTATGACACGTAGCGCTGTCCTGCTGAAACCAAATGCCGTCGAAGTTCTTGGCTTCAATTTCGCCGAAGAACCAATCAGCCAAATTGCGCACCAAACAGTCGAACTCGTTGTGGGTGCATTGGCTTCTCTTGAACGATGTGTAAAAAAGGACAATTCTCCTTTTTAACATTATCACCAAACTTAAAATTAGCTTGAACGAAATGAGCTTTTCCATTTTGGGAAAACGTTTTGCATATTTCTCAATTTTCTGGAACCAAAATTGTATTTTATACAAGGTGTTCCATCACGATCAAACTATTTCAAAGGAGTGAAGGCGGTCATTATCGATATTGTATATTGGCGGATCGATATTGTATATTGGGTGATCTTTTAAAAAACAGCATTCTATACCCAAAATAAATCTTGTTCATTTGTCAAAATCGACTGACAAATAGCGGAGTTATTCAACACTTAAATAGTTGGATCGTGATGGAACACCCTGTACATAAATTTGGTGAAAAAACCTTTACAATAAATGTCCACATCGAAATTACAGCATCGAAAAATATTAAGTCGGTTTTGTTTCATAACCAAATGAAAAAAAAGTCTTTTCCATTCTGTACATGCAATACGATTTATTCAAGGATCGATTTTGGACGATTTTGCACAAGATTGATCTTAGAATTGAGCAGAGCACCATCATGGGGAATCGGTTATAAAGTCCCTGGCCCCAAGCAAACGCCATGTAATCCTACCTAATCAGCTAGTTTCAATAGCAAGGGAACACTAAACTAACATGGAAGAGTCGCGTGCATCCAAGTATTCGCCACAAAAGAACGCAACAGACCACAAGAAGCGGTAAACCGGAGTGATGCCTTATCGCGTCGTTACGGATTAGCAGCGTTGTGCTGCGAGTTGTTGCGTTCTACAACAACCCGGTGCAATCGGGGATCCCGTCGGTCACAGCTGGTCAGCGGAGGGCTGCGATAACCATCGCTATCGGTGTGCGACGCTGGACGTCCCATTACCTCAACGGCACCATCTACCCTAGGAGCCATATACGCACCTCTCGGATATTGCCTTCGTTGATGACTTTCTAATGAACCGGACCATGCTCTACACGCTTGCCCATTTTTACCATATTCCTGCGAGCTGCGGAGGGTTGAACGAAAAGTTCATTACCTCAGTCCACAGGAGTGTCCGAAGGAAGTATGGACGTGGGCCTGAACATCGACTTGGGTGTGTTCCTAAATATTAACAATTTTAAAATGGACAAAACTAGGTGCATAGAGCTCTGCTTTTCCCGGTACCTTTTGTCCCCAACCAGTTCGTATCGAAATCCTTTCACCCATCCGGGGGTACCGCCGGCCAGATGGTCCATGTCGATTATGTTTACTTGGTGTCACCCTTTTCGAATTGTTCCATTAAAAACAGCATTTTCGCGCCGTGATGACCGTACTTCCGACGATCCATGACTCCAGGGCCTACCGGGTGCTTGGTGCTGGTGCACAGGGTGCTTTGCTACCGGGTGCTTGGTTCTATCCGGTCAACCGGTCACCGGACTCGACGTTTGGGCCACAACAAAACCAGTCCGATCGAAGGAGCAAAGGACGAACACAGTCGAAATTTCACACCTTTTCCTTCGCCGACCACAGCAAAGGAAGAGGAACGCCGGGTTCTGGGTTTCGTTAAATTTTATGCAAATTTTTCCCGCCCAAAAGACGGATGCGACGACCGGCCGCCGGCCGCCGGACAATTCGGATTCGCTTCTCGGTCATCAAACGGTGAATGATGACGATTGATGAACATTCCGGTACCGCCGTCCCGAGCCTGGGGCCGGTGCCGGGCTGATGAAACGAACCGGAACCGTCGTCGGCCTTTGATTTGGCAAAGAAACCGCCCTTCGGTGGTTGGGCCGACTGTTGACAAAATGGTATCCGCACCGAACAGTCCAGTCCAGAGCGGATCCCCGGTTGATGGATGAAAAAAAGGGTTCTCCTCGATACGGTCACGTTGACGACCGGCCACGGATGGATGATGGATGGCAGCGTGTCCTGTCTCTGGCACAGGACGCCGTCGTCGTCACTGACCACAATGTTTTATATTGTTTTCTCGCCGCCTTGGGAATCTATTTGAGGACCAATGTTGAAGTGTGACCCGATTTCGGTCGAGCGCTGATAGCGGTTTCAAGTCGGAACCGAGTCGGCAAAGGATCCTAAAGCATGGCCAACTTAGAATCGGGAAAAGTTCGATTTTTAGAGTTGAAAGTTTTTTCTTGGTATGCGGAGTTTATAGAAAGTTATCCTTAATGGAACTCGAAAGAAGAAAACAAAACTGCACATTCACGACGAGAACATGTTGTCTGCTTTAAAAATTTCAAAAACACCGTAAATTAGCTAAATTCATTCAACAAATTCGTTCAAATTCATTCGCTAAAAGATTCAGAGTAGACAGCGTAGTGGAAAATACGACCGGCAGCTGAACTGGAAGGTTTTGAGATCAATCAAGACAAATCCTAGACTTTCGTGTCGGGATATTGCAAAAAAAAAATTGGTGCCAGCAGAAGTACTGTCCAGAGGATCTGTCTGCGAAGAGGCTACTGTTCTTTCCTTGTATGTAAGCATCCAAACAGGACACATAAGCACAATCTAGTCGCTAAAACACGCGCAAGAAAGTTGTACGAGAAGGTTCTGACAAGGTAAAAAGGAGGCTTGCTTAGGAACGATGAAACATACGTGAAAATGGATTTGGACAGCTTCCTGGACCAAAATTTTATCTCCCCTTCAAGTTCAAATTTGTATTGGCCAATAAATTGGCACGGAAACATATGATCAGGCAAGGAATTTGCATCTGTGGAGCAAAACTAAGGTTTTCGTCATAAACACGATGATGAACTCAAGGATGTACAAGGAAGAGTGGCTCAAAAAGGCGAGTTCTACACATTTACTAAGTCACACAAATGTCCGGTGAAGTTTTGCCTTGATTTGGAAAGCGGCCACTGCAGCAGCGAGGTAGTTCAGTGGTACCGTGACAATAAGGAGGATTTCATCGCACAGAATCTTCAAGTACAATAAAATACCTTCGTTTTGACACCTTAACATGTTTCGTAAGTCAAACCAAGCTCGACATAGAGCTAATTCAATTGTTCCCGATTCGAAGTGGAACAGGCTTTATTCTGCAGCCATATTGTAGCGGGTTTCAATATCAAATTGGAACGCCGGTCGATTCTTCAAATTATTAAACCAAACAAACTAACCTCCTTCATGTCGTTCGCCAAGCGCCGAACGGACCAAAGGCAACATACGAACACGCCGTACCAGTTCGTATCAGCCAACGCAAGAGAGCCCTCGATGTGGTGGCCACATGTTTGCTAAAACCATGCGCCAACACATTGCGCCGACTCAGCAGATCATCGTTTCCGGACCGAAATTAGTATACTTCATCGGGCACATTCGAGTTCACAGCGTCACGCTGGGGGGTAAACTTATGTTGCCTACCGTGAAGGGTTTCCAGGCCCCTCCGAGATGCCATCAGCCGTCTAGCCAGCAGCAGGGCCAGCGATGCTTTTGCTGCCAAATTGCGAACATGTGTAATCCATATGTAACTTCGTCAGGGCGCTCGATGCGAGCCGATGGCTTTCAAATGCAAAAACAGAGCGCAGAGCCAGTGACACCATCATCCAGACACGCCGCCAGCGGACTGGACTCAGATGGGTCAGATGTATCACAAAACCGACCAATTGCGATGTGCTGCTGGCGCAAGTGGTACGCCATTCCGATGACGAAAACGCCACATTTCTTGGAATGTTTCAGCGATCTTGCAATGCCGGATCCAAAACATCCTCTCCTTAAGCGCTCTGCTGGGCTCTTGACACAAAACTCTAAAGCAAAACAAATATGAACCCTCAGATCATATGATGGCAAGTGACAGGAAGGACCGGGCCGAGATCAAAAAGGACCCACATTCGGACAAGTAGCCGTCCCGCCCGAGTAGAGTAGACGGGCGTGTAGGTGGGCTCTCGTTCGACAAAAACACACGCAGAAGAAAGCAGAGAAAGTCTGCCACGAAGCGCAAAGGATGATGTGACATACCACCGAGCGTTTGAGGTTTTTAAACTTTAAAAGGAATCTCTGATTTCGGCAAACGAGACGACCGAAAAAAACAACACAGGAAGGACGACCTCAGAGTGCTGGGCCTCCGTCAGCGTCAGGGTAGTGTAGGAGAAGGTCCTTTTTGCGGCCTCTTCAGCGAGTGGTACTGGGCCTACGGGGCTTAAAGGTCGGAACGGCGGGAACAATAAATAATCATATGATCGAAAACACATGACTTTGGCGGGGGACCTGAAAATCCGAAAAGCCGGCTTCGGGCGAGCAAAAAAAACGGTGCTTCTCGGGAAGGATATGCACACGAAACCTGTTTTTGTGGGAGTTTTTGGCCGTTGATGCGAAACACTTGTGCGATGGTCGGCGGTTTGTTGCATTTTTTCTCTCGCCCGAATAGGATTTCAATCTCGTCTCCGTGCGCCGGAGGTTGGTGCACTTGTCGTTTGACGAGGGGTTCTCGGTCCGGAAAATGGCGGGATCCTCGTCGCCGGGTTTGGTGCTGCGTTTGTGAGTGTGATTTTGTGACTCTGACGTCTGAAGTTCAATTCTTTGCTCGAACTGATTATTACGTTTGAAGTTAGGCACTCGTTCCAACATTCCCAAGCGCAGTATGTCAACCCGATGCAGAGTGTCCTTGCACAAAGCCCGTTTTCGGCCACTGTTTGCCCAGCCCTTATAGCGGACTCGGGCTACGGAAGCCTTTCTCTCGCTTTCTGCCTCTCGCTTCGAACCACTGCAAACTGAAGCATCAGAAGGACCTCCGATAACCGAAAATAGGAAGAAAAAAAATCCGTTCATTCGAACGCCGTTTTCCCATGACCCCTGATGGTTCCCCGATTCCCGTGCCGACCACACATTCGGGAGCGTTTGGGTAAATAAAACCGGTTCACATAAACCGGGGCGGCGGTGCTGATTTAATTACCCTTTCTTTCGGCAAAATGATGAACACGTTCCGTACGGCAAAGAAAAAAAAAACGAAAAGGTAAACGCCGTTGCTGTGTTGTCCAGTTATCGGACCGGGTTCGGTTCGCCAAAAGTAACACCGGGTTTCAACATTTTTTTCTGGCTACCCAGTAATTGCCGCCAGAACCGAAAACTAATATGTAGCGGCTGGAAACGCTTGATTACAGGATGTCAGCCACACGTGTACGCAAGAGCCCAACGGTACTTGCTGCTGGCGGTTTAATTTTCCAAATAAGTATGTTCGGAACGCAAATTGACGTCACCGCGTGTGGACTTTCTCGGGCGAGCTAATTAATTCGTGAAAATACTTCACTAACTGTTGGAATTCCTGCACAAAAATCGGGAAGCAAAATTTGGGCAATTTTCGTAAGGTCTTTGAAACAATGTTAAAACTAATTATTAACAGAACAGCCTAAAAGAGAATGTAATTAGCAATACTGTCTCATGAAACGTGCTGCATGTGGGCGCCCTGGGTCGCCACAGTCCGTCACGTAGCCACGGTTCTGTCACGTTTTCTCCAACAGTCAAATGGCACTGGGCCGAGTTATGAAAAGATCATCCCACGGGCACGTACTGGACCCAGAACCCCCACCGACCACAGTGTCTGCATTCGGTCATCGATTGTCAACCACGTTGCCACAATTGACCAGTAAGCCCATTGCAACAATGAATGCACGCAGAATCCTACAAGAATAGTTTCGTTTTTTTGCACGAAAAATCTGTAATCGGTGGAATGCCGAAGAAAATGGGAATGCCCTTTTTCGGGACATATTCTCCTTCCGCTTAGCAAGGATTAGCACCGGCGGGCAGCGGCAGCACCAGCGGGGGGTAGTCCACACTATCTTTCTTTTTTTGGACCCCTGGGTTAGGGCGGCCTTTCTGTGTGCCCTTTCTTCGCAGTGAGCGTTTTTCTTTCCTTCCGTTCTCGTTTGGACACCTAATCAGCTCTCGCGACACTAAAAAAGGGAAAATGCAAATCGGACCGGCGGTCGGTCGGTCGGTCAGCTCTCAAAGCGTCTCTCCTCGGGGATGTTTATTTTTCTTGCAGATAAGCCGAGCTTCTCCGAGCCACTGTGATAAGATTTACGGGTTTCCCTTCTGGGCCGCCGAAAAGGGCAAACGAAAGACGTATGCAAATGCACCACCACCCGGAAGACAACACCTGAGCCGTCTTAGTTCCACCAACGGGCCGCAATTATTGGCCCGGGACGCGCCGTTGAATGGGACCGGGGACCAGAACAGGACATTCGCAAAACGAACGAACGAACGAACGAAATCGTTAATTAGTTTCATGGCTATGGTTTCCACTGGCCAGGGGGCTAACCGGTGCATTCTTGCAAGTCCGAGATGATGTGGGACTTACTGGGAGCTGATTGTCAATTAACTGTGAAGTGCACTCTGCGTCTCGAAAAACAACGGGCCCTTCGAAGGATCCGGCAAGCGCTAATGCTATTGTTTCATTAATTGAAGCCGAGAAGCTTCAATCAATGACACAGCAAGTCCCGGCATGTGTCCGGAGTCCATGTGCGGAGCCATAGTGTAAAGTACTATAACAAAATGATTTTTGTGACATAGTTTTACCGCAGCATCCACTTCTGTCTAAAGACGGCCAAGGTGTAAACCTTTGATTGAACCTCTGCTGACTGGTCCGACAAAGTCACAAACACCTGCATGGAATACGAAGGAAAGGTTTATTTTTCACCGGACCCCCAGATCCGAAACCACTTTAGGTTCCCCATAAACGGATCCTGTCAGAATCGATCTCGATCTTACTGGGAAGCGACCAAACCGAACGAATCCACCTGACGCCGGCTTTTCGCGCCAGAAATTGTGAAAAGCGCGCCCAAACCGACCGTGTACCAATACATCACCATCGGCACAGGCTTCCCATGTCGCTGCCACGGGAACTCCCACGGGCCCGACTCGGCGGCTGGCGGAAAAGGACAACACGCTCCGGCCCGAGAAGGAGTCCGGATAAAAACAAACGGCCAACGGAAAACACAGACACGATGGTGAGTTAGAGAGAAAAAAAAACGGAGGCTCACAATAACAAATCATAAAACGCACACTTTTGCCCGTGCCCGAGATTGACTCGTGTCCGCCAGAAGGTTTCGTCCGTCCTGCTCGTGCCCGACTCTATTGCGCACACATTGCGCGCGCGTTCGCCAGAAACGAAACGGAACGATGAATGACAGAGTGAGAACCATGGCCGGGTCCTAGTATTCCTGCCTCGGGAAAGGATCTTCTTCTGGGTCATTACTAGTTATAATCTCGTTAGCCGTTAAGTCTCGGGCCCAGGCGAGACGAGTGAGCCAGACGGAGACGGGAGACTTTCCGCAACAATGGCACGCATCCCCCGCAGCACGTACCAAGAGACCCGAGGTCCTCCGATCCGAACACCCTGATCTGTCTGTGTGGCGCACGGGCGACGGTGTTTGTGCGGTGGCACAGGATGGAACAGGTAGCCGCCAGGGTCCGTGCCGGCGCGGGTCGACGTGCCACCACCTTCTCCTGCACACAGGTGAACGAATGAATGGGCCAGATAGATAAAACCGAACCGACAATGGGCACGATACAATAGAGCTTCACACAGGTTCGCAGGACGCAGGTACCCCCGGGGAAGTGCGGGAGAAAAAGGTTGATCCTGTCGGTGTCGGTGCAGCGCGCGTTGGTACAGGAAACCTTATACGGTGGCCGACCGGTACCTGTCCGCAGCACGGATACCCGATTCTTATAGGCAAGGTGAATATAGCGGTACTGGCAGAGATTGAACGGAAGAGAACGGCGAGGTAGGCGAGATGGCACGATCTTCCTTGAGGTCGGACCGACCGGTGAGGCCCGGACGAAGTCCTGTTAGAATCCTACAGGAATATCTGATTCACCGATGGGCAGAGTAGGCATCAATATAAATTATTCACTTTGCCAATATCCCGAACCGGATATTTGAGGTGTCCAATGCATCTGTCTATCAGGAAAAGGATGTGGTCACTGCACGCAGATCGCATAAGCATCTCAGCATCTCCATCGTCTTGAGCCGCACTCGAGTGGATCACTTCAGCATTCGGCCAACAGTGGGTTGGCCTGTGCTCTGGAGGGAAGGGTACCCGTAAGAAAGGCCTCTGTTTCTCAGGCAAAGCAAAACAAAAACACTCGAAGCCAAAAATCACAGCCGGGATGCAAAACGAAGACATACCCCGGAGGGTTAGGTTTCGAAGCAATGATGGAACTTTTCCACAACAGCACCACCAACAGTCTAGAAGAAGATGGCCAAATCGCAAGAGGCGCATGTTGGTTCAAGACAGCCGGTGGCTGTTCTCCGATTACCGGCCGCTGGTGGGTGGTCATTAGAATCCATAAATCTCGCACCCAATTAATCGATCGCGTCCGCCCAAGCGCGTTAATCACAAGGCCGAACTTGACCAGCTGTGGAACACACTCTCTGATATCGGGTTGCCGCCTGGTCAGGTCGCTGGAGAGGAGCAGAAGAGAGTTATGCTAGGGGAAACGGGGAATCGTCGTCGCTTGCCATACGGCACACTCGAAAATAAACTTTCCCAGGAGCGACCCCCGAAAGGCCTTATATTTACTCTTTATCCTCATCAGCGCCACAGCCGGCGACAGAGGATCGCTATTCGCAGCCGGTTAAAGGATAATTCATGAGCGACGGCCCCCACACGAGTGTGTGTGTTTTTGTCATTCTTCTTCCGCTGGAATCGAGAGATTTAGGTTCGCGTTTATTTACCAAAACCCAGCATCTCCAGCATATGTCTCTTCGGGCCCACTAATAGCCGATCGTCTGTCTTACGGATGCGTCCGGTGAAGGCTCCGATGTGCGACCCCGGACCGACCCCGTCTGTCTGTGTGAAGGACGATGGACGGGGCGAGCCCCGGTGGTTTGAAAAACTTTCATGCAAATCACTTTCGACAGCGGATGAGATCATGTTTCGTACGGTTTTTCGTGCACCCCAAGAAGCGGGTTTTCGTCGCCACAACAACAGGTTTTTTGCGACTCCAGCTCGATCGACGAAGCCGCACCGCACCCTTACACCGCTATTCGTATCGAATTTCCACATTTTCGATAGTTTAATAAAGTTCCAAATAGGGAAGAAAACCTCCAATGCGGGTGGCAATAAGCGGAAACCGGCCAGACCGGGAATGTTGTGTAAGGTAAAACCAAACTGTCTCAAATGAAGGAAAGTATGCTTCGAAAAGTTGACAACATCAATCACCATCGATCGCAGTTAATAAGAAGTACAAACATCAACATTCAGTTTCAGCCACAGGTAATACACGTCACGGTAAGATGGATGCTCTGCTCTCGAATGGAAACTAATAATGCTAGAGCCATTTGTTTATTGCCTTTCAAATAGGTAGCGTCCGCACAAAGGATAGTTGTTTCAGGTGAATAAGTGCACGTTTATTGCCGTAAGGTTATGAAAACTATGCTAACCCTTCAACAACATACCCGTCGACCTTGTGTATCGCAGAACATTCACACAAAAATCGTTATGTTGATTCTCTAATCATTTCCTACTTTTCTTAGATTCCTGTGGCTCACGTTAGTCGGCACCCCTATTAGATGTGTTTAAATTGGCCATTCTCAGACCTGTCGGTACATTGTGTTCTTTATCATAACGAATCATAACAAGACGATGGCCAAGTCATGAATTGTTAATAAAAACTTTATGTATTTTAAACGATGTATCGCACACAACCGAAAGGACCTCACACGTACCTCTCGCGCTGCACGAGATTCAGTCGGAGATTCTGCGAAACTCCGGGCTATGTCATAAACCAGCTCAAGTCGAAGAAATTTATGACGTGGCGCTCACCCTGGAGCGAGGTACCTTCGTTCTCTGGATACAATGGCGCTGCTTGGGATTTATGCTGTTGAAGGTGCGTTGCCCCGGACCCGGTAACCTGGCAGGACTTTTATGGCAGCACAAAACATGAGGCCTCATAAAACCGATCGAATCACCACTGCGCATGAATTATGCAAGCGCTGGGTGAAATGAAACCGATCTACACGTTTAGGCTTTTGGCAACGTCTCGGACAGATCAGCCATTCCGGCATACGGTCCTGTGCCCTACACAACGTATCTGATTCCCAATCCAAGCAGAAACCACCCTCAAAGATCACTTTTTCGTTGGTAATTACAATGTGAAGATGTGAAAATGTTCGGATGACCGACAGACCGGGGCGTGCTCTGCACCGGAATCCCGCCAAAAAGTTGGTTTCGTGAAAAAATAAAACCCTGACCAAAAGCGTAGCCCATCCGCACTTTTTGCAAATCATCTACCGTCATCAATTTCTCCGGACGGCCGCCGAAAAACACGATCGGCATGGTGCCGAGATGTATCAGGGAGGACGACATGACCTTCGGAAAATTTGAAGAAGGAAGTTCCTCTCCTGTGGCGGCGGCATCAACGACGATCGCCGGTATCTGATCGATTTCTGCCACTTGCCAGAAGTGCGTGACCGATTGCCATTGCCCAGCTCTCCCAGTCCAGTGCAGTTTCGGAGACTCCTTAACCTTAAAATTACGTTACACCGATCGGTCGATGTATCGGCTTCTGTGTTCCGATCCCGTGCGCCGCTTGGCACGAGTTTGGAGAGCTACAATTACACTTCACCTAACAGACATCAAGCATAGTTATTACAATCGTCTATGGCGCGTGTGTGTGCGATTGGCTTTGAAAAGGTACCGCACCTTTCAGAAATGGGGGCCATGAACGAAGATTAGTTTGCAGAAAATTCACTGTTTAATTATTATTTTCCACCAGCGATCTCACGCTGGAAACCGTACCGTATCGGATCCATTTTTAAAAGGCACCGGCCATGGCACTAACAAATCTGGCGATCCCGGCCCGGCGTTTCTCGATGCCGATCGATAAACATGATAAATGACCAAGGTAATGGCAAAAGGGAAGAAATGTGCAGTGTGCGCCAAACAGGCAAACGATTCCGCCAAAAAAAGAGGAACACGAAAACTGTTGAGAGCCGTTTTTCTGGCACAACAAGTGCAAAAGGACATCGGGACAAGGATCGGGCCTCGGCATTCGGCACAAACAATTGCACTCCCACTGGTGCAGAAAAGTATGCCGATTGCCGGAGCGCGCATATAATGTGTCATCCTTCGTCCCTTTTTCCCGGAGCGCAACGGAGACCCTCCGCTCTCCGTTTTGACCGGGCCGTACCGGACCGTCGTTATGCACTTGTCGCACCCAGGTCGGAGAAATGTGAAAAATGACTTCTAGTTAATCATTGTTTTCAGTGTCACTCTGGTTGTAAAGTGTCCCACTTTTTTGCACTGTTGAAGCGGGACAAAAAAGAATCCCATAATCCTGGCGCCATATAATTGGGATGGTTGCGTATTGCAAAAAGGAAGAAAACAGGGCAACCGCTTACGGGCATTGCACCGTGGGATACGGCGGCGGCGGCATTATTGCCAAGAAAGAAACTATTGGTGTATTGTGCAATATGATATTTAATGTCAGCGGGACAGAATTATCACCTACCTGTCGTCTGGGATGCCGTCTTCGTCCCAGTCGTCTTGCTCCTGATCAGAATCGGGAGCTTTAGAGTTGCCGCCGACATTGTCACCGTTTTGATCGGACTCGTCACGGTCCGGTAGCTGCGGCTCGCTGCTGGAAGCTCCTATCTCAGACGGCGCCACTGGAAAATCGGTTACTGGAAAAGAAACGAAAAATGAGCCAAGAATAAGAAACAAATTGGGGAAAATCTAAGACACCACGGAATTCGTAGACGGTAAAAACAAACATTGATTTTATGTTTAACGATCAATCAAAAAGAAACTATGATACAATAGGTCAAACTATCTTTGATAACTTGCCCGACATCTGCTGTCAGTATCAAGAGCTTCAATATCATTGTAGCAACTAATGGCCAACAGCTGGCAGGCCTTATCTAGCGATTCGCCATTTCCGCTCCCTAGATAAGGCGATGGTCATCGTTTTAATAACTCGTAAAGGCTCAGTACATCACGCGAAACAGACTAAATTTGATTTATTTTGAAATAAATAATAATGCTAATAAAGAACTATCCCACTCTTTAATCGTCAAGTTAACGCGCAAAGGAAGTGGTCTTAGGCGTAAGGAAAAAAACATCTACAAAATCTTTTGTCAAGCAAACGCTGAATGAGGCACCACACAACTGCGTCGGAAACGGCAGCTTTCCCCGCCGGAACTTCCCCGGAACAGGTAAGCTGAAGAAGGAATTCGTCTGTGCAAACAAAATGAGCAACAGCCGGGATGCCGAGAGTCGCGATCTATTTTGAGGATAGGATCCCTCCTAAAAGTGTCTTCTTCCGATCCCGTACCCCAGCCACAGCTCAAACTTCCGCCAAAACCACGGAAGCCCGGCACGGAATTAAAATTCGGAAAACGGAAACGGATCCCGGTCCCCGTTTGCCCATCGTATTTGCCCTCACTTTCATCATTTGCGCGCTTCAGAACTTAGAGTAATGCGAGCACAAAATAGGCGAAGACAATAAAAAAAGCCAGGGTACAAAATTGTATGCCGTCATTTGTGCTATCCCGAAAATGGGTCGGGCGCCCCGTTCTATGCTAAGCTGCTACCAACATGTGTGCATGTTATTGACGGCCGCTCGAATTCGGCGCACTCGTGTTCGTCTGGCGGTTGCGAAATCTGAACTACAATAAATGGCACTTGACGGAAGTCATCTCATCCGCCACGGCTCGGCGTTCGTAGAAGGAGATCGTGTCTCGATGTACTGAACGATGGCTGGAAGAAAAAAGACCAGACACAAAACTCCACAAACTCCGCTTTGCGTGACCTTTTCTCCTTTTTTACGGACAGACACACGCGTGTCATAAAAGCAGCATATTTTCTAAGGCGACACACCGGGAGCCAACAGAACGTTGGGTCCCTCTCTCTGCGCATTACCATAAGAATTCGGCCGATACTTCCGGTGGAACTGTCCGGGGGCAAGTTTGAACACGTGCGCAGCACCAGAAGAAGTACTCCAGGGCGGAGGACACACAATAGAAGACAATATTTATGCGGGGGCAAAGAGGCATGTGCCAGCGAGTCGTAAACGATCCCCTGCCATAACTTTGACCTGCTCTTAGCTTGCCGCGCACATTGTGCATTGAAGTCTTACTATGGTGGGTGTCCTTCCAAGCGTGCAAATAGCAGGCTGCACGGAGCGGCGCAAGCAACTCCGGAACTGCGCAGCGGTGAGCTCCGGGAAACGCGGTTGTGATTCCTTCCGAAACGGAGCAGCTCAACGTGGCGAGTGCCAAAGGTGAAAAACCGTTGGTCTGGCCGTTGCACCTGTTGTTATGCGCTGCTCCTCCACGACGTACAGAGCTCCTGCGATCGTGAGGCACACTTCTTCACACTTCCGTGCACAAATCCGGTAAGGGCTGCTCACCCGCTGCCGGGTTGCGATCAAGGACCGTAGCGCGCGATGCATGAAGCACCGCCACATATTTGTTGTAAGCAACAACCTGTTACCCACACAGAGCCCCCCCGAAAAGGGTCTCAACGGGTCCGGGTCCTGCCCGGGAACTACAAACAAATGCTACTTTTTCCCTTTCCAGCGAAACCGTTGAAGCTTTCTCTCTCTTTCTTCTGCTATACAGAGGCCAACTATCTTAGACGGGCAAGACTCCCGCGTAGTGGGGAGGAACGAGAAAAAAGACCCATTTTACGGTTCGGAGAGTACGCGGCGGCCACACCGCACCAACACCGAGTACCAGCACAGGGCTCACTATCGTAATGCCAACGGCCGCACCATGCCAGACAAGTGGCTCAGGAAAGGTTCTATGATTTCGGTGCGTGTTTATTCACGGTTCGAGTGCACCGCCGTGGGCTCGTTGACCGTTGGAATCGTTTGCTCAACGTGACGCGACACGCAGTGCCCATCAGTACGATCCTTGCCGTCGTTTGATGTCTCGCGCGACGTTCTATGAAAATCGGCCCTCTGCGTATCGATATCTAACACCACGGGTAAATAAATCGAAGAAGAAATTTACAACTGTCGAAGATCCGTTCGCGACGGGTTACATTTCCGGTGGGCTATGGGAATTTCCGTTAGCAGCAGGGAAAACAAATCGATTAGTAAATATTGACCCGCTAGCGCCTGTCACGATGATGCGGGCACTGAGGGGTCGTCGTCGCCCATACACTTTCCTCGAAACCTTGAGTAGGAGCTTGATTTTCACGTTGGACTAGTGAATCCAAGTTCAACATTGGGCCCACAGCACAGTTATTATTATTACAGTTTATAAAAATGAATCAAACGAGGAAAGCCTTTGAAGTTCTAAGACCACAACTTTACAAGTCTGCGTTGCCGGCTGCTGGTTAATCTACATGTGTCAACCCCGAGCAGTAATGTTCGAGCTCCTTTCTAATCTATATAAATGGGATGAACGATGAGAAATTGATGAAAAACTTGTTTTTGATATTTGATTAAAAACTAACTACTAACGGCTGACGACGTGCCGAAAGTAATCTCAGGGAACGTGCGTTGGCTTGCATTTTTTGTTTGTTCCCAGTATTCTCAGGCATCAATCACCGCTCAGATCAACCGGCCCCGTGGGTTTCCCCGTTCATCGTCCAGAACCGTTCGTCCGACCCGTCAAACCGGACCGGCCCAGATGAACGCGTATGCTGTGTGGCCATGCGCAGTTATAACTGTGCTGTGCGCGCCCATTTATCCCTCACCTGGACGACGGCTAGCAATGGAATGCAATTCTTGGCGAGTCGAGCGACAACCCAAACAGAAGATGTCACGTCACAAAGCAGAGGTCAATATGATCGCTTAATCAAACTAGTTCAAGCAGATGTAAGAACTCGAGCATACAAAAAAGCAACCCACAGTTCACCAAGCTTGACCAGGCCCCCGGTGAGATGGTCATCTCAAGATGACGGGGCACCGGGCGCCTTTCTTTCCGGTGGACCTGGTTGAATTATCCGTGGCAAATCTAATATTTTCCTCCATTGTGCTGCCAGGAGGCCGTGGCTAACGCACCCCCTGGAATGTATCACAGTGTGGCACAAAAACAATGACCACCTCGAGATGACCATCTCGAGCGGACGGCCAAACAAACATCCGGAAGAACCAGTTAACCTCCACGGCCCAGATCGGAGGCTGCCTCGGTTCAGCGCCGACTGGCAAGTACCTTCCTTTATCTCTGCTCCGCTCCGTCGTGGTCGGTTGGGAAATTTTATTACGTAATCCGAGCACCGGGTGACATTATCGCACTTCAGCCTTTCAGTCTTCACATTCGAATGTGCCTGCGTCATCCTGCCGGCGAACCGTGCCCGTGTGCCGTGTACTCCTTTTTGTCGATAAAACAAACAAGATTGCACACCAGCACAACGCACAGAGAGAGATTATTTTAATTTCAAACTTTTAATGTATGCATCACCATTCCCGGCGATGGATTGGTTGGGCCGCCGGTGGTCTGCTGCAGCAATCGGTGAGTTGAGGAATTTGCTCAACAACAGGAAAAACCGGCGCGTTCGAAGAAGTGGAAAACCTCCCAGATCGTTGACGAGAGATCGTTTTTTTTCGGATGATTTTCACTTCCGTGATTTTTTTGTTCGCCCTTTCAAGAGCCTTTTCTGCAACAACCCTACAATAAAACAAAAAACAACCAAACTACTTTCACCGTCAACCACACCACTCATTTGGATGACTGAATGTCGACAAAAAAGATCCAAACCCAGCCCGACAACTGGGTTGTGATTAATATCGTTGGCCAACGGTTCTTCTGTCACAGAAAAAACTGGTATCATAAAATTGTCAACCATCTACGAACGTGTGTTTTAATGCCGTCGCATCTATTTTTATTCCACAAGGTAATGCATCCGCATGCACTAGATTTCTTGTGTTCACAGACGCCGAAGCAGGCATGAAAAAAGTGATACCCTCGAAAGAACCCTCGCGGCCACACACAGAAAAGGTGCTTCGCGTCTCGATTTAATTATACGTGCAAGAAGTCGTCTGGTGGTGACAAAACAGTTTTCCTTCCGGGTGAGATCAGCGGGAAAATCTCTCGTCGCCAACGGTGGCTGGTCGCCTTTTCCATTGGTTTTTTCATTGCCACCAACATTTTTCGAGGCGCGCGCAAGTTTTCTAAGCAATCGAACCTGGTGCGGCCATTCCATTCCGCAGCACGGCACCGGTGATAATGTTATCAATCATTGCCTTGAGGGTTTTTTTATAACGCTCTCTACAAAACTAAGCAACAAATGCAAACGACGAATTAAAATAATGTTGAGTTCCTGCGAAGCGGAAGCCTCTTGCGCAGGGCTTACGGGTGCCCGGAGTTAAGGCGGGCTGAACTAAATTGTCTAACCAAATTACGAAAACCAATTTCTAGCGCAAGAGATATTACTAACGGTGGCAATAGAAAAAAAATCTCAGGGGTGACGCTGCACCCGGTGGCATTATTCATTGTGTCTTCCTCTTTTTCCGCGAGGGGAAACGTACGTATTCTTACGACGCGAGGGGTACATTTTTTCTGCCCTGTACAAACATATCAGCGTCTTTCATTGTGCAGCTTCTCCTGGCGCGCTGTGCCAGTTCCTTTTGTGAGGCCGAAGGAGCGAGAGTGCATAAACAATATTTTTTATCGTCCTGTGTCGTAGGTCTTTTCTCTTCCAACCCCCCCAAAGCCAGTTCTATACCCGCTTTGCACCCGAAATCCTCAAAACTTGAGGCTAAAACAATCTGTTACTCGCGCTCAAGACGCTTCCCAACGGTGTCCTCCTTCTTCTGCATGGAAGCGACACGTGAAATAGGCGTTGCAGCATGAACACTGCAGTTGTTTTGTGTGTTTTGTCTCTACAGCAGCTAATTGTGTGTTTGGCTCGGCTAACGCAACATTGTTGCAACAATAAATTTGCCGACAAATGACCTATCGTTTCAATGCTTTGGTAATCGGTAATGTTACCACCTTCCAAAAGCGCGCCAAAAGTGAAGGTTATCATAATTTCGACGAAAGGGCATACCAAACCCCGCCAACCGGACAAAGATTGCACTTTGCCAACGGTTTCGCGGTCCGATTACGGGGTAGCCCGCTTGTCCGATTGCACGATGTGCAGGCTCATCTAAACAGTGCTTATCTGGTCGGTTAGAGCAAGACGAAGGTTCTTGCATCCTTTCGGTCGCGCACCGGTTTTACGCGCCCTGCTTATGAATGAGCTGATTGACCAACCAATCTCATCTTATCACCGATCCCACCCCGCCCTACCGTTGACCATCAAAGTGCTGGGCCACCAGTCATGTGGCATCAATGGAGCCGAATTTCCGTTACAATTGACCTACATAACATAACATATGCTACCAGACGACGCCAGACACAAGCAAGCAATGTGCTGATAATGCAGTTCGCGAATGATGTCATCCACCATTCAGTCGCTAGATGTGGCTTACTTGCATCGGCGGAACTTGTTTCGCTATATCACCCAGCGATAGAGGTTCAATAGCCACGAAAAAGCAAGCGGATTGGTTTGATCCTTCTCGCCACACTCAATTGCATTGGTCCGTAACAAACGCTGACCAGTTTCTAACCCAATTTACGCGCCTCGCTGCAGTGCTCATTCAAAATGAGACTTTTAACACTTGCCTACAATGGAACAAACGTCGAGCTCGTCCCTCCCAGCGACATTCGAACACGGAACTTTGGCCGTTCCATAATTCCGTGGCATAATCATATTTTCGCTGGACCTTCGGTCCGTTGGCATGCACAACGTGTAACAAAAATCTTCTTCCACGCTTGAAAGCATCGCTGAGAATACGATCCGTTCGAAGGGCGACCGAAGAAAGGCTACCGGGTGCCATCGTCGGCACCTTCTCTACAAATATGACGACCGGTGGCGTTACACCGAGCAAAGCGCATCCCTATCCCCGTCGAGTGCTGAAGAAAACCCCGAGCGTAATTCGCGTAATGGACTGCTGACCAGCCGGAGTCAAGTAGGTTCACCGTTGCTCCGTCCAATGCAATGGGTCCACTCCAGCTGACCAGTAACGCTCCATACAACATACCGCAGAGCCAAAGGGTCACCCCGTTTAATTATGCATTAATTTCAGATCCGCGGAACTGGCGCGGATAACGCGCAAAGGTCCGGTCGACAACCGAGAGCCAGCCGACAGCATAGGTGCACTTTGGTCGCGGGTAAATAAATCCTAAAACGAAAGAAAAGAATGGGTTAAGGATAATGGCGAAAGGGCATGATAACGGGGTGCCGGCGCACAATGGAAGAAAGTTCGTTTGTTTTACGCACCACCTTAGGGTAAATAAGGGCCCAATGGCCGGCGCAATCGCGATCGGGTCGAAACCAAACTCAAGTGACCAGTCAAGGAGCTGGACACCGTCGTCCGGCGGGTATCGATGTCGGGCCGGCCGGCGAGGCGAAGAAACCCGGCAAGGGTCACTGACTTACACCGACGTTACGCTGACCTTTCGCGAGCATCACCGACCACCGCGGAACCCTTCTGTTGCTAAAGCACGGCGCTCGCGGCTCTATCAGGTAATCCCGGGTGCGTCCGCAGTGCCCCCTGGGTCCGCGGTCAGTTTCCGGCCCCGGACAGGACGATCTCGAGGGGCATTGTTCTTCAAGATTACGGTTTATTTTGATTAGCAATAAAAATAAATCACAGCTCCCAGGCGGTTCTGCATCTTGGCGCGAAGCGAAGGGTGCCGGTCAAAGTAGCGACGTCTCGCGGGGCCCATCATCGCGACCCCGGCGGCGGGTTCGCGGGTTCGCAGGTTCTACAGGTCCGCGAATGAAGGGGTATTAGCCCCCGGAGAGGGCAGCGCCGATGCCCATCTCGCGGGATTCGACAAACCGTCATTAGGATTGCCCGCGGCCAGCTTCTCAGGTAGGTAACGTGCTGAAGGACGTACACTCGAAAAATCTGGCCGCCTCGTCGTCGGGCAGCGCATCTTCCCTTGCTGTCTGTCCAGCTGCCACCTGGAAGATGGTACCCGCGGGGATCAGATCAGCGTAACCACTCCCGGAAGGGAATAGATAATTTATGTGTTATCGCGTTCCAAACGCTCATCAGCCTAAGCTATCAACCATCAAAGGCCAGGCACCGTATCTCAGCGTTCTTGCCGCAGGACGCGCGCACTCAAGCGTGGAGAAATTCCAAGGTAGCGCACACAATCGTCGAGCGAATCGCCAAAGACAAGGGCTCTAATTGTGCGCCGGGAACCGAGAGGCCTGGAACCGTTTTCGGTCAAGAAAGCACAACCGTGCCGAGGAGGTCTAATAAAAATGAAAATTCACTTCGTAACGGTTCCGGCGCTGCTTTCCCTTTCGGTGGTGGTACGAGCCATGCCCGTCATCGTTTCTTGCTGGCTTTGCTTCGTTTCACACCCATCCGCTTCGGGATATCCCTTCGCAGTGCAGTTTCCTAGGCTCCGGTGGCGGCGTATCCACAGGCAATCCGACCCGGTTCAGCGACCCAGGATCCCAGGTAAACGAACCCAACGGCCACCAAGGATACGTTCACCTTGATGCCACACAGCAGACAGGGCGAAGAAAGCGCTTCTCTCGATTGACGTTTGATAAATCATTGATCCTTGATCATCCAGCGCACTCGTTTCGTTGCTGCTGTTTCTTCGGTTCCTCCTGTGGCATCCCGAGCAAGAAATTAATGTCCTATTCACGTCATCGGTGGCTGCCAAAGGAGAAGAAGGAAGGAAACGGTTCGTCGTCTTGCGCTATCAGCGACGAAGGGTGCGAATCGGTGGCCCGCCAATCGAAGCTTCTTCCGGGACGCAGCAATATTCTGCGCAGTTTCTTCCAGGGCTACGGGCGTTGCAGTTTGTCGTTGCACGGGCGGCCGGTACGCCACACCAAGGAAGTGTTGCATCTGCCCAATCTGGCGCCATGCTCTCAGAAGCAGCTGGCTGTTGCTGTTTTGACTTTTGACTGTCGGCAGCGAAACGTTCGCAGAAAGCCTCGTGAGCTTATCTCACACCGAAGGAGTTCCCCGAGTACATTTCCATATGCCAATCATGCTCGCGGCATCGCAAAGGGGCCCGCCCGTGCCTCCGAGTGATGCAGGCGTGATTTTCCACACGCAAATCATTGCTATTCTTCGCGCGGATTTTATCGCATCTAATCACCGTCAGTGTCCCCTTCGGCGACGTGGGGTGCAGCGCCACCGGCACCACTTACTTCGGTTCGGTTAATTTGCTTCCATTGTCGCGGCACCAACAAAACGGTGCAGCGCATAGCGCGGCAACATTAGCATAGTCACACCCCGTGGCGTTCCGATTCTTGCCGCTTTGTGATCCTGCCAAAAAGCCCGCCATCCTTGCTCGGCTCGGCTTCCCGGTGCCATTCAGCCGAGTCCTTTGTTTGGTTGCAATTTCCATGTTTGGTGCAATATCCTTCGCGCGGCGCACTGCAATTCCACTGTTCCGGTACCCTTTTCCTTCTCCGCTTTCTTCGCTATCTTCTAATCGATATTCCGTGGGATTAATTACGGCCAATAAATTAAGGGGCCCACAGCCATATCGGCGGCAATGGCAGAGCGGAGATAATTTATTCATACACCACCGTACGCCAGGGCACCACCGGAGCCTTAAAGGATGCAATACCGTGCCCGCGCGTCTTGGGCGTCGTCTTGGCAGGGGGATGAAATTGGCACCCTAGATCCGGACCGATTTGGCCACAGTGTGATGCTTTTACTTTCTATCCCTTTCGCTTGCGCTCTCGATTTTCTCAGGTTTCTTTCGTCTGCGAATTTGATTTAGGTGCTATAAATTTGAAACCACACTTTGTCCGCTGCAAGGATCTCCGATCGATTGGGTTAGCGTTGAGGGAAAGTAAGGAAAAAGGGCGAAAGCTGGGATCACAGCACTGAGGCCGCAAAACAAGCCAATCGAATGGTGAGAAATTCGTTCTACGATGCGTGTAGAGAGCAGTTCTGATGCTGCAAATCGAACTGTATGCCACCCATTGACCCGAGGGAAATCCGCAATGTCCCATTCCCGGCTGAAACTAAGTGAAACATTAGTATGTAAAGTTACTATCGTCGGATCGCGGGTAGATGCATTTAAGAAATGTATTAACGAAAATGTATATGCAAATCACAAAAAATGGCCAGTGGAAATAAGTGGAATGCTCCGTTGTATGCTGCGGAACCCTTGCTTCTGCTGGTCTCAACATGGATCGGTTTAAAAGAATCGCTTCATTGATAAAATGGGTGCTAGAGTGAAAGCAGCGAACGAACTGAACGAAAACGAACCCCAAAGCGACCGAGGAAGCCATTACCATGCAACTAATTAACTTTAATGACCAAACGGCTGTCCGTTCCGAAGGATGTAACGATCCTCCGCCGATGGATCTTTATGCAAAGGATGCAATAACCATAACTTTCCGCATTACTGCTGACAAAAGTCCGCGCGCGACGATCCACGTCGTTTGGCTTGCATTCAAATTCCCATCGGAACGCGCCTCGGCCAGCTCGGCAGTGTTTTTTATCTGCATGCGCAGAGCATCGGAACGGCAGAGATTTTAATTGCTGCCACTCGTAGCTCTATGAGACCATTGAGATCGAACGCCTCAAAAACTGAGAAGATCTTCCAAATTAGTCGATTTTTTTGGGCTTTTTGGACCGATCGTTCCGAGCTGTGCCGTTCTCGTTCTTGCAGCCGCATCTCGAGCGCAGTTCGTGAAACGTGATTCAAATCATTATTTGATCCGGCTCTTCGGTCGGCGTTTTGCTTTCTGCGAAGTGTCATTGACTTCCCGCCGCTCACGAATCATTGCCACACACACAGAATGTTGGTATTTTTTTCTGGATTTGTTTCAATGGTATTTAAGAAAATAGGCTTGCCCAGCACCTAAACGATGATTCCACACACGAATTGGCGCGCTTTTCTGGTCCCGCTCAATGTGGACGCGTACATAGCACCGCAGTCCACAGCATTTGGCACCCTAACGTTTTCCCATAGCCCCGTTGCTTTCCAATCGGAATCGAACAACGTATCAATAATGTCTTAAGATTTTTCCCTCCCCACGGGACGGCAACTGCAGCTGCAGCAGCGTTGTACGGTTTCTTGCAATTCTTGTTCCCCTCGTCCGATAGACCACAGAGTCCTGCCAGTACGCTACGCGAAGCCTCGGATCGGGCGACCAATCGATACGCGACTGTCGAAGTGCCTGACACAATCCGAACACTTCTGGTGCTAAAAAACAACCAAAACACCACACACACACGGCGAACCGTGGCCCTAGTCCGCGGCAGAAAAGGCATAACACTCTCCAGGCTCGAGGACTCTTCTCACGCCGAGGAGACGATGTAACACAGGGCGGCGCGCCCGCCTCGAACGGTATGTTTCGAAATTTAATTAAACAATGGAAACACGTCAAAAGATCGCTCACCCAACCGAGCGGGGCATGGGCACATTGGTCGCATGATGAAGGACTCTGTTGGTACTGCGAACGGCGCCGAAACCTGGCCCCGGTGGCGGTGGTGTTGTTGGATCATAATCTTTGCCGAAGGAAAAATGTTAATATTTCGGTACATACACCCTACACCAAGGCTGGGTACGACGACGACGAGAGACTGGGCGTCTCGTCACCGGGGCACCGGGTTTCAGTTTTCTTCAGGCAACCCCAGACCCCGGACAAGAACGAGCTTGGGGTGCTGAGTTATTTCCATCCGGTTACCGTTTAGGAAGCGGTTCCAAGACCCAAGACGGTTCCCAAGTTTTAATTTGACATCCATCGACACTGTAACTTTTAGGCAGTTGCGAATGGAGCGAAAGAGGCGAGTGGTCGTATTTGCGCCCAACAGGACACGCAAGGGAGACCCAAGCACGCACACGCGGAAGCTAGGCAGAGCGAGAGATTTATTTCCGATTTATGACTATTACTCGTACCTTCCGGAAGAAGGCCTACGACAAGGATTAAAACCCCGAAGGGATCCGACATCGCACGAAGGCTGTGAAAATGGCTGTACGAGAAGGAGACGGCCCACAAAACACGTTCTGACGTTCGCCGCAAGGGATCGCCGTCGTCGTTGCATCGGAGAAACTAATTTCTGCAGTTTCTGGAGGGAACTGTCGTAGTCGTCGGTTGTGCTGTGTGTCGCCGGGGACGCTTTAGCCTGCAATGCGCCGAGCGAACGTTTTGGCACGCCGAACAGGGCCAACCTAGCCAGAAAGTCTTGAACGATGTTCCATTTTCAGGGTAAACTCTTATTGGTTGCTTTTCATCCCAAAAAACGACATAAATTGTTGATCAAAATCATGCACCGACATCGCGCAACTAAAATGAAAGATATATTAGTACAATATTTAAAATTAAACCTTTGTACAAAAATTTAAGAAAATATAAAGCAAAGTGTACCATCAAATTTCTATACTACAATCTGGCTACATGGTCTCAGAAGTTTGTTAATAACACCAGCGGTTCGTTGGCGGTCCACCCGGCTCGATCGTACAGGGGACTCGTCCACCAAAACCCTAGCCATGGTCCATATGTCGCCTGGCTACCGATTATACTTCACGCAGCGCGCCACGGCTCGGGCTGGGACTTCAAACAAAACTGTAATAAACTTCATTCCCTATCATATGCCGACGGCGGGTGACAAACGGCGGGCCGTAGAAATGGGAAGAAATCGTTCTTGGCGCGTGCCCGAAGACGTGAACAGCTGACACACCGTTGCTTGCCGCTTTCCTGTCGGGCTCGGTTCCCTCTCGGCAACGACGGTGGTAGTACTCATTGCTTAGGCCATTGTCCTGGAACCGTTGCTCCTACGCCGCACCCTGTGCTGCGCTGTGTCGTGCGCGAAGATCACACACCGTTTTCGAATGGGCGTCTGCTGAGCCCGGTTTGGGAAAGTTGGGACCCCAGCGCTATGCACGTCCTCCGATACAAATCGTAGCACGCGCCAAACGCATTCCATTCGGATAGTGTCGCATGACTTTTATATTTCCTGCAGCAATCGGACCTACGGCTACGATAAGAGCTGAGCTCTTAAGCAACAGTAGCTAGGACGGCTCTTCTGTACTGTTTTCTGTCAATCGTCACCAACTTGGCGCTGCTACAAAGAAGCGCGAACGCGACAGTAAGCCCAACTTCTCACTGAAACCCAGTGGGGAAGCCGCCTTCGACGCAGCCTGGAAAAGCTAGCGGAATGGAGGGCAAAATTAAAATTAGACTGCGTGCGTCCCAACGGAAAACCATGCGACCCTGCGACGGGGTCATCAACCGGGCGGAGGAGACCGATGTCGGTAAGCGTATACATTAACGCTTGGGGACCGCTGCAGGGTACGAGGGCGCGCCCTTCTTAAGGACGACACATGGCCGGGCGCAAGATTAGGGACGAAAGTTGCTCAACCGTACGCTCCTAATGCTAATTACCTCCAGAGGTTCTTGTTTGGCGCGCTTTGTTGGCTACACGTGGCCTAGGACCTATGACTACTGTAGCTACGCTAGGGACCCCCAACACCTTTTGGGAACTAGCAGCAACTTCTAATGGCCTTATCGTTCTATCAAGAAGCTGCCTATTCATGTTGACTGACCAAACAAGTTGATTCCATTTCCTGTAAAACTAAAGTCTATACTCTTAAGATTGCACATTTCAAAGACCGCTTCCATTGACCACATTCGGCATTGCAATCAGTCATTCACTCAGTCCGCTAGTCAGCCAAGTCGGTACTGCGTGAACGTCCTTGCACCAAAACCGATCAATGGCGGGCCACAGCGGGCGCCGAGCCAACGGGGAACCATGGGTCCAAACTATACCACCATATGGTCGCGTTTGGCGCACTTTCTCGCCCTCTACAACCCTCCTGTGTAACTGTGAGGGCTCTGCGCGGCAAAGGGTCCAGGGTCAATACTTCAACACCGGGTGCGCCTAGCGACTCGAGTTTTTGCGCCACACTGTACAGCTAGAGCAGGGCGTGCAATCGGCCCAGTTCGACACTGCAGCCATTGCCCCGAACCCGTAGCTTGGAGATCGGCATCGAAACACCGTGGCGGGCTAGCTACGGGGGTACGTTCTCCCCTGCGTTGTCGTCGTCGTCGCGAGAGGGCCCTCGTCTCGATAGGGTGTTGATACGACTCCTGGCGTCGTGGACGGCGTGCAATGTAGCGCAGCGCTCTACTAGGCCACAATGTTGAAGGAAGTCCACCCGCCCGTCTGAAGGATCCGCTGTTGCACCTTTCGTGAAGTTGCATTTGCAGGGCGCCAAAAGGCCGACACACACGAGCCAAGCGGACAGTGTTCAATTATTCATAAGTCTCCTCGTAGCGGGTCCTTGGAGCATCCGAGCGTCGCAGACCGTGACGTGTGGAAAGAAACAGGAAGAGTTAATTGCTTCGTGCGTACGGCAGGACGGACACCCCACAGTGACGATGGTTTGGTACGTGCCGATAGGTTGGTCCAGGCCCCGACAGGATTCAACTATACCATACATTTCCACAACATCGGACACACTTTTGACGTGGCGCATGGTTTCAAGAAACGTTTCAGAGGTACGGTCACTACAATACGCCATACGAGTTCCTTTGGTGTTGCTCCTTACCTCGATTAGCGTCATAATCCGCTATGAGGAGAGTCTCAGGGTTCAAGTTTATTGTCCTTCCACTCCTAGCGCAACCGGTAGTTGCTAGAGGCTTATCTTGATTCTAAAAAGCCTCCCGCGTAAGGGTTTTTTTTTCCTGTGGATCCTTCATTGCCAACAACTGGGGTACCGACCTCACCGTGGACACAGTAACCGGGGCACCTAAATTACTCCTTCCGAAGAGGAATAAATGAATATCTAACAAACAGCCCATAATGCCGGCCAGCACGCGGTTGTGTGTCTACGTAGGTCGCTTATCGGAGGCACGTGTCCTGATGATCACGCACCGCTGCCCAAGCAACCGGGAGCATCCCCGCGTGCGTGAAAGAGGGGAGATGACCCCAAGGATGAACTCAACACAAGGTCCTTGCGCAAGGGAAAAACACTTGCCGCAACAGGAACTGATGGGCGGAAGAAAGGTGAAAAAGAATAGGGCTCGTTCAGGGCGTCATTAGCGTACCTAAATGTGTGGCACAGTTTACGCTACTTGCGCACGGGTCAAAGCTGGTCAGCGCCAGCCAGCCAGCCACACACCATGTGGTGCCGTTAATTTTTTGCTGCGCAAGACCTCGGAAATACTTGACGGGGCGGTTGCCTTGCGGGGGCAAAGATCGGCAATACCGACTATGCCTTCATGACCGTTCAATTACGTTTCACAGTTTGTTTACTGCGACGTGATAGATTATTATTTATATTATTGCGGTTGGTAATACGAAATCGCGGATACTCCATTGTTGCTAATGAAATATTAAGAACTGAAATTAATCAATTATAGATAACAACCATTAATGTTGTGATCTTGCCCAAGAAGTTCCCTTCATACTCCAAGACAAGCTTTAACTGCAATAGAATAAACAATATTAATAAATTGTTCCACTGTATTTCTGCGTAAGGAACAGCTGCTTGGAGGAAAAGATCCAGCGTAACACACGGTAGCCCCGAACAGCCATTTCTCAGTTTGGAATTTACTCTCTTCTTGTTTCTGTTCATCGATCGGTGGATCTGCTATCGGCTCAGCTCACATACTGTCCCTTGTCCTTACGGTGACGCGTACTGAATCGGAGCGGCCCGGTGCGCTGGCCAAACCTACAAGTACGTTTGCCCCACAACAACTGCACGCCATAAGTCTTCCGCAAACGCACACACAGTACCCCGATGCGTTCCATGTTTCGTCACATTCGTCCCGAAGACGAACAAAGGGGCCAGGAAAAGTTTTCTTTAAGATTTTGGCTCGTGCTTGCAATTTTTCGATCGTCCTTTGTTCCTGTGCACCAATTTTTTGCCTTTCCGCCTTTCCGCCTTTCCTTTTCCCATCTGCGCCGCTACTGCTGGCATTTGCTTTCCCCTTGTTTGCCCCTTCTTTCCCAATCAATTCCATCCCTGCCTCGTTCTCCCACACGCACTGCGCCAAGGCATTGCTATTGCATTAAACCGCAACGCATAATCGTTTGAAAGTGGAGCACACCGGACCGTGCATGCGCCGCCGCCGCCGCCGCACGCTGACGCGTACCGATCCGGTGCGGCTTCCGGTCTGACTTTTGAATGACTTCTTGATCCTAACATCCGCCAGCGCCACCGGGTTAAAGGCCTGCGTTCCGTCTCCAGGTGGAACTGTTTCTTCGTCAGTTCCTCGCCGGCGACGCATGGTCAATAACGAGTAGCCAACGAATACACGCCACGAAAACCACGAAATAAAAGCTCACGAGCTGGCTACCAATCTAACTTACTTTACGCCACTTCTGTCGGTGTGCTATGCCACGTTCAAGAACCTAACCGGTCGGTGGTTCCAGCAGAGTCCGGTGGTATGAGATTTTGTAAAGGGGTAATCACTCACTCGCATCGGGCCATAGGTTGGCCATCGGGAGGAAACGTGTAAACGTAATTTCCGTGCGCTGTGTGAGCCTTTTTTCTGGTTGCGGAATAATTACGATTGTAATTGAGAACAATGGTTATGCGCCAAGGGGCTTCGACCAACAATGCAACCCTCGCGGATATGGAAAAATCGGCGTGTCTACGAATCAGTCTGCCTTAAAGTATATAAAACATACGCATTTCAGTAGCAGTAAAAGAAAAGAGCATTAGAATTTCCAATAATACCATCCAGCGTTATATCAGCAGAAGCTCGCAGAAGCACATGGACAGGAGGCTGATAAGAAACCGCTCCATTTGGCGCCGAAACAAACGGAATTCGGGCAGTTTTCGCGCCCAAATGCGGCAACTAGACCGGCTTCCTACTGACCCAGCGCGACACACATGTGCGGGTTTCCCTCCTGACGAATCCATTTTCTGCTAAGGCACCACGGGAAGGGAACTGTCTTATTAAAGAAAAAAATGTACCTGTAGCATAGCGGCCAGAGCAAATACGCGGACGAAAATATGCCGGCACCATGCACTTAGCTACATCTACAGCATTATGTATTTGTACTCATATTCAATTAAAAACGCAAGGAGCACGCCAAGCGGTTCTAGTTTGCTTCTAGCCTCCATTAATGTCCTCGAGGGGGCAAAATGCATCCACCCATACACACACGAAAACACCGCAGGAAAGTCACTGGAGCGTACCGGTGATGGGCCTTGAAGAAAATGCGCGCGCAAGTCGCCCGGCCGGCAAGCAGTGTGAATAGAGGAGAGGAACGTCTCTGCCTACCATCCTCCCCAAAAAGGACGAGGACCGCCAGTGGCGCTAGGTCTGTTTCGCGCGCGCGGGCTTTATTACCGTCTATTGCTAGCTCCTGGGCCAATGTGCACAAACCGGAAGAAATATGTGAAAAGGGTTTCGTGCGCAGAACACTTACACACAAGCACAAATACACACAAACGTGGCGCTATTGGAAACCGCTCGGTCGAGAGAGAAAAAACGGGAGACGACAAAAGGAACATTTAAGAAAATTTAAAGGGACTCCGGCGTTTGCTATGCTGGTGTCGGGGATTTGCAAACCGGTAATAATCCTCCTTGTCGCAGAGCCGATACCGGGGGTTTATTCGGCTACGACTACGAGGGTTACCGACCAACAGGCAGGACAGTACCGCGCAGCCTTAAAGTGTCTCGCTAGCTGCTCGCTGGAGATCGAATCGAACCGGGGACGAAGAACACGGAAGACAGAGCGCGCCGAAAAGGCTTCGCGCAGGAAAATGGGAAAGAAAAATCAAGATCCTAATTTACTTTTTTTCGCAGTCCAAAGATGGTAACATGGTATGCCGCTCTCTGAGGGTATTTAAACCTTTTCCTTTTCCTTTTTCGTTCAATGTTTTGCCGGCCCCGTTTTGCCTTTTCTCGGTCGATCCTTTTTTTCCATCCGATTCTCTGCCTGACAGCCAAACCTGCATGCAGCCCTGTTTGGCGCCCAAAGATCGAGAGAATCCCGTAATTTGCATTCCTTCTGCAGCGTGACGTTAGATGAGAGTCTTTTAAACGTGAGCAGTCCGGGATATCAGGGTTTCGAAATGTAAAAAAATCACAGCCCAACAGCATCATGCAAGGGAGATTTTCATCAAATGAGATGCAGTCGTTTAAAATTTACATCAGCTAACCGAGAATGTTTTTGGTTGAACTTTACAAGGGAAGATTTTAACGTCGGAAATAAATGTTTGGGTTCTGTGGCGTAACCAAACTGTTTGCATCGGAATAAAATGAAAAATCGAAAAGGTGTTGATTTTTTCTCATTTTTAACTTCCAAGAACCATAGAAGTTAAAAGTTCTCATTCTCTTCTTCCTTTCGGAGATATTTTGTGCGGTTTTTACCCTTTAATATTCGCGCACACAGTTGTCCTACATTGCGCAGCACAACTGGTAGCATCGAAGGCATGTTTACATTTGGTTGTTGTTCCAACGAATTTTACGGTATAATTCACTGCGTGATGCCATGCTTGGCTGACAATTTCCACGGTGACGACAAACAAAACGTAAAAGGGTTTCCTCCATCAGCCTACAGCTGCTAAAACTCTCTATGGGCGTGATGCTCACCAGGCAGGAAAACTGTCATGAAAATCGTGACCCGTTAGCAGGGGTGGTCTATTTATAACGATGCGAGGAATATCTTTATGCGCAACGCGACGCAGTCCGCCCGAAAGTTGAAGGTACTTTTCCGGAGGTCCTGTAATGCAATAACAGTTAACCGGGCTGGGCCGATCGAAGGGGCGCGTAGGAAACGAATCACTGACACGTAACGGAAAATTCGGGTGACAAAAGTGCACAGAACGCCTTACAATAGTAAGTAGTACAGAGAAACTTAAAATTATCACTCATATTACTCGCTCGCATCGAATACCTAGCCAGTGCTTAGACATTAACCCTCATCCAACATCAAATTCTTCGGTGATTTTTACAACACTCATCAAATATCATATTATCCTTTTCTATGCTGTAAAAGCACGAAACCGGAACGAGACGCTTAACGGCAGCACACGCTTGAAGCGACATCTTACATAGCGCATAGCAAACTGATGAGCATATCTTAGTGGAGACATCAACCACTGGCGTTGAGATATGCTTGTATTTATGCTGTTGTTGGTATCATAGAGACTTTTGAGGGGTTATGCTGTTTTCCTTGATGTGCTTGTTCAATCCCTGGACTTTCCAATGCATTCGAAAATTAGTAATAAAAATATAAAAATTTAAGAAACATGTTTGGGCTGAATTATTAGCACATGACTATCTTCTTAGTTTAAACACTATAAATATATTTTTTGCCTGTTTTAGGTTGTGATTTGCATCGCTCAGTCGTCTTTGCGGCACAGGTGAATTAGTATAAGGCGAAAGATATATTATTTCTAAAGCTGACAATATAAACAATAAAATTTATAGATCAAGTAGATAATAACATCGTTCTGTCCTTTCAAACAGAATATAGTGAAATGAGTCAACGTCTTTTTCAACCTTTACCCTTTCTGTAGATACAGAGTACTGATGGGTACTAACTGTACCGATGGATACAGAGTACTGATGGGATGTAAAAAGGAGCTACATACTCTCTCTGTGATCATGCCCAGATTGCATTTTGGCTATTTTGTAACTCTTCAAATGACCTCTTTCAGGTTGCGACTATTTTCTGTCGGTGCATAAAAAAGCTAACCTACTGGAACCGGCCAAAAGGGCCTCATCCACGC
Source organism: Anopheles bellator (assembly GCF_943735745.2). Lineage (NCBI taxonomy): Eukaryota > Metazoa > Arthropoda > Insecta > Diptera > Culicidae > Anopheles > Anopheles bellator. The sequence goes on from NC_071286.1 coordinate 46,034,329, forward strand.
ATTTCTACAAAAATTGTAATATATTTAATTGAAAAAACATATGGTAATGCAAGATCTAACATTCAAACTTAACCCAATCCTTAATTCAATCTCTAATCCACGCAGAATCTGAATTAACTATTTCCTTCACGAAGTTGTTTTCACAGATTAAGTAAGCAAGTCATTTTAGAAAAGCAGACAAATAAACTTCAAATACGTACCTTGTCTCTTGCTGCATAATTTGGTATTTTCTCGGCTGGATCCGGGACTATCTATCCCCGAATGTGCGAGCGATGCGGATAATTCCGAAACTGGTGAGAGTCCAAATACTTTCGTCGAACATTTTCGCAGTCGGAAAAGATTTCTGTCCTTCTTCGGCGTTGGGTTAAAGTTCTCCACGCACTCGGGTGCGGGCGACTCTGACATTACATCCAGATCCGTTTCCGGAGGTGTCAAAGTGCACGATTGTCCTCCGACGGTAGGAGCCTCTGCTGGAGCATCGGATTGCGTTTCGCAAGTATTTTCAATGTTCAGATTCATGACGTAGCTGCGTTTGGATCAGACTCAGCTGCTTGAACAGTATCGAACCTTGGCTGGCACACACGAACTAATGCGCTGCGTTCCGAAAATTCTTTAAAAATGGTTACCACAATCAGCCGCTTCGTAGATTTCTGCATCAAGAAAGCACGGAGCTGCAAAGCAAGGGCGCATGATATAGTCGCAGATATTTACAGGAATAATGGATTTCGCAAACCTCGTGCAACGAACGTTATTGGGCTTACCTGAAGTGCCTTCAGTGTTGCAAGCAGAATGCACAACCTAAGTCACCTTTTCACACCGAAACACTGTTAGGAGCTCCGGGCAAAAGTATGTTTTAACTGCTTCTACACCAGCAGTGAAAACTTAATCGATAGCTTCCAACGCCCGCAGATATCAGACACTTTATGAATTTTTACTAAACTTTTTCACGGCAGCTGAAGCGTCAAACTTTTGGCGCAGTTCCGAACATTTTGGCGGACTCGACTTTCTTTGTTCGGCAATACCTCACTACAAAACCCGCTGTTGGTGTACTACACACTGTTCTATCTGTATCCATTCTATAGGATTGTCAAACAGTTTTGTGCATTTTTTGGAGCCTGCTGACAGCTGATTGTTAGGTTGATAGAAAAGGTACAATAAATTCATCATGATATACTTTAGAGATTGCCGATGTTCATAGTCTAATATCATTTATCACACAAAACACATTGAAATTAAAATGTAGCACTGACTGACTTAAAATGACTTCATCACAAAAAGAAAATTCATAATTCATGAAGTAGACATATCGCACTGTAGGAAGAGTGAACAGAACAGAATTTCAATCAATTTTTATCCATTTTTTCTTCAAACGCAACACGACTGGCTCGTCTTAACAAAAATTTATACTGTTAAGTATTTAATTTATACTGAAAACGGCAAAAACAAATCGCTCCACATTCGTGTTCCGCGAGAGCCTGCCAAATGCGCACCAATCACTAGGCACACGCTGCCTCAAACGTCAACGACGGCAGCGAATGGTCTGTCAAAACAAATACCCTGTTTCCACTGTTCCACCACCCAGCCATACTTGCCCAGAGTTAAAGGGGTTGATTATAAAGCCGCCGCGCACAAATAGGTATCCGCTACAGTCGCAATAACAGGTGATAGTTACGGGAATCGTTTGCTTGCGGATAGACCAACCATCGGGCAATGGTCTGCGGCCTGCAGTGGAATTAGGCGTCTTCATGTTCGACTGGTTAGTACCCTTCTTTCCACATGCGAACCAGCTGATCGGGGCTAGAATTACGAAACATCAGTTTTCGCAACCGTACCAATATGAAAAACCGTTCGTTTTCTTCCGCGTTTCAAGTTTACGCCTCGTGGTTTTTGTGTCTTCTGTGTTAGTTCTATCCTGTAAAAGCTACGGCAACCGTACGGAACGGGATCACAATTTCCTAATGATAACGAAGGGGCGGTCGCCTCAATAGTGTTCCAAACGCGGTAATGTTATCGTTATTTTAAACCTGCTTCGGTTATTTAGCAAATGCCATTCGTGTGTTTTCTATTTTACCTGCCTCGGATTCCTTTTTTCAGGTTTTACTCTACTTTACAACTTATGAAATAGTTTATTACGAACTATATATTCTAGTGCGTGAGCTGAACCTAAAACATGCCTTAAAATTACTGTTTATGGTTACAATAAGGTTCACGGCTATTGCATGGATATTTCCGTTCTGTTTACAAGTACGGTCGGAACCGGTTTTCTATTCTAAACCGACTAAACACCGGAAAACAAAACGATGCCCTATTATGTTTGTCCTCAGCTCATCATTAACCTAACTGTATTGCTAATTAATGTCCACTTCCTGTTTTCTATGACTTTATAAACGAAGCATAATGTGTTGCCAATTCCCTCTCGATATTGAGCGATTGGAAAACAATAATGGTTATAAGTTGGAGTCACGATGGCCCTTATTGCAATCGAAAATAAAATCATCCACTGTACAGATTACCAAACAATCGAGCAACAGTGTTAACAAGTGCTCTTTATTGTGAAATGAGATAACCATGTAACCGGATTAACCAGCACAAACCATCTGGCGGCTCAAATATGGTTGTCGGTGATAAGGCCGTTGTTGGCGGTTGCGCATGGTTTTAGAATTATCTGCTATCTGCAACCATTACTAATTCTGTTTCTCGACAACATTTTGCACCATCATCGTGCTTCAAGGATGGATGATCGTTAGAAACGCCCGACGGACATGTCGCCATGCGAGAACCATGGTTGGTGGGTCACATGGTTTTTACAACGAAGCGCTGTGGTAGTCGTGGTTGCTCCCCAAACCATGAACCATGTGCCGGAGAACAAAGAAACGCAGATGGTTTTGTGGTGAACGCGTCAGCGAGCGCCGATCGGAGCGATACTTGACCACACGACCACCACCGAACAAAACCATTCGGTGCTGCGTCGTAATCTCCAACCATGTTTTGCTTTGCGCAAGTGTATGCGGCTGCCGTTTGCACACTGGCCGCCTTCCAACCACGATTGGTTTACGTAGTGCGCAATAAGCACGCGATCTGAGAGTGGGTTTGCTTTCAGAGCCGTGCGCAAGAAACCCTACCGAGTTAGTCACCGTTCATCGTTCCAGATTTTCCCCTTTTCCTGAGCGTGCGCGACTCCTGCTTCGGGGATCTGACACCGAGAATTAGCAGGCACGTTCCTGCATTGACGAGCTCCTGTGTGCGTCATCGTGTGCAGGACAGTGGGAGCGATAAGCCAACATATCCGCTTGTCCGGATAAGCCGGTTCTCGAGTAAGATATAAAGTGGCTAACAAAGGAAACATCTTCTTTTGCCTGCTGCTGGTTAGAATGAAAAGCAGAGTGAGAACCATTCACTTGACCACTGGCCATTATGCCGTACCATTGCATTCCGAACTGGACGGAGGAAGCAGGAGTGAAAGGACAGTGCGTGGTTGGAGTGCGCAAATTGTTGGCCAGCAAAGAATTCCTTATCACTTTCGCTCGCTTCTTCGATGTAGTATCGGTCACAGAGTATCGGTTCGCGCCTGTGTGTATCTGTAGATTGGCACCACCGGCTGTGTGTAGCGCATACGATAAGAGGCGCAACAAAAACAGCTGTTTGAGTCATTAGCGTCTGGCCTGTGCGACCAGCAAGACGGTTTTCGGGGCGATATTCCGCGGTTCTTTGTGCGTTTGGATCTTTCTATTGATGCACTTGATTCGATTCGAGAAAATAAAAGTGTGTGATCTTTCGTGGAATTTGTTGATGCATTGTCTAATCGTCTTTTGGTGTATCGTTATCTTTTTGCTTTCCGCAGACGCAACTATAAACACACGCAGCGCGAAGAATTCGAAGTTTCAGTCGAAACACCGGTAATCGCGAAAGATGCTCCACAACACGTAGCGCCCAGAAAGACGAAGTCTCAGTGGAAGTCGAGGAAGATTCCGGCTCTAAATCATCATTATCGTCTTTTGTGTGCTCGGAAGGATCCAGTTTTGAGAGAAGGCTTGGCTCGAGCGCGGGTGTCCAGCTATTGTGAACGATCGCGTCTGCAGCTGCGTATGTGTGTACCCTCAGGCGTAACAGTCAATTAGCGGTGAAACCGACCGCCGACCGAGTGACAGTACCGAGGCATTTCGCGCGAGAAACGCAAGATGATCAGCAGCATGATGAATCTGACCAGTGACTTCCTGGACGAAACGTTTGTCTATCTCTACAAAGAGATGCACCATTATGTGCCGGAGTTTATTGGATCGATGGGCTACGTACCGTGGGTGTTTTCGTTGCTTGGATCGGCACTGATCGGCTTGAGCGGAATTCTGCCGATGTTCATCATTCCGGATGCGGCCAAAATCGGCAAAGAGGACGGCAAGGAGTTGAGTGATCGTGAGTGTGCTGTATATACGAATAGATGCCCCTCCCGGTAGACCGGTTCGGTGATAATTGGTGCCGTCTTCAAATTAGAGCTGGTGGCAGGTTTTCACCAATGTGCAACCATGCAATCAAACGACAAGGATGATTGTTTGTTATGTTCAAGCCTTTCCCGTGTTTCCCAGGCCGAGCCACGCGATCATGACCTTGAACCGCGACGCGATGATCGCTGTTTGTAAACCGCCGTGTAGCATACCTGGCTGCCACTGCTACAGAAATGGTACGTCGCGCGACACGCTCTGCCGGGTTGTGTGTTTCTTTTTTCAAAATTGTCTATCAGCGTGGCCGGAATCAGTGCTTGAACATAAAGGCGTGAAGTAGATTACTTTATTGCCTCATTTATCGGAAGCCCTCTGGTCCTCTTCATGTCGACTCACCCTTCAACGCCAACGACACAAGAATCGGGGATTGCATCGTTGCGCTGCTATCTTTGTCGACGTGCCATCGTTCACCAACTATCACCGATCGCTATCGCGCATTCTATGTGTTCAGCCCACAAATAATCTTACATCTTTTCTTCAATTTCTTTGTTCGATTGTATCGCGCTGCGTCGTCCCGATTGTTGCTGCAGCGGCCGAATCGAAGACACTGAAGCTTTTGCTGAGCTTTGCCGTAGGAGGTCTACTAGGCGATGTGTTCCTTCATCTGCTACCGGAAACGTGGGAACATGAACAGGCGGCTGGAGGGTCCGCCGGTGGACATCCCTCTCTGCGCAGCGGCCTGTGGGTGTTGGGCGGGCTGTTGTTGTTCACGATGGTGGAGAAGATTTTTTCAGGCTACGCAAATGTGGACGATACGAACCCACAACCGAAATGTGTCGAGATCGCAACCTGTCTCTTGCGCCGTTCGGGCGGCAAACTGCCGGAAAATTTTGTCGGCATGTGTGGTTCGAAGGATGGTGCCGGTCAGGGATCGTGTGATATCGAGGACGTACCGAACGGCTGCTTCCTGGCGGGCAACGCGGAATCGCCAGCGAAGGATGAGGCTGGTCACAAAAAGGTGGCCGGCTATCTGAACCTGCTGGCCAACTCAATCGACAATTTTACACACGGTCTGGCGGTAGCTGGATCCTTTCTGGTGTCTCTTCAGCACGGTATTCTGGCCACGATCGCTATTCTGTGTACGTTTTCGGATTCACCTTTTCTAGGCACCGTCCGTTAATCTCCTTCGTTTTCCTTCTTTACAGTGCACGAAATTCCCCACGAAGTCGGTGACTTTGCGATCCTCCTTCGATCGGGCTTCAGTCGCTGGGACGCCGCCAAAGCCCAGCTACTGACGGCGGGAGCCGGTCTGCTCGGTGCCCTCGTAGCAATCGGTGGAAGCGGCGCAACCACGGAACTGGAAGCGAAAACTTCGTGGATCGCTCCGTTTACTGCTGGCGGTTTTCTACACATTGCGCTCGTCACCGTCCTACCGGATCTGCTGGATGAAACTGATCCGTGGGAATCGGTGAAACAGTTTTCCGCCCTCCTGCTGGGCATTGGCCTGATGGCGTTCCTAACTGTGTACCTGGAACACTAAGCAGAAATTAAGTGCTGGCAACGGAAAACTCACCCCAGGCCAGTTTGCTGCGCCGTGAAGTTTTCAAAGTTTCACCAAAAGCCAAGTAGATTGGCGTCTTTGCGCCAGTCTCGCGTAGCACGTCCTGTAAAAACTATACCCAATCAAAACTTTAAAATTATTAGTCTGCTGTAGACGTGTAAATGATTCAGGTGGACGTTGGTGACTGATTGTAGTACAACTCTCAACGCCCACCGTACGACCACGGTTTGTTACTCTTGTTCGTGTGTGATGTTGTACTTTATGTTTGTATGTATGTATGTGAATGCGCAACCTTGTTTTGATAGTAAGAAAATGTAGGTTTTAATTTGAAATTATGTAGAGTAAGACGTGAGCATTAACGACAGAAACGGGGTAACGATATTGTGACGTAGTGTTAATTGCATTCAATTGACAACACAACCTCCCAAACGGTTCACTTAAACAATCAGTTATAGTTCGATCATCAGCATGATGAGCCAGCTTATCACACATTCGAGTTTAATCGCAAATAGTCACTGTCGTGGCAAGAATCCTTTGAATATCCGGTGCATCCTGCCTGACGATGAGGGATGAAACGTATTATAATTAAAAACACATGGCCATAAAACTAAACGATACATTACATTTACATGTTTCTGCCATACACGGGGAGGGCAATAAAAGCGATCATTAAAAGACTATTGGCCTCATTACATAGAAGAAAAAAAACTAGTCCATAAAGATTGCGAACCCATTCTCTTGCAATCACAACGCGTAAACAGGGCTCACCGAGTTAGTTCACACTTTACGCTTGTGTTTTCAATAAAGAGATTAGGTTGTGATAATATATTTGTTATAAATTTTGTTTCATAGCAAAATAAATCTCCAACACGTTACAGGAGTTAAATTTCGAGTGTTACGAGAATAAAGAAAAAAGTATCTGCGTTTTACTTCTAAACTGTACGAATAGATAAAAACAATGATCTGATCCATTTTTTCAGAATATCAAATATATTTTAAACATATTCAAAATTTGTCAATTCGCAATTGAAAATATTCAAATGTGTTGTGAAGAATAAAGAAAACTATGTGAAAAAAGACTCTTCGCGCCCCCGGGTGGGCTCGAACCACCAACCTTTCGGTTAACAGCCGAACGCGCTAACCAATTGCGCCACGGAGGCTATTGATAGAATTTGTTCCAAACATAGTTTGGTGTTGCAAGCGTTTTCAGTATGTTACTTTTTCATTCTACATGAAAAAGAAATGAAATTTTTATATTAAACTATGAAACTATTAATAAACTATTAAACAATAGCAATGATATCTAAAGCAAGAACCAATACACCACTTCCAAACCGGAACTATGTTGCCGTAACTACTTCCTTTAGTGCACGTTCATTCTATTTTCGTTTTCGTCATTCACGCAAAATACTTCCGTGTGCTGTGCACGCTATGTTCGTACTATGTCCGCGTTTGGCCGCCCATAACGGTGCTACCTTTTTCTGTAAGCAGCATAACGCAAAGAACGGTACGCTGAGGTAATCAGTTTGCATGAGTGAAGCTCACATAGCATCAGATGATGCTCTCAACATCATATCGCAACGCCATCAGAGAGAGATCATTTATAGTATGTGCAATGTGGCACGTATGAACCAATTGGTGCACGGAGGCTGCAATTGCTCGAATTGACTTTTTCCATTGAACCAATAATAACAAAACGAAGGATTTGTGATACACTGTGCTGGCCACCAGTACACTACGAACGGCGGACAGCGAAATTGGTACTCGATATTCGATTGGTCTCGAGGTGCTGGGCTCTTCGGTGCACAATATCCAAGGGGTATTTGAATAGCCATTGGTCTATGGTGCGTACTTCTACTTCATTCCGATTTTTCCTTGCTTTTGCCGTTGTATCTAGGAGAGTCCAAAGCATGACTTTAATTACACTATGAGGTAGACACAATGAGTCTCAAGAGATTTTGTTTGAGTCTAACTGTTTCTATAACTATTTTTTTTAAATGTGCATTAAAACAGAGGACTTTTTCTTGTTCCCTAAGATTCGATTTTCTTCGAGCGTAGGTTTATTGTGACTAATATGCCGGTGTAGAGCGAAGAAGCACCGCGCTCTGCGTCTGAATCGTCGCTTCGCCCCTTGCGTTGGATTGCAGCGTAAGGCAGATGCAATTTATAGTTGAAACGTATGCGGGAGTAACTTGATACCGCAGGGAAACTCCAGACAACAACATTGGGACGCAAGGAACCAGATTTGGTACTAAAAGTGAGCATGAACAGCCGCTCGGCTACGTAGCAACATTGGTCACGCACGATCGTTGGCTCGCCCGATGAGCATCGCGATTCTCGAGGGCGGCTGTTCGAGAATGTGAGGATCGATGTTTACCAAGGGTTGTAAGAGAAAAGCGCCGGCTGCAGTGAGAGTGACCAAAATCAATAGGGAGAGAGAGTACGAGAGATCGATCTTTTCCGAAGGAATCGTTGTTTGCGTCTGGCCATCGCCATCAACGGCAACCGATATACTCCCGGCACCGGTTTTCTATCCTCCCGCACATTGCGCTCAGTTGCAGATCGTGCGAGTGACCGATCGGTTCGCTGTCGAGTGCTGCCTTCCTACGTGCTACACTGAAGCGGGAAATGGAGAAAAGTTCAAGTGGCTGGCGGGTTCTATTGTTCACTGCGGTGCTGTGTGCCGGTGTTGTTGCCGCCCAAGACATGACCATCACCGAGGAGCTGGAAACGTGTAGCCTGCTCGATCGCGGAAAGCTAGAGACAGTGTTCGGAAGCGAGGCAGATGAGTTTCTGGGGAAAGTGACCGTGCTGTTTAATGTGGCCCCACCGAAACCCGTACAGACACCGCGCATCTTCGCCAACCGTGATCCGATTCACTACAACAAGATCGATTTTCGTGAACAGATCAATCTGTGAGTTACCAAAATTATCCAATTTTCGAGATTTTTCCAATCGCATGCTTTTGAAACGACCCTCTGCTTTAGAAATAATTAGCAGTATAAGTATTCCCGTTGGAAAACTTAGCAGACTGCCTCTATAGTAGAACAATGGTTATCGATCTCAACGACGTCATCTGTCGCAGTTAATACGCCTATACGCTTCGATCTATCTCGCTGTGCCCCGAGACACAAAACCCATCATTTGGAGTGCTCTAGTTTCGCAGTAGTTTGGCTTTATCAACAGACACGGGTTGAACTAATAGTGTGTACATTAGTGCGATATGCGAAGGGCTTCTGGTAGGCACTATCTCATATATTGTTCGAGGGTTAAAAGCGCATAGAAAAGCGCATTAATAACGCCCGAATGGGGACTTGAAGCCCAGACCGTCGGATTAAAAGTCCAACGCTCTACCGACTTTAAAGTTAAGATTTAGTGCAAACTTCTATCCGGGCCGGTGAGGAATTCTTGGGTTGCTTTATTCCGCTCGATCTTTTTTTTATTTTTCTATACAATATATGTTAAACTAATGGAACCTTTATCTACGTGTTCCATGCAGTTACCACAACCTCTACCAGCGGTTCCACAGTCAGCAGCAGTACAAAAACGGAGTTCGCTTTTTGCTCAGCGCATCCGTTCACCGCGTGCCCTACGAGTTGAAGGAGTACAACTTTACCGAATTCTTCGCCAGCGTTGAGACCCTAGCGGATGCGTACAACATCAGCGTTTATCCGAATCCACTGATCGAGAATGGGACTTTTGCACTGTTCGGACTGCGAGAGTTCCAAGTTTACGTAGTCGATCGTTGTGCGCGAGTTTCATACATTATTGAACCTCCCTGGAGCCTTATACAATTTTCATACGTCAAGGCAGCCGTTTTGTCTACATTCTATGACCGTCCCTGTGGCAAATGCGAGGTTAGTGTAGCACTTAACCACGTGGCTGTCGCCATTTACACTGAGAAACAACTCTTTTCACTTTTTGCAGCTCGAGAACTATCTGAACTCAACTATTACGGACGACGAAAAAGAATCACTTAGTTCCGCTACTGAATCAACTACGTCTGCGGGATGTAATGGAACGACCTCTTGTGCGGAAGATTCCTCAGAATCCACTGAAGTCACCGAGGAAGGAGAAGTGGGGCAGTCTTACGACAGTGAAGAGGATGATGATGAAAGTCATTCTAATGTCCACCGAAACGGTGTTTCAAAAAATGAACCCGATCCGTTTGTCAATCTAACAGTGACGGGCCCGGAGCTGGAGCTTCCGCTGCGTGTAATACTTCCGGTGTTGCACATCCATGTCGAACCATCGGAGCCCAGCAATCAAGCTCCAGACAACCAAACGTTGGCCACACACAGACTTTATCACTACGTTGTGCTCCAATCGAACGACAGCAACACTCATCAGGATCATCCTGATGGCCAAACGGAGGACATTGAGCTGCAGGAAGTTTCGTTAGAGAACTCTACGTCTGGTTTAAATCATGCGTCTGCCAACGATACGGAGTCGGATACTATACGCGTCGAGGGCACCGATTGGCCGGTAGAGCAGTTAAAGGAAATTCTCAACACGAGTACTATTTTGTATGACTTCCAGCAGCAAAGGATATTTGAGCGACTTCGACGCTACAATCTCACGGAACAGCAGCAATACGATGAGGTCGTGGAAGTATCTGTCGCCAATCGTTATGCCGCGGCCGTTCGGCGCCGAGCTTCGGTGAAACCAGAACAACATCGCAACAATCGACGGTCGCAGCTAAAGAAGCACTACGCCCGGTTGATTCCGTGGCTGAATTGGACTTTTGGAAAAAGTCTGCCTTCATCAGGAGGAGTTAAAGTAAAAACAGCCAACTAGTGAAATGTAGATTTTGGAATATAGATTTTTTAATTTACTTACCGAACAAACCAAGCCAATAAATATTGTTCATTATTTCAACTGTTTGATTAGATTTGAAAATGTGAATGTGGATGTTAATGCTCGAACTTCAACTGCCAAATCAAATGTAATGTGTATTTAGTTCATTTGTATCTCAATTTGGCAGATGTCAAAGTTAACAGAAGCTGGGGTGAAATGGCTCACTTTTAACAGAAGCTTTAGAAAACACATTGTAACTGATTGTTTCAGTGTGAAAATAGTATTGAGAAAAATGTGAAATAATTTTTTAATTTTGGAAATGGAAAATGCGCCGTGATTGCTGCAATTTGTTCTACGATTTTTCCTTCTGGTGTAAAAGCCCCTGTAGCAAATCTGTTTCGTTCGTTTCGACAAAGTTGCGTCCCAGTGAAATTTGTGCAGCTATTCCAAGCAATCGCATTATTTTTCTAGATGACAGCTAGAAGGGGAAATCAAATTTGCATCAATCAAGTACGCTGGTTCAGAAGCGGTGCATTTGGAGCGGTTTCTGTTAATTATTGAAAGGAAAAACGGTTTTCAGGCGTGAAAAAAGTACAACTGAGATTGCATGAGCATTGCCCCTTCCGAAAAGTACGGCACTGCAAGACGTCTGCTGCTTTTTAGGTCAAAGCCGGTGCGAAATTATTGGCCCAAGTAATAGGTTATGGTTCTTTGTTTACTGTTTGAGGCTTAAACGTTTTACCGCCCGTGTAAAGATGGATCAATTGGAAAGATCGTTAATGTTGCTGGATGAATCAAATGTGAAATCCAAGAGAGGCTTGCTTCGTTCGAAAGAAGCTGCACGGTCCCTGCTCCAAGGCAAGCCAACCATAACGGGATTGGCTGAATCGTCGGCAGGCGTGAGTCTCGATATGGTGCAGGATGTTAGCGGCTACCGAGTGATCGAAGATGCTACTGCGCTTACTACCAGCCGGTTAAGCTTGGCGGCTGGCAGCACAACGAGCAATGCAAAAGACGTAACTACGCGGCTCTGCGTTCAGTTTTTGGAGGTCCTGCAGCGCCACAGTAACGAGACGGACGTGTTCGAAACGATCGACGAGCTGGTGGAAACGATTGAGACAACGTTGACTGATTTAGATCTCGCTGCACGGCAGCTGCTTCCGGCGGGTCGCGAACGACGCTTGCAGGCGGAAGAAATGTGGCTCAACGCAGAGCGTGAAACCTGGAAGCTTATGAACTGCCTGTACCGCGATCGGTTTGTCACGCAAAAGATGGAGAGCGAAATCGATGACCTACCGTTGGTGAACAGTGAAAGGACTATCATTGACCATCTGTACACGGCTAACGCAAACCTGCGCGAGTATCAGCTGATCGTCGACTGGTTGGAGCAGACGGCTTGGGGAGAGCAAGGGATGCAGACGGGTCACTATACGAATCGGACGGTTGCGTGGGAAAACACACTCCACCAGCTGTTGGATATCGGGCAAACTGCATTCGGCAGCGGCCGGCAGATCGTGAAAAGTCTCGACCCCGACGCGCCCGTCCGTGAGAAGCGCCCCCTGCACGATCTGGATGCGGAAGATCAGAACCGGCTGGCGAAACAAATCTTCCTCGACATACGCCACGGCCGGTTGGAGGAGGCACAAAGCAAATGCGAGCACTACGGAATGGCGTGGAAAGCGGCGATCCTAGAGGGATGGCGTTTGCACCACGATCCGAACTATGGAGCGGAAACGGTATCGCTAACGCGCAACATGATCGACGGCAACCCGCGGCGGGATTTGTGGAAAAAGTTCGCTTGGAAGATGGCCGAAAGCCGGTTGCTGGACGCGTACACCAAGGCCGCCGTGGGATCACTGTGTGGCCATCTGGAGGCGATGTTGGAAGTCCTGGCAGAGCACACGTGGACCGACGTGCTCTGGGCCTACCTGAAGGTACAAATTGACATACGCGTCGAGAGTGAGATCCGATCGCACTGTATCAAAAGCTATCTCCCGATGCCAGAAAGGTACTGGAATGGTAAGATGTCGTTGGAGCAGATCTTCGACGAGCTGGAAGCGCACCGGAACGTGCGCGTTAGCCTGACGGCAAAGGACGTGGACAAAGTGATCCAGAAGTACATCATCCTCGACGATATTCCTGAGCTGATGCGCATCGTGGATGGCTGGATCGAGGGTGCCGCGGAAGTCACGCTTTCCCCACCGATGCTGCGCTTCCTGAGCCACTTCGTTATGTTCATCCGGCAGATAGGGAAAGCGTTTCAGGAAGATATCGGCGATAGGATCATCGGGCGCTACGTGAAGCATTTGATTCAGATCGGGGATGCGCACATGCTGGCATTCTACACTGCGGCGCTTCCTCCCGACATGCAGTTGTTACTGTACTCGAAGTTCCTCGAAACGCTTAACGAAACACATGAACGTAAGCGAGCGCTTGAAGAGGCGTACGGATTCGGGCTTGATGTTCCCACCGTGACCGTTTACACGGTGGAAAAGTTTCGGGCTCGTGAACCGGACGAAGATGGAGATACACCAGCGGCCGGTAACCTGAGTGCGCTGGATGAGCAGAAGATTTCGTCGCTCGAATGGCTTACCTTCTATCCCGAGCAGCGAGGGGAGCTACTCTGGCAAGCGAATGCCTTGATGCGATACTTTCTCGGAAGGAGATGCATCGAAGCAACACGTCGAACGTTTGACGTCGTGCCGGCGGATACGATCGAACAGATTTTCACGCATTACGGATCGAAAGACGACATTCCGTGCAAAGAGGAGGTGAGCATCCGAGAGTACCTCTGCCACCAAACGTATCTGTTTGCGATCAATGGTTACAACGACTGGTCGCAGCTGTTCTACAACGAGAAGCCCAAGGCGCCGGCCACTGTAAAGATTACCAACTTTACGGAGCGTGTTACGTCCGAACATCTGGAGCAAACGTACCGCAACAAGCTTAGCGTGTGGGAGCATCGCCTGGCCGAGGCAACGAACAGAACCCACGATCTGCTGTACAACGTGTTGCTGTTTCCCGAGGCCGGCTGGTTGGTCGATGTGGACACTGCAAAGCCGGCGCCGGAGGACGACGAAGACTGGCAGCACCGGGCGGTGCAGATGGATAGCCTCCGCAAGTTGTGCATACCGGAAGTGGTGCTGCTCCTGCATCAGCTGCACACGCTTACCGAGCGGCACAGCGAGAACCTGGTGCTGGCGGACGTGCTGAGCTCCGAGTTGCGCAAGCTGTACAGCGTGTTTCCGAAGCACAAGCTGGCCGAAACGCTGGGCAAGCTGGCCGAGTCTTCGCTAACGCTGATAAATGCTCGCAAGGATCCTTTCGTTGGCGATGCGGCCAAAAAGTGAACGAGGGAACAAAATTGGATACCGTTGGCCGGTCGGACGGTCGACGGCGGCGCACATCGATCTTTAATTTTTACTCTTTACTCATTCGGCAAAATGTGGTGAAGTATAGTGAATTTTTCTTTTGTTTGTACTTTTTTCAAATAAAATGCGATTGGAGAAAACTGAAAACAAGTCATGATTTTAGTTACATTTCCGAGAGCGATCCGAATATTCCACATTTATCAACTTTTAACACCATCCTTAGCACAGTTCACAGCAAAGGTTATGTATCTATATGATTATACACAGTTAGAAAGGTTATAGATACTTTGATATGAAATAATCAAATATTAACGTTTGGCATTGCCAACCATAAACTTAGTTTTCCTGATATAGTTAAAGACTTTTTCATCACAGCGCAAAACATTAATGATGGTATCGCGATTGATCATTCAATCAAGTAGATAATATCGATATGAGTTTGGATGCAGAAATAGACTAATAACTATTCTATCAAATGTTTAAATGGTAGTTTATCGGTTGAACACTTCTGATGGTTATTATTACTTGTTTACAAATTCCTAAAGTAAAGCTCGTCGACCTTTTTTATATCCTGTTTTACACTCATAAGGCATTAGATTTCTATCAGATATTCGATATTTGCAGACAATTATGCATTAAAATATTTTGGTGTCATGCAGATTGCATAGCTCAGGCGTGTAAATATCTTAAGAGATCGAAAAAAGGCTGTTTGTAGTACTCGAACGCGTGTATTACACATAAAATGTTAAATTTAATCAAAACACATGCATAGAAAACAAATAAGGTTGGAAAAAGTCTGTAGATTCTTCCTAAAACAAAATATGTCCTCCTGTGGGGTACAATTTCCCCATAGTGGACAGCTGGAGGCCGCGCTTATCATTTTGACAGTTCTCCACCAAGCTCCATTCTCGCTCTCTAGCAAGCTCGTTCGCTCGCTCGCGGGTTCTTGATTTCGTAAACAGTGTGGTGAAGTAACATTGTGTTGGCGATCCGCGTTGATTTTGATCGCTTTCTTTCCGGAGTTCCGAGTTGCAGACCACCTGGTGCGCGGAGATCGTGAAGAAACACGGTGTGATGGGGATGTGTTTCCGGCGAAAATGTATAGTGTATACGAGCGTACAGCGCCTCAGCATTTCGGGTTAACCGCGAGATAAAAGCTTTCGGTAAACAAGCGAACCGAAGAGAGGTTGGTTGGCAGAAGGAAGGCAAGCGGCACGTTCTGGGTCAGCGTGCGGCGGCAGGGTGGTTCAACGGGGTACGGCACGGTCGGGTGAGTTTGTCGACTGTAAACACACGGCGCGCACCGATGCCTGTGTGTGTTCCGCGCCATATGCGGCTCACGGCGATCGTGACGCGCCGCTATCAGCGGCTAACGCGGACCCAGCAAGCGGCTGTGAGACGGCTGTGTTTAATTCCACGCCGCCACTCGGCCGAGTATCGTTAGTCCAATCGTCTTCATTGACATTCGACACGAGAATGTAATTGGCGCGGATTGGAATGCTCGCTAGATGGTACGCCCTTAGCAGCTGACGGGGCACGTTGGTGAGTCAACAAACAACGACGGCGGATGTGCTCTGTGCGGCCGATCACTCACCGGTTACTACCCGTTGGAATATACCCGGAACCCAAGGACCTTGGTTTGGTTTGGTCGGGCGTTCGGGCGTTGCGAGAGTGAGTGTCCTGTGCCGAACCTTTTTGCTGCCCTTCAACCCGGAAAATGAGTACCTGTTGGTAGTGTGCTGTTTGGGGCAGTTAGGAACCACGGCCTGCTGGTGCGAAGTGCTCCACACTTCGCGTTCACGTTGTGCGTTGTAAAGCACAGGTCTGCTGCAATGTATGCGTGCGTTCCGGTATTTTCGGATGTATTGGTCAGTAGTAGCAGCAGCAGCAGCAGTACTCCCCGGAAAAATCGGTCCCACAAGGATACGGCGGTCACACCAGCACAGCCCGAAAGTCGGTTCTCTGTTGTTGCCTAGGTGAATCCTTGGGTGGCTGCTCTGCTGCTTCGTCCGCTTTTCGTCTGCTAGTGCGCGGTGTCGTTGCTTTTCGTCGCTTCCTACCTCCGTGCTGCTGCTGGTGAGCGGAGGAGTTCGGCTAGTCGTTTGCTGGAAAGGATTGCTGTTCCGGGGACAACACCTTGCACGGTTGCACCGTTGTCGGTCGGTAGGTAATCCCCAAACGCGTGCCGTAATCCGTAAGTGCGAAGACGTTGCTAAACCGATGGGAATCCTTGCCGCAGCGCATGTGTGCGTGCCTGTGTGTACCCGCCGGCGTGTGTGTTTGTGCTCCCGAAACGATTTGCCAGGATTTGCTGAAAGTGCCCAAAGAGTTGATTGTGTCGAAAGAAAGCCGAGATCGGTTGAGGGATCAGTGACTGCAGCATAAATGACTGCATAAAGGTTCTTGGCCATCCGGCAAGGCATCTGCGAACTGTGATACCGGGGGTTAGAACGAGTCCGAAACCAGGCAGCCCGCGAAGAGCCTGGATTATGAAAAACGCCCCACCCGCCAAATGAAAAATGAGAGAGAAAGTGAGTGAAAGTGAGGGAAATACTGAAGCTGCGTGTACCAACGTGAAGTTGCAGTGCCGCGTGAATGACTGAAGGACTCTGGGTTTGTTGGAGTTCGCAAACAAAACAAAAAAAAACAAAATTTTGGAGCAATTTACGATAATGTGTACAGAGGAATAAGAAAAAAAAACACAAAGGACCGAAAAAAGGAGACTTGCGGGTACCTCACAGGATGGTTCAAGAGATGGTATTGTTCCCGCAGATTGACGCTCCCTGTTTGTTTTCGTGCCTTCACATGCAAGTTACCCATCTTGGGAAAACCAATCTTCAGCAGGCATGCTTAGATGCGATTTGATGAATGTGTAAGTGTCGTTGAAACAAAATCGAACGGAAATTGGACGGTGCGATATTGAAGCACGTGGAGCAACAACGTGGAAATTGGAGTTCACTATCGAGTAATCGAAAGTGATAGTAAGTCTTACTATCACTTAGGCTGATGTGTCCCAAGAAGGATCCGCCGCACATTCAGGTTGCTAAAAGCCTAGCACTATCCGCCTTTTCGAAAGATTTCTTTCTCTTTTCCACGCCTAACACAACTCCTCTTCTTCATGCGCGCGGTTAGCGTCACTGCTTGGAAGAGCGCTGGTGTGTGTTTGCGCCTAGGCGTGCGTGTTTGAAGTACGGCTGTGTGCGTGCCGGAACTCCGGAAGGCAGCTCGGGAAAATTGCATCCTTTTTCCCGGCCCCAAAAGGATGGAACGTTACTCGACAGCAGCACGGCACGGCTCAGGGTGAATCCTTTCTGACAGATTCGCTTTGGCGTGCACGAGCAGCTGCAAATGTAGATGTGAACCGTTCGAAAAAGAAAAACCTGGCCAAAGGTGAGTTCCGGTAGATGCGAGGTGAGTGGCGAGGAGGGCGGAATCTGTCACAACCGTAGTACGGTGTTTGTAAATGTTGTTGATACGGTTGTTTACTTTTTAAACTACGGATTATGCAATTTTTAGAGCACGGGTTTTATGGGTTTTCTTGTTCACTCGTATTCCGTAGAGTTTCACTCCATGTTTCGTCAATATTTTGAGTCGGTTCGACCACACTTTATGGTTCGTGTTCCGATTCGCACGATCCAACATGAAAAGAAAAATTTGTTGCATTAATGGGGAAAACCTTGAAGCAGCTTCATAGAAGGTCGTTGAGCTGTTAGAAGGAAGACACTGATTACATTAGTAACATAGTGCCAACTACAGAAGAAGCTGCAATTCTTATAAACCAGAGGTGGTATTGTTTAAAAATTCTTTCAATTGCCACTTGAGTTCTGTTTTCTATTGATACTATTATTTTTATTTCAGTTTTCCCATAATATCCTCGTTTCGTTTCCCGGAAAACTTTCAAACGTGTTTCTGAACACATTGCTGACTTCCGTTTATTCGACGATTGCTGCTGGGTGTTGCTGCGTTGCGTGGACGAACGGTGTTATTGGAGGTAGTCAACAAATGCGGCACAGCGCGCTGGCATGTCATTTGCGCTGGCGAACGCCCAAGTGTTGGGGGTGTCCTGTGGCGCTGGTATGCGTGGGCTTGCTAGAGAGAGTCTAACGAGTGTGTTAGTAACAGGACACCCGTGCTGCTGTGAGTGGCCCATTGAGTAGCGAGGCGGGGGGCATCCCTTGCTGGCCTTTTGGATCGCAAGGATCGCAGTGTTGGTGGTGAGTGACACAGCATTCCTTACGAAGGATGCTTTACTTTTGCGGGTTTTTTTCGCTTTCAGCGAGGGTGAACGAGTGACGCGATTTTTGCCAAAGCTACCCGGCGTTGGACCGGTGACTTGGCCTCCGAGTGGTGTCAGTATTACAGGAGCCACAAACGAGAACGGACACCCGGGATTTGCGCTCGCTTCGGCAGCTGCCCTACTGCAAAGTACGAAGGGTCAGCTGCCGGTGGGTGCGTCATGTTCCGTAGACCAAAGTACGTAGCCGGTGAGGCCACGAGGGCCGTGTAACGTGATTGTGATCGCCTCAAGTGGATGGTGAAGTTCTGTCGCATGTTGCCAGCACACCAGCTTCTGTTGCAGTCGAGTGCAGTGACGATTAATTAAGATTTTGCCATTGTGTTGCCAGTACTGCGGGCGCTTTGTGAGAGGGGTGCAGGCACTGATGCCGCATACAGACAGCGGGACAGCAAACAAAAACAAATATCAAATATATAGGCCAAACCCGGTTGCTGCCTTACGTCGGGTGGGTGGTCATGGTGGCGTCTTGGGATATTTATAGCACGTTTTCCTCCCGACTGCCGCAGTCGGTGGTCATCGGGTTATTGGCCGGTTTTCCGGTTAGGCTGTCGATAGCGCCGGTGGTCAGTTAGCGTTCTTGGGCGTGTGAATGCGAGTGTGCCCCTACTCGTTACTATGTCCACGGTGTTGTTCAAGCGAGGTGACCGGAATGACGTTTTCGTCAAAAGTCTGAGCTCGGGGTGGCCGAGACATGTTTATTGGTAACCAGAGTGAAAACATTACGACTACATCATATCGTTCTTTGCCGGCGTCGTTAACGATCGTGGCTAGATTCAGACCGTGGGATTGATGTTTGCAAAACCCGAAACACATGCCAACGGTTCTCGGGACACCAGTTACTCCGGTGTTCGTTACGATTCTGGGCGTGTTAATCGATTATATTCTACTAGGCCAGGGAAGGCAAGCGTCAACAACTAGGAACCCACCACGAAAATCGGCACAGTGAGTTGGCTTAATGGAAATTGCGGAAAAGAATAAATAATAACAGAATTGCCGACGGTGGCGGATGGTGTTGGTGAATATCAATCACAATTCTATCGCACGCGTCGAGCACGTTGAGTTCGCAGAAAATCGAAGAAATTTTGCTTTCCCCGTTTCGCCATCGACTAGTGGCTATCCCCGTGGAGTTAAACATCGTTTCGGGTCGTGGTTTTGTTTTTTTTTTCAGTTCGTTTGATCGTGAATCAATACACCAAACAAGGAGATCATTCAACGAGCGCGTTTATAGTGAGTGACACAGACGGAAATGTTTGCTTTGTGAAGGCTGACGGAGATTCGTGACGGTGCCCAACGGAAGGCACCACTCGTGTTAGTGCATCAAAAGTGCGGAAGTAACAGTTAGAGAAAACAAACCCAAAGTGCTCGCAATATTGGGTGCTTGCGGTGTGCATTGTAACGAAATTGAAATAAAAACCAAATTGTAATAACAACTGAACGATTGCAATCACCAACGAGCACACCATCGGGAAGGCAAACAGTTCAAACCAATCAGTGTCTCTGCTCCTGTTATCGACCAATCAGCACCGTGTGTCATGATGGCAGAGGACGAAATTTTGTTCGATGACGTCTACGAGCTTTGCGAAGTAATTGGAAGGTAAGTGGCCTTATAGTTTTATTTGCCCCGTGGCAGTGCTTCACAGTACATTGCAACGATGTTAACTTTGTTTGTTTTAGTGTAAATTAGCAAATTTTAGGATTACGTAGTCAGGATCTGCGTACCGATGTCGAGGTTCCATTGAAAGCGCCGATCCGTTCCGTTGAGGTTCCTATTTTTGCAGCACGGCAAAGTTCATCTTTTTGCCTGAAGTGTTCATCAAACTCTTCTTGCATTATGGAAATATTTTCCAAACTTTTGCCGAAACTTCTTCAGCTCATTAGTTGGCCTTCCGCCGCGGAGTCGCATTGCGAGTGGCTAACAATATGTGCGTTTTATGCACAATGCACATCCGCGGCCGCAACTGCTCGAGGGCTGACTTTCTTCGAGTGAGTGAGCAGAAACAGGCAGACGGGAATCGCTCGGTGAGAATGTACACAACTGTGTTAATCATGTCACGCTAGCAATGCAAATTTCCTTACACGGGTACCATTAATCCGAAACGACTTGATTATGTTGACGTTGAATTATTCATCTTCATTGTCTGCCTGCACGGCGCAAGCATTGTGGCGCGCGTGAGTACACTCTCATTTGTCCGGGAGGCGGACGGCTAACGTCGTCTCTCGACACCGAGGCCAATTATAGCTGTTCCTTGCTGTGATGGACGTTGAAATTCTTTTGCGTGTTCTCATACACATTAAACACTTACCGAATAAGCACTTTTTGAATTCCATATTCCAATGGGGGTTTGTGGATGTACTTGTAGTTTTCAAGTTTCCAATTCGATCAGACAGCAACATTCTGTAACAATAAAGCGTTGGAAAAAGACCTAAAACTTCCTCAACCCACGAAATAGTCGGTGGTGTAGATATTGTACTGTTTGTATTGAAACGTCTCCCATCCGGTGTCGGCATTATCTGCGTCGTGGGGGCATTCAAATCAGCCCTGGCGGGTGTTTTTTTGGTTGAATCTAAAATCATAAAAATATACATTCTCCCACGCGGCCCACGGGTGGGTTCCGAACAGAGCAACACTTCCGGCACCTATACGTGATGAGTTATGGCGTTTGAAATGCGACGCATGTGTGTGACAGCGCGGTTGACATTCTGACACCGGGACGGTCAGGAAGTGCGCCATCATCGCCATGCCAAGAATGGTGGCTGCAAATAGCGAATGGTATCGCATTCGCACGCCGCCATCACGTACTCTAACTACATTCCGGACGCGCGGCTGAGCAGGGGCGACATGATAATTGCTAAAGTTCCTCCCGAGTTCGCACCTCCTTGCCGGGATACGGGTTCCTGGATCCGTTTCCCGGGACAAGCATCAGCGATCAAACCTTGTTTCTAGCACCGCTCATCGGATCGTCGTCAAGTGGTCCAACCGCGCGTACCCCAGGAAGTCGAGTCGAGTGGTGCGTTGATGTATGAAATCAAGCGAAAACGGCACATCGTTTTGCGCATGGTCGAGCTCGCACAACCCGAAGGGCGCCCAAGGAGCAGCACGAGCGCTCTCAGCGTGCCGTGGGAGTCCGGCCATATATTCGAGAGATCTCAAGAATATGGCACGAACTGCCGCTCGCTTTCGGCACGATTTTCGCCATACTTTTCCGTTGTGGTTGTGGTGCCGAATCCTTCGCTCTGAGAATCGCATGCCGTGAGTGCTACAGTGGGTGCGTGTTCCGTGTCCCGGGAACTCTGGACCATTCTGGGCACTGTTTAGGAGGAGTTGTAAACAATTTTTAACACGAGCCTGGTCGCCTCATATTTCCGCCGGAGAACAAGTGTATGACGTCAGCGAATCTCCGAGTAGCACCGGGGCGCCCCGATAAGAAAACAGTGGCCAACTGAAACGATATCCCGAGCCGTGGGGCAACGCCAATAGTTATGCGGCCACGGCTGGACAGCTATCGGAAAGATCGGCAGTTGATTAGTTGGGATGGGGCTGTCGACCGGTGAACTGTGTCCGATACCTAGTCGACCGGTGGTTTAAATGCTTGGTCCGTAAACTAATAAGTATCGGCTCAAGAATCCCAAAGGGCGGAAGGTAATGTTCAGCGACGTTGACAGAAATTGTCGTTATCATTTTGGTACGCATCTTGCCCTTTTTTCTATCTTCTTCACCGCCGGTCGGTCTTAGCTTCGAAAGGACAGAAGTGGTCGCTGAAGTACGAAACGGTAGGCAACGTCGCTCAATGGCACTTCAAATTATGGTTGAACGATTTTCATGACCCGACCCGATCCCAGGGCGATGATAATGATATCCTGCTTGAAGGATTAGTTGGTAGGAAATAAATTTCCAATTATCGTGCCCCTTTCCGTGGCGCTGCTCGTTGCCGCCCCTGGGGTGTCCATTATCATCGCATTATCCTTTTCGCTCTAACACCGGTTCCGTCCCGTTCGGTA